>NC_138050.1:607500-1084761 GCF_964194185.1 Rhinolophus hipposideros
CAAATTAATTTTCAAAAACAAAAACAAAAACAAAAAAAACAAACAAACAAAAAAAAACCCCCGAGGCCATCTTGTGGTCACCAGCTGCCTCCAAATCCCTTCACCTTTCCCCTTATCCCCAACCCCCTCCCACACACCCATCTAACCACTCTCGGTTTTTGACACTCCAAGCAAATGGTACCCAGAGAAAATCATGTGTAGCCATAATGATTTCCGATGAAACAGACTTCAGGGTGAAAAAGATAACAAGAGACAAAGATGGACATTTCATAATGGTAAAGGGGACTATACAACAAGAAGACATAACAGTCATCAATATTTATGCCCCCAATCAGGGAGCACCGAAATATACCAAGCAACTACTAACAGAACTAAAGGGAGAAATTGACCAAAACACAATTATACTAGGGGACTTAAATACATCATTGACAGCTATGGATAGATCATCCAAACAGAAGATAAATAACGAAATGACACATTAGATGAAATGGGCGTCATTGACATATATAGAGCACTTCATCCTAAAACGTCAGTCTATACATTTTTTTCGAGTGTACATGGAACATTTTCAAAAATAGACCATATATTGGGACACGAAATCAGCCTCAGCAAATTTAAGAACATTGAAATCATACCAAGTATATTCTCTGATCACAAAGCTTTGAAATTGGATATCAACTGCAAAAAAGAAAGCAGGAAAAAACACAAATACATGGAGATTAAACAACATACTTTTAAAGAACGACTGGGTCAAAGAAGACATTAGAGGAGAGCTCAAAAGATACATAGAAACAAATGACAATGAAAATACATCCTACCAAAATTTTTGGGATGCCGCGAAAGCAGTTTTAAGAGGAAATTTATATCATTACAGGCCTACCTCAAGAAACAGGAAAAATCCCAAATAAATAACCTCATGTTACACCTTAGAAAACTAGAAAAAGAAGAACAAGCGAAACCCAAGGTCAGCAGAAGAAAGGAAATAACAAAAATCAGACAGAACTAAATGAAATAGAGAACAAAAAGACAATAGAAAAAATTAATGTGAAAAAAGCTGGTTCTTTGAAAAGATTAACAAAATTGACAAACCCTTGGCTAGACTCACTAAGATAAAAAGAGTAAAGACACTAATTAACAAAATCAGAAATGAAAAAGGGGAAGTTATCACGGACACCACAGAAATACAAAGGATTATCCAAGAATACTATGAAGGACTATATGCCACCAAATTTAATAACTTAGAAGAAATGGACAAGTTCTTAGAAACATATAGCCTTCCAAGGCTGAATCATGAAGAACTGTTAAATCTTAACAGGCCGATCACCAGTAACGAAATTGAATCAGTCATCAAAAACCTTACAAAAATCAAAAGTCCTGGACCAGATGGCTTCACCAGTGAATTCTACCAAACCTTCAAAGAGGATCTAATACCAATCCTGCTCAAACTCTTCCAAAAAATTGAAGAAGAGACAATACTCCTTGACTCATTTTATGAGGCCAACATTACCCTCATACAAAAACCTGGTAAGGACAACACAAAAAAAGAAAACTACAGACCTATATCTCTGATGAATACAGATGCTAAAATCCTAAACAAAATTCTAGCAAATCGAATACAACAATGCATTAAAAAGATTATTCATCACGACCAAGTGGGGTTCATTCCCGGGGCACAAGGATGGTTCAACATTCGCAAATCCATCAATGTGATACATCACATAAACAAAATAAAGGACAAAAATCATATGATTCTATCAATTGATGCAGAAAAAGCATTTGATAAGATACAACATCCATTTATGATTAAAACACTTACTAAAATTGGTATAGAAGGAAAATACCTCAACATAATAAAGGCCATATATG
This sequence comes from Rhinolophus hipposideros, assembly GCF_964194185.1. NCBI lineage: Eukaryota > Metazoa > Chordata > Mammalia > Chiroptera > Rhinolophidae > Rhinolophus > Rhinolophus hipposideros. Next base: position 609,367 of record NC_138050.1, read on the forward strand.
ACAAGCCCTCAGCTAATCTCATAATTAATGGTGAAAAGCTGAAGCCCTTTGCTCTACGTTCAGGAACACGACAAGGTTGTCCCCTATCACCTCTGCTTTTCAACATAGTGTTGGAAGTCCTCACCAGAGCTATCAGGCAAGAGAAAGAAATAAAAGACATCCAAATTGGGAATGAAGAAGTTAAATTGTCACTCTTTGCAGATGACATGATGCTATATATAGAAAACCCTAAAGACTCCACCAAAAAGCTATTAGAAACATTCAATGAATACAGTAAAGTTGCTGGCTACAAAATCAACGTACAAAAGTCCATTGCTTTAATACATACCAACAATGAAATCTCAGAAAAAGAGATAGAAAAAACAATTCCTTTTGCAATTGCAGGAAAAAGAATAAAATACCTAGGAATAAACTTAACCAAGGTTGTGAAGGATTTATATGCTGAAAACTATAAGACATTTTTGAAAGAAATTGAAGAAGAAACAAAGAAATGGAAAGACATTCTGTGCTCATGGATTGGAAGAATCAACATCATTAAAATGGCCATATTACCCAAAGCCATATACAGATTTAATGCGATCCCCATTAAAATCCCAATGGCATTTTTTAAAGAAATAGAACAAAAAAAATCATCAGATTTGTTTGGAACCACAAAAGACCCCGAATAGCCATAGCAATATTTAAAAAAAAAGAACAATAATGGAGGTATCACCCTCCCTAATTTTTGCTTGGGCTACAATAATCAAAACAGCTTGGTATTGGCGGAAAAACAGACACATAGACCAATGGAATAGAATTGAGAACCCAGAAATAAAACCACATAAATATGGACAGATAATTTTTGACAAAGAAGCTAAATACATACAATGGAGGAAAGACAGCCTCTTCAATAAATGGTGCTGGCAGAATTGGATAGCTACGTGCAAAAGAATGAAACTGGACTGCTATCTGTCACCATGTACCAAAATTAATTCAAAATGGATCAAAGACTTAAGCATAAGACCTGACACAATAAACTGCATTGAAGAAAATATAGGTACTAAACTTATGGACCTTGGGTTCAAAGAGTATTTTATGAATCTGACTCCAAAGGCAATGGAAGTAAAAACTAAAATAAACGAATGGGATATATGAAACTGAAAAGCTTCTGCACAGCAAAAGAAACTATTGACAAAATAATGAGGCAACCAACTGAATGGGAGAAGATTTTCGCAAACAGTTCCTCTGATAAGGGGCTAATATCCAAAATATACAAGGAACTCATGAAACTCAACAACAAAAAAAACAAACAACCCAATTGAAAAATGGACAGAGGACCTGAAGAGACATTTCTCCAAAGAGGATATACAAATGGCAAATAGACATATGAAAAAATGCTCAACATCGCTAATCATCAGAGAAATGCTAAGTGAAATAAGTCAGACAGAAAAAGCAGAGAACCCTATGATTTCACTGATATGTGGTATATAAACCAAAAACAAGACAAACAAATGAGAAACAAAAACTCATAGACACAGACAATAATTTAGTGGTTACCAGAGGGTAAGGGGGTGGGGGGTAGGTGATGAGGGTAAAGGGGATCAAATATATGGTGATGGAGGGAGAGCTGACTCTGGGTGGTGAACACACAATGGGATTTATGGACGATGTAATACAGAATTGTACACCTGAAATCTATGTAAATTTACTAACAATTGTCACCCCAATAAATTTAATTAAAAAAAAATTTGATATTTAGAGTATTCCAGTTTCTTCAGCACGCTTATTTTCTCTATTCCCATATTCCGGTTCAGGCCTATATTCTCCCCCTTTTTATGTTTGGGTTGCTACAAATTGTCCCTGTTGATGGTGGTCAAATAGCCTCCTTTAGTATTTCTTGTAGTGCAGGTCGTGTACTAGGAAATTCCCTCAGCCTCTGTATGTCTGGAAGGGTCGTTATTCCTCCTTCCTATCTAAAGGATATCTTTGCTGGATATATTATTCTTGGCTCATAATTTCTCTCTTTCAATAGTTTGAATATTTGGCTCCACTCTCTCCTGGCTTGTCGAGTTTCTGCTGAAAAATCTGATGATAATCTAATGGGCTTTCCTTTGTAGGTTACTGTCTTCTTTTCACTGGCTGCCTTCAGGATTCTTTCTTTGGCGTTGATTTTAGACAGCTTCAATACAATGTGCCTTGGAGAAGGCCTGTTGGGATTGAGGTAATTAGGTGTTCTATTTGCTTCTTGGATTCGAGGATCCAGTTCTGTCCACAAGTTTGGGAAGTTCTCATCAACTATTTGTTTGAATATATTCTCTGTTCCCTTTTCTCTTTCTTCTCTTTCTGGTATACCCATTATTCTTATATTGCTCTTTCTGATGGAGTCAGAAAGTTCTTGTAGAGTTCTTTCATTTCTTTTAAATCTCAAGTGTCTTTCTTCTTCCATCTGTGTAATTTCCAGGTTTCTATCTTCGATGTCACTGATTCTTTCCTCCATCTGGTCAACTCTACTACCTAAGCTGATTATTTCATTCTTAATTTCTTCTATTGCGTTCTTAATCTCCAGAAATTATATTTGGTTCTTTTTTAAAATTTGAATCTCTTTCGTAAAATGCTCATGGTTTTCTTTGATTGTGTTTCTGAGTTCGTTAAACTGCCTTTTTTGTGTTTTCTTGTATCTCTTTGAGGTTTTTCAGAACTGCAATCTTGAATTCTCTGTCATTTAAATCACATATTTCCATATCTTTAAGTTCCTTTTCTAGAGACTTTTCACTTTCTTTCTGAGCTATCTTGTTGCCTTGGTTATTCAGGGCAATTACTGATTTACTATTTCTCTTCCTAGACATCTACAGGAGTGGCTTCTGCAACAGGTTAATAGGAAGAGGTCTCTCTTTTGTTTTCCAATACTTTTTGGTAGAATGTTTTATTTTTTTCTCTGACTGCAGCTTTTTTTTCCCTCTCTCTCACACAGTAGTGCTATGTTTTCTCTGCACTATTCTAGCTTCTCACACAATGGGGGGATTCCCTGGGAGATGGGCTTCTCCTCTGTTAATAGTTTGCCTAGGTCACAGGGCGCAGCATCTGTATTGGTATGCGGAGAACTTTTGAAGTTCCAAAGCTCTTCCTGCACCAGATTCAGAGCCCGTACGTTTCAGCTGTTCTCTTTACTCCTGCAGGGATCCACCCAGATAGGTGGGGCCACGGCGGGTTCAGTGTGAGAGGTGGCCCAGAACAATCATGGCGACCATCACCACAACCATTCCCGCTTCCACAGCCCCCTCCTCATTGCCGGAACTAATTGGACTCCAAATCTCTGTCTGCGGTCCACAGTTCTCAGAACAGCAAATATTCTGTTCTTTTGATCTGACACTGCTACTGTTCTGTTTCTAGCATTGGGCAGGTGGGGGTGGGGCGAGCTTTGGGAGGGTAGGGAAGGGATGGCTAGTCTCAGTGCCTAAGGCTTCCGTTCTCTGCTAGGCAGTGAGGGCTTAAACCACTGTTCAGCCTTCTTCCCTCAGTCTTTTCTCTGAGGTCTCTGTCGTGAGCGTTGGGTTCAGCCATGTTATATGCTGTCCCCTCAGCCCTGTGAGCCATAAGGGGAGCCCTAGCAGTCCGAGTTCTTCCCTCTCCCGCAGCTGCGGTAGTTCCGGGATGCAAGGAGCTCGGAGCACTGAGCTAGGTCTGTGTCCTGCACCAGCTCAGCTCCGTCTCAGCACTTCTTCTCTCCCTCCTCCCCTGCTAGCCAATTCGTCCACCTGGAGGTGAAGTCAGTAGTGGACCTCTTTGTCTTGCCTGTCTGCTGTGCAGGGAGTCCTTTGTGGAGTTATCGTTGTTCGATTAGTTGCAAATTCCAGGGGAGCTTTACAGAGGCTCACCTCACGCTGCCATTTTGATGACCAGGATAGGTTAAATTTTTTAAAGTAAATTACTAGTTTCCTCTTTAAGGTTCATGTGTGACCACGTGTGACCCTAGATTGATATAGATTCTTGTTAAATTTAATAATTTAATTTAATAAAAATAGATTTATTCATCTTTAAAGACCAATTAAAGTGATTAAAAATTTTTTTCCACTGTTTGAAAAAAGAGAAAAAAAGCAACCCTAATAAGAGAAGTATGGAAATACAATCAAAGGGAATAAAGAAAGGCTATGTTTAAAAATACACTTAGGAAGCAGCATAAATGAAAGAATGAATATTTTTTTCATCTGTTTAATGGAATAAAAATTTTAAATATCGGTGACAACCTCAGTGATGGCATGGGATTTATTTGGGGTAGCTTACCATAGCTTTTGATATCTGCATGTTATTTTCTTTGCAACTTTCTTATCTCCTCTTAATATTTCAGTTAACCTGGAACTAGCTGCAATTAAACTCACTCACACACACTAATGCACACACTCACACATGTGCATGCACACCCGCATCCTTTCACCCATATGCAAACATGCAAAAGCACACGCATGCACTCATCCACGCACACACACACACTGTCCCCTTCTCAAGGGTTCAGATTCATTCCACCCATGGCAGCTCTCCACCCCCAAGAGTGACATTCAAGATACTTAACAATTGGTCCTGACATGTGGCAGCAACAGTGTCTCGTGGCTATGACTCACATGGCTGAGTATTGTGTCACAGTGCCTTATGAGGGATTGTGGGGACAAGACAAGTACCTCATCACACAGACACATCCCATCACTGCCAAAGAACTGTGATGTCGTGCAGGGTGCCCCTTGAGTGTGGCTTGATTGCCTGCACTGTCACCAGTAAGGTGACTCACATCCACAGTGATAATAAAGTGCAGCATTATTTGCAGGAGTCGGAGATGGCGCTGTAGGTGGTCCTGCCCCAACTCTCTTCACTGGCTACCAAACAACTATCCCTAGAGGACGGACACCTGCACGGGAGCCAGGCTTGATGTGGTGAGTTTGCCAGATGAGAACTGCACTTCACATCATAGGGCGCACTGAGGCAGGGTAGGCACAGAGTCGCAGGCATGCTGGTGCAAGCAGAGGGAGCAAAAGATTGGAAAACACGTCCACGGCTGACACCCTGAACCAGAGGATGCCAAGTGCTTCCGCAAGGCAGGAGGAAGTCGCCATTCACCCATCGGCTTCCTGACTGTGGCTGATCTTCAGGTGGCTGGCGGGCAGAAACCCTGACTCAGAGGTTCCACTTCAGGGTGCAACCTCTGGTAGCCGCAGTTCCTATAGGAGCAGACTTAAGACTTGACAGCTGAAACCTGAAATTTTCTAAATGTTTATTGTCTCTTACTTTTGCTGTATTTTTATATTTTCAAAAAGATGTCGTCACTGTGTACATAAAGAGCAAAGGATGATTTAAAAATAAGTCTCACTCAAAAATAAATCATCCTTTATTTTGAGAGAATACATATTTAATTTTAGATGGAAAATAATTGCAGGATAATCAGCAGGTCACCAGGCGTTCTGGCTGTGAACACTCGTTCCTTCCCAGGACTCACCTTCAGGACGCCCACTGCCCTCCACTGTGACAGAGGCGCCCTCCACAAAAAAGGCTTCCCTTGCCTCTCAAGGTTAAAGAAGAGACAGAGAGGATGGAGCTCATGATCCCTCCACTCTCCTCACCTAAAGAGCCATACCCGGTTGGAGGCGGGAGCAGAGAGTCAGCGGGAAGGGAACTATAAGTGTGTATATCTTTTTAAATACACATTTCATTTCACACTAGTAATAGATGTGCAAAACAGCTGCAAAAATACAGTGTCCCCGTAGACCCTACAGTTCCCCTTGTTGACATCTTATATTATTATGCTATATTTGTCATGACCGATGAGCCAATATTGATTCATTATTATTAAATACAGTCCATACCTTATTGCATATTTTCTTACTTTCTTGTTGTTCCAGAATTCCACCCAGGAAACCACATTGAATTTCATCATCATATCTCCTCAGGCTCCTCTGGGCTGTGACAATCCTCACATTAGCTTTGCTTTTAATGGCCTTGACAGTTTGAAAAGGACTGGTCAGAACTTTTGGAGAATGCCTCTCATTTTGTGTTTGTTTGATGGTTTCCTCATGATGAGACCAACGTTATGGCTTCTGAGAGGAAGTCCACAGAGGTGACGTGCTCTTCTCTTCACATCATAGCAAGGATGCATGGCAGCAGCATAACTTGTCCCCACTGATGTGGGCTTGAACACCTGGTTGAGGAGGTGTTCATGGGTTTCTCCACTATACATATCTTCCTGGCCTCTTCCTCATGTCATTCTAGGCAATGACGCCAGTGTGCATGGCCCACACTTAGCAGGCAAGAGGTGTGCGCCACCTCATCAAGGATGAGTATTTGCATAGATTATAGGAAATGACTGCACTGATTTATTTATTCTCTTCCACTTACTTGTTTATCAGTTCATCATGAATCTACATCAAAATGGACATATGAGTATTTGTCCTAAAGTGTGAGTCATGGTCCAACACCTTAGATTTTGGTTGCTCATACTGCGCAGTCTGGCCGCTTGGAGGTCTCAGTGACACCTGTGAGCCTTGCATGGCAGCCCATCACTCCCTTCCTCACTGGCACTGCTCTGTGCCCATCCCATCCCACCACTTCCTACTGAGCCCTGGAACCAGCCGTTTCTGCAAAGGGCACAGGTTCTCTTCACTGGAGAATGTATTAGGGGTCCGGCTCTGGTCACCAGGTGTGCTCATTGCAACTGGTATCCCTGTTCCTTGGCCTCTCAGCTGACAGCAGAAGATGCAGACTCAGGAATATACATGCTCACAGTGGCTTGTTCATAACTTGTCCATTGCATGTACATAATAGCTACCAAATGCCCTCAACCTCAGAGGGACTGGGATGAGCTGGGTGCAAGCAGAGGGGCCAGTAGTCTGGTGACTGTAAAATGCTTTTACGAATGAGAACCTGGCTTTGTGAGGCAGTGTGCCGAGCATCCATGTATCGGCTCCAGTGGCTTCATGAATCAAAACATTTAAGATTAAGACTGTTCTCCTGACATGTCCTCAAGAAAGATGTATATTATGAACCTTTTGTCCCAACTTTAGACTGGCTTGGCTGGGAACATTCACGGTCCCCTGTGCAGATGGTGGCTGTATTCCACTGAGGCTTCTTAAATTTGCATATATCAAACGTGGAAAGCAGACCTCAGGCACATGTCCTGTGCTCTGTAAAGCTGGATCTGGCACGTTGTAAGTAATCAAGAGACATTAGATGAATAAATAAATGAGCGAGTGAATAAATAAACTACTGAATTGTTATATGTAAGTAGTGACATGTCATTAATAGAGGACCCTGGCAAATGGTTGTTAGTCATGTATTTATAACTTATAAATACACTCAGAAACGTATTCACTACCATTTTGAGAGGCTGGGCAGAGACCAAATGGTATTCCAGCCTCAGAGCTCTTAGGGACATGTGAAAAACAGAGGGGCAGGCTTGTCACACATGTGTCATTGGGGTCAAAGCAGTGCCACACTCTGAGCTCTCCCATTGCCACTCACTCAGAGCCTGGGAGCCAAAGAAGGGAGCAAGTGGCCTTTGTCATCCCTCTGTCTTCCTCCAGAGACCAATGGCAGCACAGTCACCCTTTTTTGTTGTTGAAAATCCTTAGGCCAAATTGAAAATATTAATTCCCATTTCTCATTTTGAGAACCAAAGTGGTTTTGCAAGGAGATTTCACTTTAAGGTGAAGTCTTTACTGTTTTTCCAACGTTTGAAATGATCAGAAGTGATGCAATAGGTCAATGCAGTCAGTCTTTCTTTGTATCCCAGGAACTGTTTGTGGTGACTTCTTCACCAGGGTCTTGTTCTTTCTGCCAAAAGATGTTGTATTTGTAGGAACATTGTGCAAGTTTGATTATTTCCTATCATGTTCTGGGTTGGCATATAAATTATTCTTAAAATGCGAATATTAACGAGGCCTTAAAATAATCTTTCTCTTAAGATAAACAAGCACAACAAAACCAGGACACTGGGGTTGTCTTGCTGTGAGGCCGGGTGGAACAGGGTGTGATTTGCACATGTGACCAGTTCTAAGTTTCTGTGGAGCCCCACGCTCTCAGAACGTCTGATGATCGGTAGCCACCTGGCACTGCTTGAGAGGAAAATTTTTCTCCCTGAGACATGGAACTACCCAGAAATGCGGAAAGAATTTGAAAAACTGTCTTTTTATTATATTTCTAGAAAACACGGTTCTAAATGCCAGATGCTATTTTGTGCATGAAAGAGCCTGGTGTATTTGTAGGATCTCTTCTTTGACTTTTAATACTTTAGATAACATTAGATACCAGTTTATTTTAAAGGCTGTAACTCAGGAACAGCGAGATGGAAGAGCAAGGTGTGTGGAAAGGGCACCACTGTCCCCAAATCTCCATGTGTCACCAACCCGGAAGTTCTCCTTCACCAGGGCCTTGCCATGAGGTTCTGACCTGAAGCAGCTGGGCACACTGTAGAAAGCTTTGTGGTGTTCCCCAGGTCACAGTATGGTCCCATCCTGGCCAGCATGGCACCTCCACTTTCCAGCCATGTGGAGACGGGTATGGGTTGGGGGGTACGGGCAGATGCCCAGGGTCCTGCAGGCCACTTTATGGCTGGTGCCCTGAGACCCTTCTGGGTCTACAGGGTAGCACTGCTTTATTTCTGTCACCAGAAGTCAGATGTGGGGCTTTGGAGAAACGCCAGTTGTGTACGCTCTTGTGTGTTTGTTCAAGGGTGCAGTTGTGCCACCTGTGTGCACTGGCATGCCCTGGACAACTGGTGTCTAAAAGTGGCCTCTTTGGCTCCTCTCTCGCTGGAGAGTGAGGCTATGGGTTGGTTCTGCTCTGGTCTTTCTTCTTTCCTTCCTTCCTTCCTTCTTTCCTTCCTTCCTTCCTTCCTTCCTTCCTTCCTTCCTTCCTTCCTTCCTTCCTTCCTTCCTTCCTTCCTTCCTTCCTTCCTTCTTTCCTTCTTTCCTTCTCAGTCTGAAGCCCTCCAAGATGGCTTGCAACTGTGAGTAGTTTGTGCATGCAGTGCCCTGCCTGAAAATAGTCATCTCTGTTGTGACTGGAAACTTAGATCTACTCTCCAGCAGTGCCCTTATGTGATTGCCTGAGGGACCTGTAAGTTATTTTTGAATCTGGGTTATTCCTATTTCTGAGGTGAGATACTAGCATAATGGCTCAACCCACTCTTGGTATTAGAAAATCTAAAACTGAGAAAGTAAACTGCCTTTCTGTAAAGTCTCCCCCTCACCCCAAAATATTGATGATCAGAACCCAACATTGGGCATTTCCTCCTAGAATTAAATTACACTGCTGGGAGGCGTACCAGCTCATCACCATTGTGTCTGCTGCCCTCAGGGGAATCTTTTTTAGGATTCTTTTTCTGCAGCGCAAAAACCCACACCACCTCAAATTCCTTTGGTAAGTCACTCAGTGAGTGGCCCACAAAAGATGAAAGGATGCTGCATGGTGGTAAAGATATTGCCTGGAGGACTTGAAATTAGTGACTACACTGAAGGTGCTGAGTTGGTTTTCTCAATAACTAGAGCTTGATAAATCAGGTTATTCACACTGCACAGCAATTTAATTTTGTGGCATCTGAAGTTTAAACTATGAGGAGACAGAAAGACAGGAGAGTCTTGAGAGAAGTGACTGAAGAGGCAACAAAGAGAACCCTGGACTCTGTCACCTTCACCCATGCAGTTATCACATGATACAAAATTATATCTTTCCTGTTCTTGAAGGTAAAAGATTTAGTTTAAATTCAAATAGTTTTATAGTCTTTCTTGAAATGACTTGTTTTAAAATTATAAAGATGAATAAAAATTAACTGGACAAAGACATAATTTAAAGAGATTAAGCTAAGAATAATGGTGCTGAAATTTCCATAGTTACAAAATTGTCATCTCATTAATAATTATAGATGAGTGCTTAATTAAAAGCAATGTTGCCCTAATAAGCAAATGCAGAACTACTTTAATACATATATTTTACTATTGGAGTATAATAGCCATCTGTAAAGACAAAGTAGAGGTTTTTGCAAAAAACATACATCCTGTATATGAAAGATTAGACTACACAAAGTGGGTCTTTGGTGAGAGGAGGAACCATCAAGCTAGAAGTAACATGTTGTTAGAACTTTATTAAAAATACTTGTATACTTACCACATTTCAATAAATTTTTCCTCAACCCAAGTGTCAGTCTTATCATATTGCTTACATATGAATTATATGGAGCATATATGGCAAAATTAAAGTACAAAAATAATCAATTCTGTTTGGCTTTGGTCTGGCATTGTTCACATGCGTATAATTTATTCAGATTTGCCTACAGGTAGCAAAACATTAAGTCAGAATGTAATGAAAAACTCACTTTAGCCTGTCATCTAGCTATCCAATAATTCTTGTTGGGCTTATAAAATAAGAATAGGGAAAACAGGTATGATATGCTACCATCTTATCTTTGAAGTTCCTCCTTAAAAGGTATGAGAAGTTAAACTATTTTTTTAAATAATTTTATTTATTTTAGAATAGTTTTAGTTCACAAAGAAATGTTACAAAGAGGGTTCCTTTGTGCCTCGCACCCAGGACTGGATCTAAGAGAAATGTCAGACAAAGGAAATGAGCCTAGTGACTCAGACATTGGAGTGTGAAACAAGGACTTTAAAATATCTTGGGCTACTATGATAAAGAAAACAAAGTGAAAGATGGAGAGGTAAATTAAAAGTGTCAAAATTTAGTAGAATATTGGCATCTATAAGAAGAATTGAGTACAAATTCTAGAAATGGAAAACACAATAACTAAAATTAATAACTTAATAGTTTCATCTAAAAAGAGAAGATTAATTATGTAAAACAGATCAATAGAAAATATCCAAATTGAACCATATAATGTTGTGGAGATTTTGTTGGGTATCCGATGGGCATGCGTCCTGTTTGGGAGACCACCTCAGGGATGCTGTGGATACCTGATCATGGCATTGGACACCAGAGGCTGGACATTAATGAATGCCAACTATAATTTTATATATATAATGTGATGGTTCGGTGTGGGGTCGGAGGGATGGTGGATGGGGGGAGGGGGGTTCACAGTGTGAGGGATATGGATGATGAACGTCTAAGTATTACCTTGTTTTGTACACCTGAAACTAATAAATAAATAAATTTATGAAAAAAAAAGAAAAATAAGGAAAATTGTCTGAGACACATGAGATAAAATGAAATGTTCTAATACATGTGTAATTGCAGTTCCAGAAAGAGAAAAAGGAAAGAATAAGACAAAAAACAACATTTGTAGTGACAAATATTGAGAATGTTCCCAAAGTGATAAATGACATCAACTTATGGATTCAAGAAGAGCAGGGAACCTAAACAGACTAAGTACAAGAAAGGCACATAAAGGCAGATCTTAGCAAACATACTGTAAAGCAAAGGAGACAAAATAGAGAAACTTTTAAACAACCAAAAAAAGACACCTCTTAAAGAAGCAAATAATAAAACTATGACTTCCCTTTCAGTACTTTAAAAACAGCCAGTATTGTTAAGTGTTGAAATAAAATAATTTCTAATATAGAATTTCACATCCACCAAAAAGTCTTTCAAAAATGGAAGGAAAATAAAGATATTTTCAGACAAATCAAAATGGAAAGCTAGATCTGCACTTAAATGTTAAAATAAATTCTTCTGGAAGAAGAAACATTTCCCCAAATGGAAACATGGAGAGGCAAAAGCAAATAAGGAGTAATGGACAAAGTAAATATGTGAATAAATGTAAATATTTACCTCAAAAAACAATAATTCAACAATAATAATAATAATAATTATTATTATTATTATTATTATTATTAATAATAATAATAATTCTGTGGTTTACAGAAATATAAATTAAAATGCAAAATAACAATAATTCAAAAGGGCCAAAGGAAGGTAAAGAGTGTTAAATTTTGTCAGATTGTAAATAGTCGAAGATACATTAGGTAATCTCTCGACTGAGAAAATAGTTATCTTGGAGAATAATAAAAGAAAGTAGAAAAACTCACAGGGGAAAATGCGTATTAAGAAACACTTAGTTGATTCACACAAAGGAAAACAAGAAAACAGAGAAAAGGGAACAAAAACAAAAATACAGGTGGGTCAAATAAAAAAATGAAAAGTAAGATGATACATGTAAACCCAAGCATACCAGCAATTACATTAAATGTAAATGGACTAAATATGACAAATAAAAATCCAAGACTCTTAGACGAGAAAAGAAAACCAAAATCTAACTATGTTTGCTTACAGAAGAATCACTGAGACAGAAGTATACAAACGTTTGAAAGTCCAAAAATGGAAAAAGTCTGAACCACCAACTGAGCTTACATAGCAGGCTCAGTAGACTGAGGCAAAAAGCATTAAGAGAGGATAAACAGAAATAAAGAAGGGCATTTTATTATGATGAGTAGTAAAGTATAATTATTAATATCTACATTTTAAATAGAAAAAAATGAATAATATGAATAAATAGTATTAAATTATGTAAATAATTTAAATACAAAATAAATAAATATGAAGTAAAGACATGGAAATGGAAAAACATTCAGACTGAAAGAGCTCAACACAGTCTCAACAGGTGATTAAAGAAGGAGACTAAAAACAAAGACTGGACAACATTAATTTATAAACTTGGTCTAATATAATCCATTGAATACTACAACTCACAATGATGGAACAAAACTTCTTTTAAACAGTACATATAAATTTACCAAAATTGATCATGCACTGAGTCACAAAGCACATGTTAATAAATTTTAGAAGATTGAACTACTTCAGGGAATGTTTTCTCCTCACACTAACTAAGGTAGATAAGGTCAAAAATAAAATGATAAACATAGTATCTGTGCCATTTGGAGAGTAAGGAGGACACTTCCAAATGGCGCCTATGTCAAGATAGAATTCAAAATGAAATTACGTCTCTTTTTTAACTGATGACCTATGTTAAAGCATATGAGATACAGATAAAGCAGTATTGGGAGAAAAATACACAATTTTGAAGGAACATAGTAATCAAAGAAGATTGAAAATCAATAACCTAAGCTCCTGCTTGAAGAACTTAGAATGTTAAGTCTCTTCTAAAGAAAGAAAAAGGAAAGAAGCCATATTTGTAACACAATCAATCATTCAAGTATAAAACAAATATGTAATGGAAAAATCAGCAGAGCTAATGGATAATGGATAATGGATATGGCAGACAAACCCTAGTGAGATGCATCAATGAAAAAAAAGAGGGGAACAACAAAGAACGATTACCATGAATAAAAAAGAAGACATTGCTTCAGATTCTATAAATACTTAAAAAATAATGACATTTTAGGGGAAATTAACAAATTCCTTCAAAAGCACAACCAATCAAAAGGACTCAGAAAGAAATAAAAAGTCAGAATACTCTCGGAGAAGTTCACTTATTAAAAACCTTTCCACATAAAAAAACTTCCAACACACCAAGTTTTACTAGTGATTCCTCAAAATATTTTAAAAAAGTAACAATAGCAATCTACACAAACTCTTACATAAAATAGAAAAAGAGAGAATACCTATAAAGTCATGTTATGAGGCTTAGCCTTGATATAAACCCAAAGAAAAGAGAATTATAAACCAACCTCTCTCATAAAAATAAAAGTGAAAATCGCTAGTAGAACAGCTCCAACAATGTTAAAAAAGGGTAATGGAGTTTCCTCAAGAGAGCAGCTTGGCGAGTCAGTCCATGTCATTCACCACATTATAAGAAAATAAGGGGGAAAATCACAAGACAATCTCAGAATCAGCACATTTGATAACCTTCAACAGAAGTGTTGAACCTTCAACACTTCATAAAAGCTTTTAGCAAACTAGGATTAGAAGCAAATTTCTTTGATTCAATAAAGAGTATCTTAAATTAAAAAAAAAAAAACTTGCATGAAATGGTGAAGAATTTCAAACAGTGAAAAAAGCTTTCTTCCTGGAAATGAGAACAACAAAAAGATTTTACTGTCACCACTTCTATTCATTATGTTACAGGAGAGATATTATAATGACAATTGTATGAAGATTTAAAAGGAAGAATAAAAGACATATTATTCAGAGTTAAAATGGTTGTATATACAGAAAATCCTCCCAAAATCTATAGATAAAATATTAAAATAAGTGAATTTGACAAAGTCAGTGGATGAAAGGTCAATTACAAAAATCAATGGTATTTTTCATATATCAGGATCAAACAAATGGAAAATGAAAATTTTGAAATACTGTTTACATAATATAAAAACAAATATTAGGGATAAGTCTAACAAAAGATGTGCAGGAACTCTTCACTGAAATGAGAACACATTACTAAGTGCACTTTTAAAATATCTAAATATGTCTGGAAGGATATACCATTGTTTATGAATTAGAAGGCTCATTATTGTAAAAGTATTATCCTCAAACAGGTATATAGATTTAATGCAAAATTCACAAACTAATATAAGGTCTGCCAAGACATGCAAAGGCTAAGGATAGTGGGGCAGTTTTGAGGAAGAAAAAAAAAGCTGAGGGATTTATGTGGGAGACAGAGAGAGAGAGAGAGAGAGAGAGAGAGAGAGAGAGAGAGAGAGAGAGAGAGAGAGAGATGGAGGGAGAGAAGGAGGAGGAGGGAGGAGATAGAGGAAGAGAGAGACAGAGACACTGAGGCAGGCAGGGAGGGAGCAAGGAAGGGAGGAGGGAGGAGGGAGGAGGAAGAGGGAGGGATGTATGAACGCCTTGAGCACTGGTTGGGGTTCAGTTCCAACTGGAAACATTGTGTGTCATGCTGGTACCGGCCTGGTGGGAGTGGGTAGTTACAGTCTCTTGGATCTTGGAAGACTGATGGCTTGTACCAAGTGTGAGCATGTGTGCTGTATGACCCAGGAGTTCTAGTCCCACAATATGTTCTAGACAATGAGGAATGGAAAGTCATCTAGATACTCTCTGAATAGTGTTTAATAACTCACAGTGATTCTGTGCACGGTCGCCCAGACCTGGGCCCTAACGCCCACAATTCATAGACCCAGAAAATGCAGTGCTGTCAAATGGGATGAAATGATACAGCACAGGTAAGAACACACTATGGCTGCAGCAGAAACATGTCTGGAGGTCAGATCATAGATCATAATAGTCTATCCTGTACAAACTTATTTCTGCAAAGGTATGACGCAGGTGAATTAGCAAGTGGTGTTATAAACCATTACGTGGTTACTTCTGGGTAGCAAAGGGTGGGGCACGTGGAGGACTGGCCTGTCCGTGATATCTCCTGTATTTCTAAATCTGGGAGTTGGTACCTAAAAATGTTCTTTTTCTAAACCTTTATCAAGCCCTACACCTTCTCAATAAAATTTTGCTAAAAAATTTAAAGAGAGAAAGGGAATTGAGAAATGTGTCCCAAAGTGAAACAGACTGTTTTAAATTGAAACATACTAGGTGTGATTAAAAAAGTGATTGTTTAAATTAAATATATATATATATATTATAGTAAAAGACACATTGCCACTAATCCCCCTCAAAATACCGCCCCCACACACACACTTCAAACACTCTTATCCCATTGTTCCTGCAACTTTCTGAAGCAGTTCTGGAAGTCCTCTTTTGTGAGTGTCATAAGTTGCACAGTTGTGGTTGCTTCAATGTCCTGAATCAATTTAAAGTGTTTACCTTTCATGGTCATTTTGACTTTGGGGAAGAGCCAGAAGTCACATGGTGCCAGATCCAGTGAATAAGGTGGATGAGGACACAGTGTAATGTTTTTGACAGAAATTGCCGTATACCAGAAGTGATGTGTGACTTGGAGCCTTTCTGTTGTGATCACAAAATACTATGAATGCTGCTGCCGAGTGACATCCAATGGAAAGGCAGGGATATTCAATAAGGGAAGCAGTGTGTCTAATCTTAGGAACAGTATGTGACAAGTTTCATCTTGTTCAGTGCAGTCAGTCAGGTGTGAGCTAGAGTTGAGAGAAGGTGTGTTTTAAAGTCGACCTTAAATTATCCTCCATCATGACAATGCTCTGTGTCACACATCGTTTCTGGTATATGGCAATTTCTCTCAAATAAAAACATTCCGGTGTGTCCTCATCCACCTTATTCACCAGACCTGGCACCATGTGACTTCTGCCTGTTACCCTAAGTCAAAATGATTCAGGACATTGATGCAGCGCAACTAAAGACACTCACAAAAGAAGACTTCCAGAACTGCTTCAGAAAGTGGCAAGAATGATAGGATAAGTGTGTTCAAAGCAAGAGGGAGCATTTTGAAGGAATTAATAACAATGTGCTTTTTACTGTAATTTTTTTTCTATTTAAACATTCACCATATTTTTTGATCAAACCTCATAAGCATGGAATGTGGCTGCAATTAGAAGCACCTTCCTCCGGGACAAATCTGTCTCCTTCCAGATGTGATAAATGTTTCAGTGGCAGACGCTGACTATAATCATGTTTGCAGGCTCAAAGCCAAACCCAGATACTCCTCGGTAGGACTTTGCCCAATTTCTTAATTTAAAAAGGCAGCCTTCATTTTAAAGGCTAATTTTAGTTGTCCTGTGAAGGCTTTGTTACATCAGCCTGTCCTATCCAACTTTCCCAATGTTTACTAATCCTTGAAAATAATTGAAAGCAATGTTACAGAAGCATGAAATGCATTTTCATGGGTTTCCATGTATAATAAGTGTCTTCAAAATTATATTTGATCCGAAGTTGATTTCCTGCTTAAGCTTTTTTAGCTTCTCTTATTCCCTTATTTTAACTTTGCTAAGTCTCATATATTGTTCCCAAAGAGACTTTTAAGAAGTAATTTTTAAACTAATAACATAAGTGAGATTGTACCATTTTCTATCAATTATCAACTAAAAAGTATATCATTATGTTTATCCTGAGAGTCTACTCTTCATTTCTGGATGGATTCTATAGAGCAGACCAGTAATTTTTATGACATTTAAATTATTTTTATTATATAAGTAATATATGAATATATTCTTTGTGTCTATCCATTTAATATAGAAATACACACACATACATACATACACACACATCCCCAATCCTATCCTGTCCCCCACATGTCTTTTTATGAGGTGACTGATACTCTTATGTTATTTCTGAAATGACTTACTTTTGAAAACTTCCAGTATCTTCAAATCCCAGTGTCATTTGACCATACCACTCTCTATTTTTACATGAAAAAAAAAAAGGAATCTTCTGTAAAGAGAATGATTTTTCTATTTTCAACTAATTTCTAGTGGAAGTAGTAACAAGTGATGTCTCCATAGGGACAACTTACTAAGCATTTTACAATAGCCATTCCTGTGTGTCAGGAATGTGCCATCTCCAATACAGTCTTCCAGGGAGAGGAAAGTGAATGCCTAAAGTCAATTATTAAGTGGCAGATGTGAATCTAAATTCATGAAATCTGACTCCAAACTCCCCATTAGCCCACAGTTACACTAGTGGGGTCCTTACTGTGAGCTTTAATGATCCCCATATTTGACTGTAACATTTAGAGAGAAAGTAATGAATTTAGGGTGTTGTATGGCACCCACGAGTTACTTGGTACCATCAGCTATCTCAAAATTACAAAAGTACCAGTATGTTACCCAATATGTTTACCAGGCAGTTGGTTGTGACTTGGAAAATGTTTTCTGAAGAAGTCATGAGTTGTATTTTATTAGCATTAAGTAACAAAATAAGCTGCAAGAACCTATGTATGTCTGGCCTATGGACACACTCTGTGACAATTAGAGCAGACATTCCTAGTTATCACCAACATTTCCACTCTTATGCACCACATTTAGCAGCACCAGGGAGGTTACAAACGGTTGTATGACTGACTTTGGCTGTGGAAATGTGGCAAAGCAGTATCTTTGAGCTACCTAGCATCTCTTGGGCTCTCTTTACATTCCAAGGCTCATGCTGCAATGTTAGCATCAAACAGCAGAGCCGCTCACCCTGGGGGACCACCCAGTGGAGCTGACTTCCACCCTATTCTGAACCCTAGGGGTTGAGCCAAAACAAGGCTGTTATTTAAGCCATTCTCATTGGGGGTTGTTTCCACGTGTAGAAATTCCTTGGCTGTTCTGACTGTTAAGTTAAAAACAAAACAAACAAGCAAACAACAATAAAAATTTGCTTTAAGTTTGTAATGTTACATCCTATTTACTCACAATTCTGTGAGTTAGGTGTTACCCATAATCTTATGAAAGTAGTGGTTAAATCGTCACTACCAGGAACTATTCAAGTCCCTTCAACAGCTCTATGAGGTAGGTGGTATTATTATTCCCATTTTGCCAAACAGGAGACGTGCGCTACATCACACAGATGACGAGTGGCGGGAGTGGGATTTGAACTGGCAGTCTGTTCACAAGACCTGAGACCATGCTGCAGGGGAGTTAAATGTTCTGAAGAGTATAGAGCTGGGAGTGAGTGTAGCAGTTCTAACAAAATGATCTGACTTCAGACTCCCTGAGGTTTTGTAAAAGGAACACAGAAAGTCCCTCAACAGTGCCCTTTGGGGATCACTTAATGTGTTGGAGAATGTCTGTGGATTCCTGTGGAAGGAATGTAGGTGAACCCGTCTCTCTCTCTCTCTCTCTCTCTCTCTCTCTCTCTCTCTCTCTCTCTCTCTCTCTCTCTTTCTCTCTGTGTGTTTAGTTAGAAATTACTCTTCAAACCTGTGATTTTAATTTTTCTTGTGTTTAACTTTCTTAATTAATAATAGCCCTGTAAATAATACTGTGATGATGCAAAAGGGCAACTTTCAGGAGTTAAACAACTCTCTTTAATGTACTGCCTGGTTCTAGAAATATCTAGAAAGCTGTAAAATACTGGCTTAGTGTCATTTCCTTCATATGCAGCAGAAATAAGAAAAAACTTAAATTATTAGTTTTGTTAAGTTTTCTTTGTTGTTGTTATCATAAAATTATGCAGCTGAAAGGGATATGAGGTCTGACAATTAAGTTAATGAACTCATCCTAGACAAAGTGCTACATAACTCATTGCTGAATATCACTATTGTTACCTTTGAAATGTTTCCCTTGGGAAGCTATTCACCAATGCCAGTGCCTAGTCCACCCTTCAAAGCAATTTTGGAACTTTTATTCTGGAATGGCCATTAGAGCTGCTGTCATATTACCCTTGAAGTCCGTCAGGACATTTAAATGTCTTCCTTTCAATATTTGTTTTATCTTCAGGTAAAGAAAGAAGTCATTGGGGGCCAGGTCAGGTGAGTAGGGTGGGTGTTCCAAAACAGTTATTTGTTTACTGGCTAAAATCTCCCTCACAGACAGTGCTGTGTGAGCTTGTGCATTGTCGTGATGCAAGAGTCATGAATTGTTGAAAAAAAGTTCAGGTCGTTTTTGTCTAACTTTTTCATGCAGTCTTTTCAGCACTTCCAAATAGTAAACTTGATTAACTGACTGTCCAGTTGGTACAAATTCATGATGAATAATCTTCTGATATCAAAAAAGGTTAGCAATGCTGTTTTGACTCTTGATTTGGACTGACGAAACTTTTTGGTAGTAAAGAATTGTCTGACTTCCAATGTGCACTTTGACGCTTTGTTTCAGGATTGTATTGGTACAGCCATATTTCATCACCAGTGATAACATGGTCCAAAACATTGTCTTGCCTCTCCAACAGGTCTTGGCAAACTTCCACTCTTCTTTGCTTTTCTTCGTCGGTGAGGTCCTTCGGGAACATTTTTGCATATACCTTTCACACACCAAAATTTTCAGTTAAGATTTTCCTAACTGTTTCTCTATCAATGTTTACTTGGTCTGTTATGTTTCTCACAGTCACCTGACGATTTTGATGCACAATTCCATGAACTTTTGCAATGTTTTTGTCAGTTCTGCTTGTTACTGGCCGCCCTGAACTCTCTTCATCTGTGACGCATTCTCTCCCCTCAGAAAAATGTTTAATCCATTTGTGCACTGCCATTTTTTTCATGGCATTATTGCCATAAACTTGGACTAACATGTTCCTGATTTCACTTTCACTCTTGCCAAGTTAAACAAGAAATTTAATGTTTGTTCATTGCTCTAATTCAAGCACAGACATTCTCGCGATCACACACAAAAACAAGCAACAACAATAATGAACACCACTCAGCAAAACATTGCCACATGTCAACATGAACACAGTTGTAAGATATTGATAAACCAAGGTTATGAAACCTTACCAAGCTGTTTGTACAGTGCTGCCAATGTAAGTGCACGGTGGCAAGTTCATGAACGTAATTGTCAGACCTCGTATGTCTTTCTTAGTGGATAGTCTAACATCTAAATCAATCTAGATTGTTTTGCAGTCTTTAAAAAAATGTGTAATTGACATAAAAATCAGCTCAGTTCCTTGGTTTTCTTTCTCTATTATCCCTACTATCTCTAACACATTTCTTCACCACTGAGACCTTTTCGGCTGTTTCCACTTCCTGCATTTGCACAGAAGTTATTCTGTCTGCATGGTGTCCTTTAACAACTTCCTTTCTGTCTGCACAAATCCTCCTGTTCCTCATGTTCAGTGAAAGACCTAGTTTCCTTAAACTATTCTGTCTCTCAGTTTAGCTCACATGATCAACTCTGCCCCACTCTTCCTGAAAGTTAGCACTGCATTATTTATTAAAAAGCTTTAATGATTGCATTCCTTGCTCAGTTATCTTTCGATGTGTTCATTTCTTAAGGTGTAACCTTCTTAAAGAAATGATGTGTTTTTGTGTATGTTTGAGAACCAATGCAGGACTGTGAATATAACCAGTGTTGATAACTGGTTTTGGATTCACTGGTGGAGAGTTACCAACTCTACACCGTGGTATCTTCTAGTCAAATTTCCTTGCAAGTGATTTTGTATTACACAATCTCCTATCAGCATATACTACCCAAGACAAGATGTCACGTTATTGATTTAAGCAAACATTGACCCTTTATTACACATTGATGATGGCACCAGTATTTCTGTTATGTCTTACTGTGGGGACAAAGCCCCAAAAAGCAGTTTTCAGGCTCTCGGCCTCACATAGAAAGGTGCTGGCTTGGGTAGTAAATGGCCATCAACTGTGATCAGATGGCCATCAGCGGTGGCCAGTTGGCCGTCAGCTGTAACCCGTAAGCCATTGGCCACTAATATAACTGCTGTGGCTATGCTAGCAAAAAAAATGGGGGCTAGCAAGAGCAGATTGCAGAGAGGCAGATGCCGCCAGTGAGAATATAGTGATATGACTCCCCTATCTATGGCTCCGTGGCTGTTCCTTTTTGGCCTCACCATATCCTGCGTTCTTATGTGGGGAACGGGAGCTGAGACCCCGCAGGCTGTCCCACACGACACTTAACTTTCAGGATATAAAAATCCAGAGACTCAGGCTAGCCTTTCTCTTGTTTTTCGCCTCCCACATTTCAGAAGTCCTTGTGTGTTGCCTTCCAAATACAAACACCACCAAACTCTCCAAAGGGGCCACCAGCCCTATGTATTGATAATTAGTTCCTCCTTTCCTTTATCATTAGGTGACCTGTATTTGCCTTTTGAAATGTGTTCTGCAAAGATGTCATCAAAATGGGGGCATGAGGTGAGCCTCTGAAAAGCTCCCCTAGAATTTACAACTAATCGAACAACAATAACTCCTCAAAGGACTCCCTGCAGCAGACAGGAAAGACAAAGAGACCCACGACTGAATTCACCTAAAGGTGGGAGAATCGCATGAGTGGGGGAGGAGGAAAGGGAGAAGTGCTGAAACGGAGCGGCACGGGTGCACGACACAGAACTAGCTCAGCGTCCCAAGCTCACTGCATCCCGCAACTACCGCAGCTGCAGGAGAGGGAAAAACTCAAACTACTAGGGCTCCGCTTATGGCCCTCAGGGCTCAGGGGGCAGCACATAACACAGCTAAAAACAACGCTCATGGCAGAGACCTTGAAAAAAGACTGAGGGAAGAAAGCTGAAAATGGTGGTTTAAGCCTTCACGGCAGAGCAGAGAACGGAGTTTTAGGCACTGAGATTAGACGCTCCCTCCCTACACTCCTAGAGCTCACCCCGCCCACACCAGGCTAGTGCTAGAAGCAGAACAATAGCAGTGTCAGATAAAAAGAACAGAATATTTGCTTTTCTGAGAAATGTGGACCACAGACAAGATTTGCAGCATAACTCGTTCTGGCAAAGAGGAGGGAGCTGTGGAAGCAGGACTTGCAGTGCTGGTGGTCACTGCCGTTGCTCTGGGCCACCTCACCCAACTAACCCAGCCCCTGGCCCCAACTATCTGAGTGGATCCCTGGAGGAGTAAACAGAACTGCTGAAACGTGCGGGTTCTGAATCTGGTGCAGAAAGAGCTTTGGAACTTCAAAAGCTCCCCGCCTGCCCACAGGGACACAGCGCCCTGTGCCCAGGCGAACTATTAACAGAGGAGAAGCCAGTTGCCCAGGGAATCCTGCCATTGTGAGAAGCTAGAATAGTGCAGAGAAAACATAGCAATACTGTGTGAGAGAGATAAAAATGGCTGCAGTCAGAGAGAAAATAAAACATTCTACCAACAAGTATTGGAAAACAAAAAGAAAGACCTCTTCCTATCAAGTTGTTGCAGAAGCCACTCCTGTACATGTCTAGAAAGAGAAATAATAAATCAGGAATTGCCATGAATAACCAAGGCAACAAGACAGCTCAGAAATAAAGTGAAAAGTCTCCAGAAAAGGAACTTAAAGATATGGAAATATGTGACTTAAATGACAGAGAATTCAAGATAGCAGTTCTCAAAAAACTCATCGAGATACAAGAAAACACAGAAAGGCAATTAAATGAACTCAAAAATGCAATCAAAGAACAACATGAGCATTTTACGAAAGAGATTGAAATTTTAAAAAAGAACCAAATATAATTTCTGGAGATTAAGAACTCAACAGAAGAAATTGAGAATGAAATAACCAGTTTAGGTAGCAGAATTGACCAGATGGAGAGAAGAATCAGTGACATCGAAGATAGAAACCTGGAAATTACACAGATGGAAGAAGTAAGAGACTTGAGACTTACAAGAAATGAAAGAACTCTACAAGAACTTTCTGACTCTATCAGAAAGAGCAATATAAGAATAATGGGTATACCAGAAGGAGAAGAAAGACAAAAGGGAACAGAGAATATATTCAAACAAATTGTTGATGAGTACTTCCCAAATTTGTGGATAGAACTGGATCCTTGAATCCCAGAAGCAACCAGAACACCTAATTACCTTAATCCCAAGAGGCATTCTCCAAGGCACATTGTATTGAAGCTGTCTAAAATCAACACCAAAGAAAATATCCTGAAGGCAGCCAGGGAAAATAAGACGGTAACCTACAAAGGAAAGCCCATTCATCAGATTTTACAGTAGAAACTCTACAAGCCAGGAGGGAGTGGAACCAAATATTCAAACTATTGAAAGAGAAAAATTATGAGCCAAGAATAACATATCCAGCAAAGAAATCCTTTAGATATGAAGGAGGAATAAAGACCTTTCCAGACATCCAGAAGCTGAAGGAATTTTCTAATACACAACCTGCACTACAAGAAATACTAATAAAGGCTATTCGACCACCATCAACAGGGACAATTTGTGGCAACCAAAACATAAAAAGGGGGAGAATATAGGCCTGAACCGGAATATGGGAATAGAGAAAATAAGCGTGCTGAAGAAACTGGAATACTCTAAATATCAAACTTTCTTTTACATAAACTTAAGGGTAACTCAAAAAAAAAAAAATCCAGAACTGTAATAAAAGAAGAAACAGAGGGAAACATCACAGAATACCACCACACAGAAATAATAAACAACAACAGAAAGGCAAAGAAAAGATGGAGACACAGTTATACCAGAAAACTAAAGATAGAATGACAGGAAATCCTCACGTATCAATAATCACCCTAAATGTAAATGGACTGAACTCACCAATAAAAAGGCACAGAGTAGCAGATTGGATCAAAAACTAAACCCAACCATATGCTGTCTCCAAGAGACACATATCAGCTACAAGGACAAGAATAGACTCAAAGTGAAAGGGTGGAAATTGACACTCCAAGCAAATGGTACACAGAGAAAATCAGGTGTAGCCATAATGATATCAGATGAAACAGAATTTAGGGTGAAAAAGATAACAAGAGACAAAGATGGACATTTCATAATGGTAAAGGGGACTATACAACAAGAAGACATAGCAGTCACCAATATTTATACCGCCAATCAGGGAGCACCAAATTATACCAAGCAACAACTAGCAGAACTAAAGGGAGAAATTGACCAAAACACAATTATGCTAGGGGACTTAAATACATCATTGACAGCTATGGATAAATCATCCAAACAGAAAATAAATAACGAAATAGCAGCCGTAAATGACACATTAGTTGAAATGGACATCATTGACATATATAGAGCACTTCATCCTAAAACGTCAGACTATACATTCTTTTCGAGTGTACATGGAACATTCTCAAGGATAGACCATATATTGGGACATAAAATCAGCCTCAGCAAATTTATGAAGATTGAAATCATACCAAGCATATTCTCTGATCACACAGCTTTGAAATTGGATATCAACACTGAACAAAAAGACGAAAAAATACAAATACATGAAGATTAAACAACATACTTTTAAAGAACGACTGGGTCATTGAAGAAATTACAGGAGAGATCAAAAGATACGTAGAGTCAAATGACAATGAAAATACATCCTACCAAAATTTGGGGGATGCAGTGAAAGCAGTTTTAAGAGGGAAATTTATATCATTACTGGCCTATCTCCAGAAACAAGAAATATCCCAAATAAGTAACCTCATGTTACACTTTAAAAAACTAGAAAAAGAAGAACAAGTGAAACCCACGGTCAGCAGAAGAAAGAAAATAACAAAAAATAAGCAGAACTAAATTAAATAGAGAACAAAAAGACAATAGAAAAAATTAATGTGACAAAGAGCTGGTTCTTTAAAAGATTAACAAAATTGACAAATCCTTGGCTAGACTCACTAAGATAAAAAGAGAGAAGACACTAATTAACAAAATCAGAAATGAAAAAGGGGAAGTTATCAGGACACCACAGAAATACAAAGGATCATGCAAGAATACTATGAAGGACTATATGCCACAAAATTCAATAACCTAGAAGAAATGGACAATGTCTTGGAAACATATAGCCTTCCAAGGCTGAATCATGAAGAACTGGAAATCTTAACAGGCCGATCACCAGTAACGAAATTGAATCAGTCATCCAAAACCTTCCCAAAACCAAAAGTCCGGGACCAGATGGCTTCACTAGTGAATTCTACCAAACCTTCAAAGAGGATCTAATACCAATCCTGCTCAAACTCTTACAAAAAATTGAAGAAGATACAGTATTCGCTAACTCATTTTATGAGGCCAACATTAGCCTGATACCAAAACCTAGTAAGGACAACACAAAAAAAGAAAATTACAGATCAATATCTCTGATGAATACAGATGCAAAAATCCTAATCAAAATTCTAGCAAATCGAATACAACAGTGCATGAAAAATATTATTCATCATGACCAAGTGGGATTCATTACCGGGCACAAGGAAGGTTCAACATCCACAAATCCATCAATGTGATACATCACATAAACAAAATGAAGGACAAATATCATATGATTATATCATCGATGCAGAAAATGCATTTGACAAGATACAACATCCATTTATGATTAAAACACTTAATAAAATAGGTATAGAAGGAAAATACCTTAACATAATAAAGGCCATCTATGACAAGCCCTTAGCTAATCTCATAATTAATGGTGAAAAACTGAAGCCCTTTGCTCTAGTTTCAGGAACACGACAAGGCTGTCCCCTGTCACCTCTGGTTTTCAACATAGTGTTGGAAGTCCTTGCCAGAGCAATCAGACAAGAGAAAGAAATAAAAGGCATCCAAATTGGGAATGAAGAAGTTAAATTATCACTCTTGCAGATGACATGGTGCTATATATAGAAAACCCTAAACACTCTACCAAAAAGCATCTAGAAACAATCAACGAATACAGTAAAGTTGCTGGCTACAAAATCAACGTAAAAAAGTCCATTGCATTACTATATACTAACAATGAAATCTCAGAAAAAGAAACCATAAAAACAATTCCCTTTGCAATTGCAGCAAAAAGAATAAAATACCTAGGAATAAACTTAACCATGGATGTGAAGGATTTATATGCTGAAAACTACAAGACATTTCTCAAAGAAATT
The DNA here is from genome assembly GCF_964194185.1 of Rhinolophus hipposideros. Taxonomy (NCBI): domain Eukaryota; kingdom Metazoa; phylum Chordata; class Mammalia; order Chiroptera; family Rhinolophidae; genus Rhinolophus; species Rhinolophus hipposideros. The sequence goes on from NC_138050.1 coordinate 635,548, forward strand.
GAAGAAGACACAAAGAAATGGAAAGACATTCCGTGCTCAAGGATTGGAAGAATCAACATAGTTAAAATGGCCATATTGCACAAAGCAATATACAGATTTAATGCAATCCCCATCAAATTCCCAGGGGCATTTTTTAAAGAATTAGAAAAAAAAAATCCTCTGGTAACCACTAAATTATTGTCTGTGTCTATGAGTTTTTCTTTCTCATTTGTTAGTCTTGTTCTTTTTGGTTTATATACCACATATCAGTGAAATCATAGGGTTCTCTGCTTTTTCTGTCTGACTTATTTCACTTAGCATTATACTCTCAAGATCCATCCATGTTGTCACAAATGCTCCTATATCATCGTTCCTTAACGCGGAATAGTATTCCATGCTGTATATATACCACAACTTCTTTATCCATTCATCAATTGAAGGACATTTTGGTTGTTTCCATGTCTTGGCCACCATAAACAAAGCTGCAATGAACATTGGAGTACACGTGTCTCTATAGAGAAATGCTTTCAGATTTTTTGGGTAGATACCCAGGAGAGCGATTGCTGGGTCATATGGTAATTCTATTCGTAATTTGTATATCCTCTTTGGAGAAATGTCTCTTCAGATCTTCTGTCCATTTTTCGATTGGGTTGTTTGTTTTATTGTTGTTGAGTTTCATGAGTTCCTTGTATATTTTGGATATTAGCCCCTTATCAGAGGCACTGTTTGCAAAAATCTTCTCCCATTCAGTTGGTTGCCTCATTATTTTGTCAATAGTTTCTTTTGCTGTGCAGAAGCTTTTCAGTTTCATATAATCCCATGGTTACCAGAGTGTAAGGGGGTGGGGGGTGGGGGGTGGGTGATGAGGGTAAAGGGGATCAAATATATGGTGATGGAAGGAGAACTGACTCTGTGTGGTGAACACACAATGGGATTTATAGATAATGTAATACAGAATTGTACACCTGAAATTATGTAATTTCATTAAATTTACTAACAATTGTCACCCAAATAAATTTAATTAAAAAAAAATCATCAGATTTGTTTGGAACCACAAAAGACCCCGAATAGCCAAAGCAATCTTAAGAAAAAAAGAACAATGCTGGAGGTATCACACTGCCTGACTTTAGCTTGTACTACAGGGCTACAATAATCAAAACAGCATGGTATTGGCAGAAAAACAGACACATAGACCAATGGAATAGAATTGAGAACCCAGAAATAAAACCACATAAATATGGACAGATAATTTTTGACAAAGAAGCTAAATACATACAATGGAGAAAAGACAGCCTCTTCAATAAATGGTGCTGGGAGAATTGGATAGCCACGTGCAAAAGAATGAAACTGGACTGTTATCGGTCACCATGTACCAAAATTAATTCAAAATGGATCAAAGACTTCAGCATAAGACCTAACACAATAAACTGCATAGAAGAAAACATAGGTACTAAACTTATGGACCTTGGGTTCAAAGAGCATTTTATGAATTTGACTCCAAAGACAATGGAAGTAAAAGCTAAAATAAACAAATGGGACTATGTGAAACTTAAAAGTTTCTGCACAGCAAAAGAAACAATCGACAAAATAAAGAGGCAACCGACTGAATGGGAGAAGATTTTTGCAAATAGTGCCTCCGATAAGGGGCTAATATCCAAAATATACAAGGAACTCATGAAGCTCAACAACAAAACTCAAACAACCCATAATAAGCCTCTTTATTTTGTCGATGGTTTCTTTTGTTGTGCAGAAACTGTTAAGTTTCGTATAGTCCCATTTGTTTATTTTAGCTTTTACTTCCATTGCCTTTGGAGTCAAATTCATAAAATGCTCTTTGAACCCAAGGTCCATAAGTTTAGTACCTATGTTTTCTTCTATGCAGTTTATTGTGTTAGTCTTATGCTGAAGTCTTTGATCCATTTTGAATTAATTTTGGTACATGGTGACCGATAACAGTCCAGTTTCATTCTTTTGCACGTGGCTATCCAATTCTCCCACCACAATTTATTGAAGAGGCTGTCTTATAGTTTTCAGCATATAAATTCTTCACATCCTTGGTTAAGTTTATTCCTAGGTATTTTATTCTTTTTGCTGCAATTGCAAAGGGAATTGTTTTTTGTATTTCTTTTTCTGAGATTTCATTGTTAGTATATAGTAATGCAATGGACTTTTGTACGTTGATTTTGTAGCCAGCAACTTTACTATATTCATTGATTGTTTCTAACAGCTTTTTTTGGAGTCTTTAGGGTTTCTATATATAGCACCATGTCATCTCCAAAGAGTGATATTTTAACTTCTTCATTCTCAATTTGGATGCCTTTTATTTCTTTCTCTTGCCTGATGGCTCTGACAAGGACTTCCAACACTATGTTGAAAAGCAGAGGTGACAGTGGAAACCCTGTAGTGTTCCTGAAACTAGAGCAAAGGGCTTCAGTTTTTCACCATTAATTATGAGATTAGCTGAGGGCTTGTCATAGATGGCCTTTATTATGTTAAGGTATTTTCCTTCTATACCTATTTTATTAAGTGTTTTAATCATAAATGGATTCTGTATCTTGTCAAATGCTTTTTCTGCATCAATTGATAGAATCATATGATTTTTGTCCTTTATTTTGTTTATGTGATGTATCACAATGATGGATTTGTGGATGTTGATCCATCCATGTGCCACAGGGATGAACCCCACTTGGTCATGATGAATAATCTTTTTAATGCATGGTGTATTCGATTTGCTAGAATTTTGTTTAGGATTTTTGCATCAGTATTCATTAGAGATATAGGTCTGTAGTTTTCTTTTTTTGTGTTGTCCTTACCAGGTTTTGGTATCAGGGTAATGTTGGCCTCATAAAAAGAGTTAGCGGACACTGACTCTTCTGCATTTTTTTGTAAGAGTCTGAGCAAGATTGGTATTAGATCCTGTTTGAAGGTTTGGTAGAATTCACTAGTGAAGCCATCTGGTCCCGGACTTTTGCTTTTGGGAAGGTTTTGGATGACTGATTCGATTTCTTTACTGGTGATCGGTCTGTTTAGATTTTCCAGTTCTTCATGGTTCAACCTTGGAAGGCTATACGTTTCTAAGAACTTGTCAATTTCTTGTACGTTATTGAATATGGTGGCATATAGTCCTTTATAATATTCTTGCATGATCCTTTGAATTTCTGTGGTGTCCGTGATAACTTCCCCCTTTTCATTTCTGATTTTGTTAATTAGTGTGTTCTCTCTTTTTGTCTTAGTGATTCTAGCCAAGGGTTTGCGGATTACATTAATTTTTTCAAAGAACCAGCTCTTTGTCACATTAAATTTTTCCATTGTCTTTTTGTTCTCTATTTCATTGAGCTCAGCTCTGATTTTTGTTATTTCCTTTCTTCTGCTGACCTTGGGTTTAACTTGTTATTCTTTTTCTAGTTCTTTAAGGTGTAACATGTGGTTATCTATTTGGGATTTTTCTTGTTTCTTGAGATAGGCCTATAATGATATAAATTTCCCTCTTAAAACAGATTTTGCAGCAGAGAACCCTATGATTTCACTGATATGTGGTATACAAACCAAAAACAAGACAAACAAATGAGAAACAAAAACTCATAGACACAAACAACAGGTTAGTGGTTACCAAGGGTAAGGGGGGTGGGCGGAGGGAGATGAGGGTAAGGGGGCTCAAATATATGGTGATGGAAGGAGAACTGACTCTGGGTGGTGAACACACAATGGGATTTATAGATGATGTAATACAGAATTGTACACCTGAAATTATGTAATTTCATTAACAATTGTCACCCCAATTAATAAATTTAAAAAAATTAATAAAAAAATGCTTTCGCTGCATCCCAAAAATTTTGGTAGGATGTATTTTTATTGTCATTTGTTTCTATGTATCTTTTGATCTCTCCTCTAATTTATTCTTTGACCCAGTCGTTCTTTAAATGTATGTGGTTTAATCTCCATGTATTTGTGTTTTTTCCTGCTTTCTTTTCTCAGTTGATATCCAATTCCAAAGCCTTGTGATCAGAGAATATGCTTGGTATGATTTCAATCTTCTTAAATTTGCTGAGGCTGATTTTGTGTCCCAATATATGGTCTATCCTTGAGAATCTTCCATGTACACTCGAAAAGAATGTATAGTCTGACGTTTTAGGATGAAATGCTCTATATATGTCAATGATGTCCATTTCATCTAATATGTCATTTAGGGCTGTTATTTCGTTATTTATTTTCTCTTTGGATGATCTATCCATAGCTGTCAATGATGTACTTAAGTCCCCTAGCATAATTGTGTTTTGGTCAATTTCTCCCTTTAGTTTTGCTAGTAGTTGCTTGGTATAATTTGGTGCTCCCTGATTGGTGACATAAATATTGATGACTGTTATGTCTTCTTGTTGTATAGTCCCCTTTACCATTATGAAATGTCCATCTTTGTCTCTTGTTATCTTTTTCACCCTAAAGTCTGTTTCATCTGATATCATTATGGCTACACCTGATTTTCTCTGGGTACCATTTGCTTGGAGTGTCAATTTCCACCCTTTCACTTTGAGTCTATGCTCGTCCTTGTAGCTGAGATGTGTCTCTTGTAGACAGCATATGGTTGGGTTTAGTTTTTGGATTCAATCTGCTACTCTGTGCCTTTTTATTGGTGAGTTCAGTCCATTACATTTAGGGTGATTATTGATACGTGAGGATTTCCTGTCATTCTATCTTTAGTTTTCTGGTAAGGCTGTGTCTCCATTGTTTCTTTGCCGTTTTGTTTTTGTCTGTTATTTCTGTGTGGTGGTATTCCATGATGTTTCCCTCTGGTTCTTCTTTTATTACAGTATATATTTCAGTTCTGAATTTTTTTTGAGTGGTTACCCTTAATATTATGTAATAGAAAGTTTGAAATTTAGAGCATTCCATTTTCTTCAGCACGCTTACTTTCTCCATTCCCATATTCCGGTTCTGGCCTTTACTCTCCCCCTTTTTATGTTTTGGTTGCCACAAACTGTCCCTGTTGATGGTGGTCAAATAGCCTCCTTTAGTATTTCTTGTAGTGCAGGTCATGTATTAGAAAATTCCCTCAGCTTCTGGATGTCTGGAAAGGTCTTTATTCCTCCTTCATATCTAAAGGATTTCTTTGCTAGATATGTTATTCTTGGCTCATAATTTCTCTCTTTCAATAGTTTGAATATTTGGTTCCATTCCCTCCTAGCTTGTAGAGTTCTGCTGAAAAATCTGATGATAATCTAATGGGCTTTCCTTTGTAAGTTACCGTCTTCTTTTCCCTGGCTGCCTTGAGTATCTTTCTTTGTCATTGATTTTAGACAGCTTCAATACAATGTGCCTTGGTGAAGGCCTGTTGGGATTGAGGTAATTAGGTGTTCTATTTGCTTCTTGCATTCGAGCATCCAGTTCTTTCCACATGTTTGGGAAGTTCTCATTGACGATTTGTTTGAATATATTCTCTGTTCCCTTCTCTCTTTCTTCTCCTTCTGGTATGCCCATTATTCTTATATTGCTTTTTCTGATAGAGTCAGAAAGTTCTTGTAGAGTTCTTTCATTTCTTGTGAGTCTCAAGTTTCTTTCTTCTTCCATCTGTGTAATTTCCAGGTTTCTATCTCAATGTCACTGATTCTTTCGTCCATCTGGTAAACTCTACTTCCTAAGCTGGTTATTTCATTCTTAATTTCTTATATTGAGTTCTTAATCTCCAGAAATTCCATTTGGTTCTTTTTTAAATTTTCAATCTTTTTCGTAAAATGCGCATGTTGTACTTTGATTGCGTTTCTGAGTTCATTAAATTGCCTTTCTGTGTTTTCTTGTATCTCGTTGAGTTTTTTCAGAACTGCAGTCTTGAATTCTCTGTCATTTAAATCACATATTTCCATATCTTTAAGTTCCTTTTCTGGAGACTTTTCACTTTCTTTCTGAGCTGTCTTGTTGCCTTGGTTATTCATGGCAATTATTAGTTTATTATTTCTCTTTCTACACATCTACAGGTGTGGCTTCTGCAACAGGTTGATAGGATGAGGTCTTTCTTTTGTATTCCAATACTTGTTGGTGGAATGTCTTATTTTCTCTCTGACTGCAGCCTTTTTTTCTCTCTCTGACCCAGTAGTGCTGTTTTCTCTGCACTATTCCAGCTTCTCACACAATGGGGGATTCCCTGGGAGATGGGCCTATCATCTGTTAACAGTTCACCTGGGTCCTAGGGCGCCACGTCCCTGTGGGGGTGAGGAGAGCTTTTGAAGTTCCAAAGCTCTTTCTGCACCAGATTCAGAGCCTGTATGTTTCAGCAGTTCTCTTTACTTCTGCAGGGATCACCCAGATAGGTGGGGACAGGGGTGGGGTGAGTTGTGAGAGGTGGCCCAGAGCAATGGCGGCGACCACCACCACAGCTGGTCCTGCTTCCACAGCTCCCTCCCCTTTGCCGGAACTAGTTGGGCTGCTAATCTGCGTCTGAGGTCCACAGTTCTCAGAACAGCAAATATCCTGTCCTTTTGATCTGACACTGCTACTTTATCGCTTCTATAACCGTGTAGTTGGGGATGGGGTGAGCTCTGGGAGTGTAGGGATGGGGCGGCTAGTCTCAGTGCCTAAGGCTTTCCTTCTCAGCTCAGCAGTGAGGGCTTAAACCACCGTTTTCAGCCTTCTTCCCTCAGTCTTTGCTCTGAGGTCTCTGCTGTGAGCGTTGGTTTCAGCCTTGTGCTGCCCCCTCAGCCCTGTGGGCCGTAAGCAGAGACCTAGCAGTCGGAGTTCTTCACTCTCCTGCAGCTGCGGTATTTCCGGGATGCAGCGAGCTTGGAGCACTGAGCTAGGTCTGTGTCCTGCGCCGGTGTGGCTCCGTCCCCACACTTCTCCCTTCCCTCCTCCCCCGCTAGCTCGTTTCGCCTACCTGGAGGTGAATTCAGTAGTGGTCCTCTTTGTCTTGCCTGTCTGCTGTGCAGGGAGTCCTTTGTGGAGTTACTGTTGTCCGATTAGTTGCAAATTCCAGGGGAGCTTTACTGAGGCTCACCTCATGCCGCCAATTTGATGACCAACCTTTTTTATTTTTAAAAATTCAATTTGCTATTTTTCATACCTGTTAGGTCACTTTGCACAGCTTTCTGTTTCCCTAAAAGTAGTTTCAATTTTTGAGAACTAGCATTTTTAAGGTATAGAAGCATAATTGATTGTAACCTAATAGTTTCAACATTTCAGTCTTTGTTTTTCTATTTTGATTTTCCTTTTACAAGAAAATTGCCTGTGTTGCCTTGTATCCTGGTGTGATTTATTATTGCTGACCATGTTCTGCATGTTGTTCTTGAAAGAGTATTTGTGCATTTATTTAACACCTGGAATTAAGGTGCACCCTCCTGATAAGCCTTGCTTTTGCTTTTCGAAGGCTTTTAGGGACACTCAGTCCAGGGCACCATAATGCAGGCAGGCCGAGTGGATTTGCGCCACCCAGCTGTTGGGCGGGCTCCAGGCACAGCTTCTCAGGTTATCACTTTTTCTCTGCCCCATCCTCCTCTTGGGCATATCCTAGGGGTGGGCAGTCAGGGCCAGCTCTACTATCAGACTGAACGGGATGGGTAGGTGCTGGCTTTTGATCCATATCCTCATCAGAATAGAAATTTAGATTCAGTTGGGTGAGCAAATGCCCTCAGCGTGGCTGTTCTGGCACTCAGCTTGCTTCCTGGGGTCTCTGCTTTCTTGTAGGTTTAGGACTTAACAACTTTCAACAAACTGATCAGCTTCTCAATATCTGAAGAATCTTTATAAGAAATTGCATCTACATTTTGTATATCTCTTTAATTAATTTCAAATTCATCTATTTAATAACAATATGTATTCATTTACTAACAAATGTTTCTGAGCATTTACTGGTATAGGGCAAATATGTTTAAATTCACTAATAAAAAGAACAAAATTCCTATTAAGTTAGGGGGAAACTAATGCAAATGAAATGGCCAGTTAATAACTTTCTGGAGTACAAATGTGTCTTCAAGACTTCATGTCATCCATGATTAATCTATATTACCACATAGCTGTAATCCAAGACTGACTCCCTGGTGAAAATAAGTAGTAAGAGATCCTTTTCCTCGTGTTCAAAGTTGCCACGCTTCAGCAAGGAATCCTCAGAGCTCTCTAGGACTATGCTGACCCCTGTTGCCATCAGGCCCCTTCCATGGCTCCTGTTATCTCAGAGCCCCACTCTCTCTGGAGTCAGTGATGCTCCTAAAACTCAGGTCTTAGAAGACAGAGCCACCTCACAGCAGAGATGAGGCTCGACTCTGTAGCTCCCTGTAGGTTTAGTGAAAATCTGGAATAATGTTAGAAAATCACAATTCAGAGAGGGAAGAAACGGACAATGGATTTCGGGCACAACTGGTCTTAAAATCCAATGAAAAGACCATTTCCAGGGACTTCCCCATGGATGACTGCCCTCCTAAGCAGTGGGCATTGGGGTTATTACTCTCTGATCAGAGTCCCCTCCTCTTATTTCTCCCCAGAGCCTCATATCCCCAGCTTCCTCTGCTGTTTCCTGGCCCCACTCTACAAAAATGTAAATAATGTAAAGAAATTATGTCACATCATTATAATTTCTCTAGAACCACAGCCCTACTGACCTTGCATGTAGCCGTTTACAGTATTATGCAGAAAGTTAAAGCCACCCTTTGTCTCAGACTGTAAAAACACACTTATGCTGGTTAAGCTGCCCGTCTGTGGTACTTTCCTATGGCAACGGTAGGAAACTAATACACAAGAGATTTTTGTTTTATTTCTGTGTCTCCATGATGGAAAAAGAGCAGCAAACAAAAAACAAAAGAGACAAGTAGAAAGAAAATAATAAAGATGGGGAAGAAATCAGTGAAATAAGTGATTAAATACCAGTAAGTGTTTATTATACCAGCTAAACAGTTGGATTTCTAGCCAGACTGATGAAGAATAGAGGAGAGGTTGAAAATCAGAACAGCCCTCGTGATTTGAAGGCGATGGTGTGCTCTGAGTTGGGTAGTACCGTGTGCTTCGGTCCCCAGACGAGCTGTCCCCCATCAACGGCTCTACTATAGCAATTCTCGACATAGGAATGTTTTCATGTGTGCTTAGTGACAAGACTGTATAAATGCAAACCCCAAAGTGTACACATTCATGCAAAAGACTAAATGGAATTGATCCCCAAAAAGCTATTTTCTTGCAGAGTAACTTTATGAGTAGTGTCCCCAACTTTCCTACAATGGGCATGAATTTATTTTAGAATAAGGAAAGATTCACACGATTTATTTTTAAATAAGCACATATAATGCCCAGAAAGAGACAGCAGAAATACAGGAGAGCTGAGCTTCCTACAGAGGGTTAATGTGAGGTCCTGTGGTCAGCGAATGACTTCTCTGAACTGAAATATTCGCACTTTGATGAATCATTATCATTAAAGCAAATATAAGACTCAGGGCATCAGCAGTGGTAGTGGCAGTGTGGAACACAGAGGTAGCAGGGCACTGAGCATTCTGACTTATCCGGAAACTATTTAAACTCAGGAACTCAGTACTGAGGAAAAGCTGATACATTTGCTATTTGAGAACATTTACTATTTCCAAAGGAAAAATTTCCATTTCTGTGGGGAAAAAAAGATGTGTTCTAACCAACTCTGTGGAAATTAGCTTTTCTCTACTATTATCTAAGTTGAGAAGATAAATAAAAAATGTAGTAATTAAATTTCCCAAAAAAGCCCATTGACTCAAAGGTGAAGGAAGAAATCACACAAAGCTATATTTTGTGTCCAAACACCTGAGAAATGCCTGGTGGTCTTCAGCATCATTCAAATGCAAAGTGCTTGGTTTCCCAACACTAGGAATTTATCAGTAAGAAATACATATGATGGTAACTCTACAAAGGTAAGTGACTCGAATAAGAACAAAGGACACCAGGAGTAAACGAAACACAGTCGAAAAGGAAGGATTTGATCAACTGACATTCAAATACCTTCTACATGTGAGTGCCATGTCCTCCAAACATTAGAAATGCTTTCTAAATAACATCTCGTCACCACTCCCTATCCATCTGAAGAAACTAAAGTTATTAGTTTACATGAGACCAAACAAAATGAAAAGTTTGGCAAGTCATGTCACGAGTTAAATCTATAAAGAAAACCAAAGTGGAAAATAGACTGTCTTTTTATTTTCACATTAGTAGGTGTTTAAAACTTTGAGTAATTCAGGTGATACCTTTACATGTTTGTACAAATTTAATTTGATTACCTTTTTAGTACAAATCAGTCACCATGAGATATCCTGTCTCCCTCACACACACACTCTTCCTTCCTTACTAGAGTTTATATTTTCCCAGAGCACTTGTCACTGATGGGTAATACAGTCATCCTTGGTGGTTGGTTATGACCCCCTGTGGGGACAGAGTCCCAGAGAGCAGTTTCCAGGCTCTTGGCCTCACGTGGAAAGGTGTGGCTCGGGTAGTAGATGGCCGTCAGCTGTGACTGGTTGGCCGTTGGCTGTAACCGGTTAGCCATTGGCCACTAATATAACTGCCGTGGTTGTGTTGGTTGGTTAGGTTGGTTGGTGGGTTAGCAGGCAGAGAAGTGGATGGCGGATTGTGGATCATGTGGATCCTACTTCCTGTGTCTCACCCAGCTGCCAGAGAGAATGGGGTGCAGGAAGACCCTTTGTTGGGGTACTGGTGGATGTTTGCTCCCTGTGTCTCCAACCCAGCCATTAGTGAGAATATAGTGGTATGACTCCCCTGTCTATGGCTCCGTGGGTTTTCCTTTTTGGCCTCACTGTACCCTGCATTCTTATGTGGGGAGCGGGAGTTGAGACCCCTGTATGACAGCTGTAACTCAGGTGCCTCCAGATCCCCAGGGCAGGAGTCCATTGAGAACCTCCACGAGTTTCCAAAAGTTTTCCACAATTCTTCTAGAAAAATGAGATGGTCACATCTCTGGCCTCCACACTTTATTTCCCTGGAAGCAGCTCCCTTGCATTTCTATGACTCTTTTGAGACATTTTCTTTTTTCAATTGACTAATTAAGTTAAAGGCCACAGTATAGTCCTGGATGTACTTTCCTTCTAAAAACAGCATTTTGGCCTTTAAGAGTTCCAAAGAACAGCCTCCTGCACCACAAGTGCCAATGGCTTTGGCACCTGACCTGCTCTAGCCACAGGCATGGGGTCCCTTCAGTCTAAATGGCAAAGGAGGTGACAGGCAACGTCGCTGGTCCCTATCGTCTCCTGACCTTCTCATTTCTAGTTAGCAGCGTAGGGACCTGCTGCTGAGTTGTGGACCCAGCAACGCACATTTGGCCATGAGTAGAAAGTGTTGGAAAATACTGGTTGCTGGGCTTGACCAGCGGCTCCCCTGTGCCTGTAACAGGAAGTAACGGAACAGCACTCTCATGAAGCTGTAGGTGGACTTGACCTGAGTTGGGCTCAGAGGGAAAGGCCGTCTTCTAAGATTCCCAGAGCTCAGTGCTTCACATCCAGATAGAAATAGCATGGGAACAGGCCTGCTCCCAGCTGGAGACTCTTAAGCCCAAACTCAGTGCTCGTGCTATGCTGCTATTCACTGATGATGTTTGCTGCACTGCTGGAAATGTGGGATAGGACGGCAGCCTGGAGAGTATGTCCTAGTAATGATGCACTGCAGCACAGTGAAGCATAGCTGACGGGGACCCGCAGTGTTCTCCCCGAGGCCAGGAGCTTGGAGGTGGCTAAGCCATCTGCTCTGACCGTGGGTGCCCATCATAACGTGGAAATCCTGGCTCACTGCAGCTGATGCATGGCAGTTCTTGCTTTTTCTTGCTTAAAACCACTGTTTGAATGCCTTGATGAGTGTGACCCTCTTAGATAATAAGGAAGGCCTTTCGTGTGAGGAGTGATGTGACTGGGACTTTAGGACAGAGCTGCCAAGAGGCCACAGGAGTTAGCAGCCACAGCACCCACAGGCTCTCTCTGAGTATGAATAACATATCGTTAAGCACCTTGTTTTGCTCTACTTGACCTATTGGAAAATCAAAGTCTGAACAGAAACTTACTTCTAAATCTTTGATGGTAAGATGAAGCAATGGAAGATTTCTATAAGCAATTCTTGCATATGCTTTATTCTATATTTCTCTTCCTTTTTTGACTCTTTACTTAATATCAAAGACAAAATTGTGACAACTTCACTGGCACCTCTCCCCTCTTTTACATTTTTCCTACCATCAATCATTCTTATTCAGGACCTCACTATTAATTACTGAAAATCCCATTGCAATCGCTTAGCTGTTGGGCTTTGCCCAATGCAGCCCCTGGCTCTTTCTCTTCCAATTCATGATGAAAACCCCAGATATTAAAAACCTTCTGATAGAGGTAGACTGTCTATCAAATTGAGTAGAACAGCTTAGTTTTGTTTTCAAGACTTCAATGTTACTATCCTCTCAGACCTAACTTCTTATATATCCATCATTCTTTTTCTTACATTTCAGTCTTAACTCCACTTTGGGGGAGATATCTGTGCTTTGGGGCCAGCTGAGATTCAATCATTGGGTTCTAAACTAAATCACCAAGAGATTTTAAGCAAAAAAATGTAATGTTCTGTCAGGTCTGTGGTCACAGCCGGGAGGGTGACTGAGCCATTTGGCAGCGACTGCACTCATCAAGTTTGAGGGTTTCAACTTGACAGTAGAAGGAGGAATGGAGAAGAAAGAGATGAACTGAGAGAAAGGATTTCTGAAAACAACAATATGTGATAAAGAAGAAGATTTGAAGTAAGAAAAGCAGACAACTTCTATAATTCTGCCTTCTCTTTGAGCTCTTTTTTCAGAATGTTTCTACAACAGGTCTTTCCAACAAAAGCTTAAGCAGGGTAAGTTGTATGTTTTTCAGTTTTAAGTAGCATGTGTGTTATTTCATTTTAAACACCACTCAAGTTTACAAGACTTCATTTTTCCACTAATCTTTTACTCCAACCCTTGTAGTCTTTTTACTACAGATAATCTGATTTATGTCCTCAAAATATTTTTAGTACCTAAGTCAGGAAAAGCAAGGAAACAAATGGCAGATTCAGTTAACTATTACGCTAATGACTACTTGTCTTCTGAGCACAGAGGAAAACACATTTTCTGGTGAGTCACCTATGGCAATACTCTGAACACCCTATTGATTTTCTTTGTTTCTGTCTGAACAGACACAGAATGGTCTGCAAGAAGACTATACAAGGTACAGCTGTGCTGTAGTGCACGGCTCGAGTACGTGGTATACAGTCAATGCTCAATAAAGGTTTAACAATTAAGATATTCTTCAAGGTTTTAAAGTTGAAAATACCAAAAATATCATTAAAAAAACCAGGTGTGACTTTTACCTCTTCCACCTCAGAAAGGGTAATGGATAAAGTGATTTCTAGTTTGTTTGGACCATATCTTTATTTATAAAAATAGTGTGTGGGGGGGGGGTGTTATTTTTTAATTCCTTGAAAGCTTTAGTAAGTAATAACTGATATATGAGTGTTTACTTATTGGGCAATATAAGGGTTAGGAAAATGTTAGGCTGCGACTTGCTCCCTCAGTGAGTATGGTTCTGATTATCTCTCAGGAATAAGAAAATAAAGAGGCCAGGAATTCTACAGTGAAAATTCTAAGTATCTGATGAAATGTGTATTACAAATTAAATCCCAGGCCCTTTTCACAGCACTTAATACACTCTCAAGGGTGAAATGTGTTTGTTTTTAGCAAAGTAGATTAGCTTACATCTTGTGATGGGAAACGTCCCTGTAACACAGCCTGTCTTTCATTCTCATTTCGAGCCGTTCATTTGAGTTGTATCTTTTGGCCATAGTTATAGATCTCAACTTTCTTCTCTGTCTGAGTGTTAAATTGTTTTCTGGCTGCTGTCAGGCTGTCTCTTTTGGTTCCCAGTCCCCCTCCTCTTTCTGTAAACTACTCACTTATTTTCAAGGTCAGGTTGAATCCATCTTCAGTTTTCTTTATCGCACTATTCCAAACTTAGCTCTGCTTCATGTACCTGACTGTTGAATGTGTCCAGTTATTAACTAGGAAGATAAATTATTGGACTATGAATAATTGAGATCAACTTTGTACAAAACCACATGTTCAGTGAGCAGGACTGGGTCTTTTACAGCTCAGCACAAGTGGAGTAGCCTTAGCTCCAGACAGGTGTCCAGTGATAACGTCCTCCACTCATTGGATGACCCAGAGGACAAGTCAACATGAAGCTGTACTTTGTCCAAAACCTCGTCATATGTCCCTTCTAGGCCTTCCTGGACCTGGGGAAAGTTACCATTCCCCAGTCTTCAGGCTGCCCCCATGCACCCTCACAGATGGAACCCCCACCCCAGGGCCCCCAGGTCAACTTTCATCGTTTCTCATGGGCAAATGTTCTAACAGATGTTTTCTAGCAGTTTGCAGTGGTGATATCCTGGCTTACTGGGTTGCTAACATAGTATCTTGAAAGTTATGTCATGTGGATTATAACCCTAATGTTTTTCTAAAAGCAACTTTACCGTGGTTTGGAAGAGGATACATGTCTATACGGAATTACTTTGGCAATAGCCTTCCTCCTGCTTCCAAACAAGGGGAGCAACTTCAAAGACTAGAAGACATGCTTCAGCATGATTCAGCCCCCCAAGTGCAAGGTCACCATCACAAAGCAGTGCTATGCAGCTCGTCACAGATGTATATCACAATGAATTCCAGCAAGCAAATTATTATTGTCTCCTGATGAAAGGTATGGTGGTTTATCAGGACTATTTTGAATTCTAAGCCTGATCTTTAATCTTTAACCAGCTGCCTAACTTCCACATGTGGATATTAATAGCTGAAAAGATGCCTGAGTGATGGGATAAGATTCTAGAAGAAATGAAAGAGAATGGGGTCATAAATATGGGAGGAGGTGCTGGTATTGAGATGACAGGTGCAGCTATAACTACCTCTGTAGGGGAGGGGCTTGGGCATAGTTCACATCAGACAGGCCTCAGGTATCTGGATGGGACACAGTGAAATGACAGGAGGGTCAATGAGCAGGTGTTCAGTTGTCTGCTGTACTGAGTCATGAAGAAGGAAACGAGAGAGCCCAAAAGTACTCTGACAGCTTGACAAAAGAGGGTAACTGAAGAGTACAGGAAGTGGAGGCCTCCAAAGGACAGTGAGCAAGTCTAGTGAACATCAGGGCATGGCACAGAGGAGAGGAGGTAGTTGTGGATATGGGGTCAGAGGGTAGGGGTTGACAGAAAGCAAGGGTGAAGTCCGACAGTCCTGATGGTATCCAAAAACCTTGGCGCTGAGGTGTGGGCCAGGTGGGCCATGTGAAAGGTGGATGTGAAAGTTGTCCGGTCTGATGGAACAACATGAGCTGCAGAAAGTAATTGTGACCCAGGTATGCCCATCCCCAGGGACTGTAGTACGGTGACCAAACAAAAAGCAGGATTAAAAACTGGAAAAGCTGGTGGCATTAACTCAGAGGGAAAGCAGTTTCACGGAAAGACACAAAATCGAGTCTCTGCAAATGGCAGTGAGGCTCAAGGAGTGCCAAACGCTCTCCTGGGCTTTGAGTGCACGGGGGACTTCCACCTGAGAGGGCAGCATAAAGGGGAAGTTTCAGAGGACAGTCAGGATTTCTTTAAGAGATGGAGGGAAAGTTCTGTGAAGGGTAGGGTGGGAATTTATCATGAAAGTGGGCTCTCGGGTGAAATATGAAAAACTAGGAGAGTGGCGAGGAATCCAAGAGCAGTGTGAGAGGAAAACGCAGGAGGACTTTGCGGGCAGAGGGAGAACCGCAGAGAAAGATGGGCACGGGCGATGTGGTCAAAAGATCCCAGTGGCTCCTTGTAGCCTCCACATGGAGAACCAGCCCAAGCAGCAGGAGTCCTCATTAACTAACCTGGAAATCTGATTGCTCACAGCTGGGCAGATGAAGAATCAGGAAGCCAGGTTACAGGCTGGCATCACCTGTGGGTAACCCTTCATCAAATGCAAAGGGACGGCTAAGGCCCATGCATGATGTGTACTCAAGTACACTATTATTAAGGATCAGTTAA
Organism: Rhinolophus hipposideros; assembly: GCF_964194185.1. Classification (NCBI taxonomy): domain Eukaryota; kingdom Metazoa; phylum Chordata; class Mammalia; order Chiroptera; family Rhinolophidae; genus Rhinolophus; species Rhinolophus hipposideros. The sequence continues at coordinate 651,520 of NC_138050.1, forward strand.
GTCAATTTTTCAGTACATCACTAGTATCTGGACCCACATTCTAGCGTGGTATCAGGAAGTCTGAGAACACAAGGGCAGGACTAAGTCAATAAATTTACATCATTGGTCTTGCAGGCTGAGTCTGAACAAGTTGACTAGAGATAATGCAAATGGGTTATAAAATCTTGGTGGAAAAGGAAGAAGCAAGGCATTACTTTGCCTTTTAAAATAGTTTGCATGGATACTGTTTATTTTCCCCCACAATTTGCCATTTGGCATAATTTAATGCTTAAATAATTACTGTTGTAATTGGAAAGAATACTTTGGCTTTGCAACTCTTTAGACAGAAAATAATTTAATACTCATGATTTTTGATGATGTCTTAAATGTTAAATTGTCAGTCTCGTCTTTTTATTTTATCAGCAAAAATTAACTAAACTTCCACGAATGCTTTATTCACAGCTCAAAAACACTTGCTATATGTGTGTAAAAGCTATTTGAATTATAGATATAGTCAAAACACCATACCTCAAACTTCACTCGAGTCACTTTCAAATATATTTGTAATTATTTCCTATATAATTCAAGAGCAGCATTACTATCCTGTTACAAGTGTCTTTTCAGTGGTGTAGTGTTCATTAGATCGTGAGACTTGAGAATGAGAAAGGACTGTGCCTAGAATTGGGGCTTACATGGAACACACTTTTATATGATTAAAGTGCAATATGTTGGGGAAAATGAACAAGCAAATACGGTACCAGTGAATGTCCACTTGGCTGTCATGATCAGAAGAGGGATCTGCTAATATTGTTTCTTTGCTTTCACCACTGTGTCCCCGACAGCAGTATTTGATGCTTTGATTTGTAGACATGACCTCAATTTTAAACTATTCTACAACCCATTCTGGTGATCATAAACCTACTGGGTAAGTGTTCTTCAAGTTTACCTAGTAATAGGAGAATTTATCTTCAAATTATTGTGGATTTGGGAAATGAGGATTTTTTTCTATGCTATGCCCCTGTGTGGTATATTACAGGCCACAAGAGACAAATCCAGTGAATTGTATTTTTCCCCAATGTCTTAAGACTATCGTTAAAGTTCTTTATTCTTTGAAAGGACAGAGTATAAGCAGAAATTACCAGGTACACACAGTGACCAAATGAAATCTCCCTTTTAAATTTTAAAATTTAAATATCATTAAGTTAACTGGGAAACATAATGTGAAACTAACCCAAACCAACCAAACCCTATTACCTTTCTTCTTCCATCTGGTAAGAAGTAGGATACATGTCTACAATGAATATTTTCCACTAGAATTCTGGGGGAGGGGAGATGGAAGATTTTTTAATTTGAAAGTAAGATACATTGGAGAATTTTATGTTAAAAATTGGCCTAAATGTTTCATTGCACGTGAGGGATGAATGTGGCTGTAGAAATTACTTCATTTGATCCAAATCACATTTTGAAATATGGATATAAGGAAACTGTATCTCTCTACCAAAAAATGGTTGTGATGCACAAATAATAGAGAGCCTGTCAGCTGTCAACTTTCTCCACAAAACTTGAGTCAAATTCCTCATTGCACTCAGCCCTCCACTCTCTGACTTCCTCGCCATTCGCCTCACCACTGCTCAGTGTTCTGTCACCACACTCCTGCCACCCTAAATTCCTCCCACCCAGGCCTTTTCTTCTGGCTTAACAAACACATCTGTAAGTAGTCATTTGTCTTGGAGAATTTATTTTCTGCTGTTCCCCATTTTTTCATACTTGTATTCACAAAAGTGAATTTACATGAATCTCATCATCCTCATGTTTTCTAAGAGTATACATATTCCCAAAATAGGAAAAGTAAATTTCTAAAAATTATGTGTGTTAGGTAGGAATATTTTGAATGAAGTACATTTAACATGTCTGTAGAGTTGCAGTCACTCCAGTTGTCAGACCTTCTCACCACTATGTGCTCTATACCTCCTGGCTCCCTATCACCCAACCTGTGTGATGATGCTGAATGTCCTGGAAGTGTACCACAATGCCAAGTGAGCTCCAACTGTAGACAAGAGTGCTCTGATCATCCCCCAGGAAAGCAAACCCAGGCCTCTTGCCACTAGTTGCATCTGGCAACCTCAGATAGACCATCAGAATAAAATTCATCAGTGATCTGATTCTGTTTCATCAGTCAATTTCTACTATGTTCTTTACTTGTTGACACTCAACCCAGTCCTCCAGTCCTCATTCAATTCCCAAAAACCTAGTGCACCTTTGGGAACCACCTTTCAAAAGCCAACAATCTACCTTTTACATACATACTCTTGTTAAAGCTTTTCTCCATCTTTTCAACTTAACAGAAATCAGTCTTCCTCTGAGGAAATCATTTTCCTGAATTTCTCACACCTTGGTATTCTAGAAAGAAATGGAAAGGAGAGTGTTCTTTTTGTTTTCTATGATGTGTCCAACTCTTTTCCCCCTAACTGCTCTGTTTGGGGACCTATACAATTTGACTCAAACACCTTCTTTCCTTCTCACGAATTTCACCTGTCTCTGAGCCATTTCTTTTCTTCATCAAAGAATTTGATAAATGACTCACAACCTTGTTCTCTATTCTAAATCCTGCTATTATTCTGAGTAGGTTTGTGACATCCCCTTCAGAGGTCACACACATTTCTCTCATGAATCACAATGTCTTTTCTTAGTTAACTACTTTTATACTATACTTTTAATATTAGTTAACTACTTTTACTAATGAGCTTTCCTTGAATGCAGTAAAGATTTATCTAGAATTGGATAAAGTAGTGTAACAGTTTGGTAAAAAACATAGTTTTGTAGTAAGAGAGACTTGAGTTTGAATCCTGACTCTACAATGAGTAGTTGTTTTAATTTGGATAAGCTACCTAATCTTTCTAAACCTCAATTTTCCCATCTCTAAGTCACAGAGGATATAACCTACCTAAAATGATGGATAACTGAATGTGATAATACATAAAACGTCTTGACAGGTCATTATCTCATTCATTTCTTTAGTAAATGAAGATATGAGGACAAAGGACATACTGCACTAGATGGGGAGAAAACAACAGGCAGCAAATAGAAGGCAGGTTATCCTCTTAAAAAGCTTTTGTTGTTGAATAATCCCTACATTCTTAATCAAATAATCATTTTAATGAATGTACAGTAAAAAGTATCATAAGGACTCTAAAGAAAAGGAAAGATGTGCTGAATAGGCAGATGGCAAAGGAAGCTGACCTACACTGCTTATCCAGGAGGGATTTTCTGAATAGGAGATACTTGAGATATCTGACGACGTAATAAGCATTAACTAGATAAAGAGTTTTTATTTTGTTTTTTCACAGGAAAAAGAAAGACCATTTCAAGTAAAGGAAATAACATGTGCAAAGCAAAAGATCATGCTGGATTATAAGGTTTGAAGGCACGACAGTAAGGGATGCTTTTCCCTCTGATAGTAAGGGGAAGAGTAGGTCCACATGAGGCAAAAGAAGTGAGCATATCCCGGAACACTAAGGCACTTTGACACAGTACTGACAATTTTTGTTATTATTCTAAGAGCAATTGGAAGCCATTGAAAGTTTTCAGAAAGTGAAACGTAATGATCATATTTGTATTTTAAAAACTTTCTTCATATAAAAATCAACTGCATCTATATACCTTCACAATGTACAACCCAGGAACAAAAATGAACATAATTTTGTTTCCAACAGTATAAAAATAATAAAAGACTTAGAACTAAATTTAATAAAAGAAGTGGAAAACTTATACTCTTCTAACTTCAAAAAATTGTTGAAGGAAATTAAACGAGACTTAAATAAGTTAAAAGACATTCCACATTCATTGATCAGAAACGTAACATTGTGAAGGTGGCAGTACTCCCCAGACTGATCTACAGATTCAACACAATCCCTATCAAAATCCCAACTGTCTTTTTTCCAGAATTTGAAAAAGTAATACTAAAGATCACATAGGAATTCAAGGGAAAAGCCAAAGCAAGATTCAAAGTAGCAGAAGAAGAAGAAGAAGAAGGAGAAGGAGGAAGAGAAGGAAGAGGAGGAAGAGGAGGAGGAGGAGGAGCAGAAGGAGGAGGAGGAGGAGGAGGAGGAGGAGGAGGAGGAGGAGGAGAAGAAGAAGAAGAAGAAGAAGAAGAAGAAGAAGAAGAAGAAGAAGAAGAAGAAGAAGAAGAAGAAGAAAAAGAAAAAGAAGAAGACGAAAGAGGAGGAGAACAATCTTGGGACTCATATTTAGGAGTTTTCAAAACTTATTACAAAGCTACAATAATCAAGACAGCAGTCAGGACTAGCATAAAACTAGACATATAGATCAGTGGAATAAAATTAAGAATCCAAAATTAAACTCATGAGTGACATCAGTGAAAATTCTGAAATAGTGAATTTTAAGTCTGTCCCTCCACAAAAGCAACAACTAAACTGACAAAAACTTCCAGAATCAAATTGTCAAAACTGTGGAAATTAGTCAAAAGCTTACAGAAACCAATGACTGGTTTAACCAAGAAAACCAGCCAAATCTTGTGAGAGAACTTTGTAGGATTTTAAATTACTGGGGCCCCACCGCCTACTCTTCAGCTCAGCAGGAGCCTTGAAAACAATAGCCCACATCCCCAGTAACATTATCTACTACCAAAGAGAGCATAACAGACCTTATATTCAGAGAATTGTGGTTGTTTGTCACTGAGGGACCAACTCAAAGGGCTTGTCTTTATTGCACCTAACTTGGAACTCTCCAAGGGCTGAGGTGGTTAACTAGAGGGCATTTAAACATTTAAAGGCAAATATATTAATGAGTGCCACCTGAGACAAGGGATAAGAGTTGAGTAAAACTATAGACTAACCAAAAAACTTTGCAGAAAAAGATAGAAGAGAATCTAATTTTCAGAGTTGCCACATTATAAAATTCAAAGATCCAGTTTTCAACAAAATAATTATATGGCATGCATGCAAATCAACAAGAAAGTATAGCTTATATGCAAAGAAAAAAATAATAGAAACTCCGTGAGGAATTGATTTTAAATCAATTACTCTAAATATTCTCAAACCACTTACAAAGAAGTAAATATAACAAGATAATGATATCTCACCAAAAATTACTATCAATAAATACAAATTATAAGGAAATGCAAATGCTGAAGTGGGATAGTATAATAACTGAAGTGGAGATTTCACTAGAGGGCTTGACAGCAAACCTGAATAGGTAGAAGAAAGAATTAGTGAACTTGATGATGGACCAGTGAAGACTATCCAATTTGAGGGAATGAAAAAAATCATGAAGATAAACTAACAGCCTAAGAGATCTGTAGAACACCTTCAAGCATACAAATATAAACAAAAAGAAGGAGAAAGGGACAAAAAGAATACTTGATGAAATCATGGCTGAAACTTCCAAAATTTCATAAAAACGCATTAATTTACACATCTAAGAAGCTCAACAAACTCGACGTAGTATAAAAGAAGAGATTGGCACCACACACATTGAAATCAAACTACAAAATTCCAAAAAATGAAGATTGACTCTTGAAAGCAACAAGAGATAGGGTTCATCAAGTACACAGGATCCGCAAAAATATTAGCAGCTGATTTCTCATCAGAAACCATAGCAGTCAGAAGGCAGTGGAATGAGATATTCAAAGTGCTGCATGGACAAAAAAGGCAATGAATAAGTCTACATCTGCCAATACTGTCTTTCAAAAATCAAGGCAGAATTAAGACATCCCCACATAAACAAATCAGAGACTTTATTGCTAGTAGAGCTCAGTTTAATGCTAGTAGATGCTGGAAAAAATACTAGAGTAAGTCCTTTGGTGGAAATGAAAGGACAATAGACTGTAGATCTAACCATATGAGGAAATAAAAAGTACAGCAAAGGTAACTATAGGCACACCTGAGACATTGTGGGTTTGGTCCTGTATCACCATAACAAAGCAAATACAGGTATTACAACAGAGTGAGTCACAAACTTTTCTGTTTCCCAGTGCATATAAAAGTTATGTTTAGAATATATTGTAGCCTTTTAAGTGTACAATAGCATTATGTATAAAAAATGTACATAGCTAAATTAAAAATTACTTTATTTCTAAGATATCTAAGTATCATCTGAGCCTTCATCAAGTCATAGTCTTTGCAGGTGGATGGTCTGCCTCAATGTTGATGGCTGCTTACTGATCAGGTGGTTGCTGAAGGCTGGGGTACCTGTGGCAATTTCTTAAAATAAGACAACAGTGATGTTTGCAACATCAGCTGACTCTTCCTTTCATGAATGATTTCTCTATGGCATGAGATTCTCTTTGATAGCATTTTACTAACAGTAGAATTTCTTTCAAAATTGGCATTAAACCTTTCAAATTCTGCTGCTGCTTTATCAACTAAGTTTATGTAATATTCTAAATCCTTTGTTGTCATTTTATCCACCTTCACAGCATCTTCGCCAGGAGGAGATTCCATCTCAAGAAACCTCTTTCTTGGCTCCAATAAGAAACAACTCCTCACCCATTAAAGTTTTATCATGAGATAGCAGCAATTCAGTCACATCTTCTGGCTCCACTTTTAGTTCTAGTTCTTCTGCTGTTTCCTCCACATCTGCAGTTACTCCCTCTACTAAAGTCATGAACCTCTCAAAGTCATCCATGAAGGTTGGAATCAACTTATTCCAAACTCGGGTTAATGTTGATTTTTTGACCTCTTCCCATGAGTCATGAGTGTTCTTAATGATATCTAACATGGTGAACGCTTTCCAGAAGTTTTTCTATTCAGTTTTCCCAGATCCCTCAGAGGAGTCACTATCTATGGCAGCTATAGCTTTACAGAATGTATTTCTTAAACAATAAGACCTGAAAGTAAAAATGGCTCCTTGATCCATGGGCTACAGAATGGATGCTGTGTTCACAGGCATGAAAACAACACCAATCTCATTATCCATCTCCATCAGAGCTCTTGGATGACCAGGTGCATTGTCAATGAGCAGTAATATTTTGAAAGGAATTTTTTTTTTTTCTGAGCAGTAGTCTCAACAATGGGCCTAAAATATTCAGTAAACTATGTTGTAAGCAGATGTGCTGTCATCCACGCTTTGGTGTTCCATGTATAGAGCACAGGCAGAGTAGATTTAGCATAATTCTTAAGGGCTTTTTCTAAACTGTAAATGATCAGTGATTTCAACTTAAAATCTCCAGCTGCATGAGCCCCTGACAAGAGTCAGCCTGTCCTTTGAAGCTGTGAAGACAAACAATGACTTCTCCTCTCCAGCTATGAAAGTCCGAGATGACATCTTCTTCCAATAAAGGTAGTTTTGTCTACACTGAAAATCTGTTGTTTAGTGTATCCAGCCCCATTAATTATTGTACTAGATTTTCTGGATAACTTGCTGCAGCTTCTACCTCAGCACTTGCTGCTTCACCTTCACTTTTATGTTATAGAGATGGCTTCTCTCCTTAAACCTCATGAACCATCCTCTGCCAGCTTCACTTTTCTTCTGCAGCCTCCTTGCCTCTCTCAGCTTTCACAGAATTGAAGAGTTAGGGCCTTGCTCTGGATTAGGCTTTGGCTTAAGGGAATGTTATGGCTGGTTTGATCTTGTATCCAGACCACTAAAACTTTCTCCGTATCAGCAATAAGGCTGTCTCACTTTCTTATCATCCATGTGTTAACTGGAGTAGCACTTTGTATTTCCTTTGTTGTTCCACTGATAGAGAACAGGCAGAGTAGATTTAGCATAATTTTTAAGGGCCCTGGAACTTTCCCTTTGCACTAATTACTTGGTTAACTAGTGCAAAAGGTCGAGCTTTTGGCCTAGCTTGGTTTCAACAAGCCTTCTTCACTGAGCTTAATGATTTCTAGCTTCTGATTTAAAGTGAGAGATGTGCAGCTTTCTTGTAAAGTTGTTAATTGGCTTAATTTCAATATTCTTGTGTCTCAGGAAACAGGTAGGCCTGAAGATATGGGGAGAGAGGGTGGTGGAGCAGATGGAACACACACAACATTTATCGATTAAGTTCACCATCTTGTATGGGTGTAGTTTGTGGTCTCTCCAAAGTATAATAGTAACATCAAAGATCATTAAACCCAGATCACCATGAGAACTATAATAATAATGAAAAACTTGAAATATTGAAAGAATTATCAAAATGTGACAGTGACACAAAATGAAAAAATGTTGAAAACATGGTGCTGATAGATGTGCTTGTCTCAGGGTTGACATATAATTTCAATATGTGAAATACACAATATCTATGAGGCACAACAAAGCTAAGCACAAAGCAAGTTCATGTGCCTGTACATGGTAAATATAAAAGTCAGTGTTAATGTGGTTTGTTTTATCACTCTTTTCTCCCCATATCATTTAAAAGACAATTGCATAAAGCAGCAATTGTAAATCTAAGTTGATGGGCACACAATGAATAAAAACATAATTTGTGGCAATAACAGTATGAGGGTGATAACAGAGCTATTTAAGAGTGAAGTTTCAGTCTACTTCTGAAACTCAATTGGTATTAATTTGAAATACATTAGTATAAACTAAGATGCTATCATTAAGAAAATAACTAAATTACTTGGGGAAAAATGGCGGCGTGAGGTGAGCCTCTGTAGCGCTCCCCTGGAATTTACAATGAATCAGACAACAATAACTCCACAAAGGACTCCCTGAACAGCAGACAGGCAAGACGAAGAGGCCCACTACTGAATTCACCTCCAGGTGGGTGAATCGCGAGCGGGGGAGGAGGGAGAGGAGAAGTGCGGAGACGGAGCCGCGCGGGCGCAGGACACAGACCTAGCTCAGTGCTCCGTGCTCACTGCATCCTGGAACTATCGCAGCTGTAGCTGCGACAGAGGGAAAGACTTGGACTGCTAGGGCTCTGCTTACGGCCCACAGGGCTGAGGGGGCAGCATACAAAACGGCTGAACCCAACATTCGCTCACCGCAAATCTCGGAGCAAAGACTGAGGATAGCGGGCTGAAATCAGTGGTTTAAGCCCTCACTGCCAAACGGAAGCCTTAGGCACTGAGACTAGCCGCTGCTCCCTACCCTCCCAGAGCTCGTCCCGCCCCCACCTGCACGGTGCTAGAAACTATAAAGTAGCAGTGTCAGTTCAAAGGACAGAATATTTGCTGCTCTGAGAACTGTGGACCGCAGACACAGATTCACAGCTCAACTAGTTCCGGCAAAGGGGAGGGAGCTGTGGAAGCAGGACTGGCTCTGGTGGTGGTCGCCACCATTGCTCTGGGCCACCTCTCACAACTCACCCTGCCCCTGGCCCCACCTATCTGGGCGGATCCCTGCAGGAGTAAACAGAACTGCTGAAACAAACGGGCTCTGAATCTGCTGCAGAAAGAGCTTTGGAACTTCAAAAGCTCTTCGCATACCTATCAACCTGTTGCAGAAGCCACTCCTGTAGATGTCTAGAAAGAGAAATAGTAAATCAGTAATTGCCCTGAATAACCAAGGCAACAAGACAGCTCAGAAAGAAAGTTAAAAGTCTCCAGAAAAGGAACTTAGAGATATGGAAATATGTGATTTAAATGACAGAGAATTCAAGATTACAATTCTGAAAAAAATGGACGAGATGCAAGAAAACACAGAAAGGCAGTTTAATGAACTCAGAAACACAATCAAAAAACACCATGAGCATTTTACAAAAGAGATTGAAATTTTGAAAAAGAACCAAATAGAATTTTGGAGATTAAGAACTCAATAAAAGAAATTAACAATAAAATATCCAGCTTAGGTAGTAGAGTTGACCAGATGAAGGAAAGAATCAGTGACATCGAAGATAGAAACCTGGAATTTACACAGATGGAAGAACAAAGAGACTTGAGACTTAAAAGAAATGAAAGAACTCTACAAGAACTTTCTGACTCGATCAGAAAGAGCAATATAAGAATAATGGGCATACCAGAAGGAGAAGAAAGAGAAAAGGGAACAGAGAATATATTCAAACAAATGGTTGATGAGAACTTCCCAAACTTGTGGAAAGAACTGGATCCTCGAATCCAAGATGCAAATAGAACACCTAATTACCTCAATCCCAACAGGCCTTCACCAAGGCACATTGTATTGAAGCTGTCTAAAATCAATGACAAAGAAAGAATCCTCAAGGCAGCCAGGGAAAAGAAGACGGTAACTTACAAAGGAAAGCCCATTAGATTATCATCAGATTTTTCAGCAGAAACTCTACAAGCTAGTGGGAATGGAACCAAATATTCAAACTATTGAAAGAGAGAAATCATGAGCCAAGAATAATATATCCAGCAAAGATCTCCTTTAGATATGAAGGAGGAATAAAGACCTTTCCAGACATCCAGAAGCTGAGGGAATTTTCTAATACACGACATGCACTACAAGAAATACTAAAGGAGGCTATTAGACCACCATCAACAGGGACAACTTGTGGCAACCGAGACATAAAAAAAGGGGAGCATAAAGGCCTGAACTAGAATATGGGAATAGAGAAAGTAAACGTACTGAAGAAACTGGAATACTCTAAATGTCAAACTTTCTTTTACATAAACTCAAGGGTAACCACTCAAAAAACATCCAAATCTGAAATATATACTGTAATAAAAGAAGAAAGAGAGGGAAACATCATAGAATACGACCACACAGAAATAATAGACAACAACAAAAAGGCAAAGAAACAATGGAGACACAGCCTTACCAGAAACCTAAATAGAATGACAGGAAATACTCACATATCAATAATCACCCTAAATGTAAATGGACTGAACTCACCAATAAAGAGACACAGAGTAGCAGATTGGATCAAAAAACTAAACCCAACAATATGCTGTCTACAAGAGACACATCTCAGCTACAAGGACAAGCATAGATTCAAAGTGAAAGGGTGGAAATTGACACTCCAAGAAAATGGTACCCAGAGAAAATCAGGTGTAGCCATAATGATTTCTGATGAAACAGACTTCAGGGTGAAAGAGATAACAAAAGACAAAGATGGACATTTCATAATGGTAAAGGGGACTATACAACAAGAAGATATAACCGTCATCAATATTTATGCCCCCAATCAGGGAGCACCGAAATATACCAAGCAACTACTAACAGAACTAAAGGGAGAAATTGACCAAAACACAATTATACTAGGGGACTTAAATACATCATTGACAGCTAGGGATAGATCATCCAAACAGAAGATAAATAACGAAATAGCAGCCCTAAATGACACATTAGATGAAATGGACATAATTGACATATATAGAGCACTTCATCCTAAGACATCAGACTATACATTCTTTTCGAGTGTACATGGAAGATTCTCAAGGATAGACCATATATTGGGACACAAAATCAGCCTTAGCAAATTTAAGAAGATTGAAATCGTACCAAACATATTCTCTGATCACAAAGCTTTGAAATTGGATATCAACTGCAAAAAGAAAGCAGGAAAAAACACAAATACTTGGAGATTAAACAACATACTTTTAAAAAATGACTGGGTCAAAGAAGAAATTAGAGGAGAGCTCAAAAGATACATACAAACAAATGACAATGAAAATACATCCTACCAAAATTTTTGGGATGCGGCGAAAGCAGTTTTAAGAGGGAAATGTATATCATTACAGGCCTATCTCAAGAAACAAGAAAAATCCCAAATAAATAACCTCATGTTACACCTTAAAGAAGTAGAAAAAGAAGAACAAGCGAAACCCAAGGTCAGCAGAAGAAAGGAAATAACGAAATCAGAGCAGAACTAAATGAAATAGAGAACAAAAAGACAATAGAAAAAATTAAAGTGACAAAAAGCTGGTTCTTTGAAAAGATTAACAAAATTTACAAACCCTTGTCTAGACTCACTAAGATAAAAAGAAAGAAGACACTAATTAACAAAATCAGAAATGAAAAAAGGGAAGTTATCATGGACACCACAGAAATACAAAGGATTATCCACGAATACTATGAAGGACTATATGCCACCAAATTTAATAACTTAGAAGAAATGGACAAGTTCTTAGAAACATATAGCCTTCCAAGGCTGAATCATGAAGAACTGGAAAATTTAAACAGGCCGATCACCAGTAACGAAATTGAATGAGCCATCAAAAACCTTCCAAAATCAAAAGTCCTGAACCAGATGGCTTCACCAGTGAATTCTACCAAACCTTCAAAGAGGATCTAATACCAATTTTGCTCAAACTCTTCCAAAAAATTGAAGAAGAGTCAGTACTCCCTAACTCATTTTATGAGGACAACATTACCCTGATACCAAAACCTGGTAAGGACAACACAAAAAAAGAAAACTACAGACCTATATCTCTGATGAATACAGATGCTGAAATCCTAAACAAAATTCTAGCAAATCGAATACAACAATGCATTAAAAAGATTATTCATCACGACCAAGTGGGTTCATCCCCGGGGCACAAGGATGGTTCAACATTCGCAAATCCATCAATGTGATACATCACATAAACAAAATAAAGGACAAAAATCATATGATTCTATCAATTGATGCAGAAAAAGCATTTGATAAGATACAACATCCATTTATGATTAAAACACTTACTAAAATTGGTATAGAAGGAAAATACCTCCACATAATAAAGGCCATATACGACAAGCCCTCAGCTAATCCCATAATTAATGGTGAAAAGCTGAAGCCCTTTGCTCTACGTTCAGGAACACGACAAGGTTGTCCCCTATCACCTCTGCTTTTCAACATAGTGTTGGAAGTCCTAGCCTGAGCAATCAAGCAAGAGAAAGAAATGAAAGGCATCCAAATTGGGAAAGAAGAAGTTAAATTGTCACTCTTTGCAGATAACTTGATTTATATAGAAAACCCTAAAGACTCCACCAAAAAGCTATTAGAAACATTCAATGAATACAGTAAAGTTGCTGGCTACAAAATCAACCTACAAAAGTCCATTGCTTTCCTATATACCAACAATGAAATCTCAGAAAAAGAGATACAAAAAAACAATTCCTTTTGCAATTGCAGCAAAAAGAATAAAATACCTAGGAATAAACTTAACCAAGGTTGTGAAGGATTTATATGCTGAAAACTATAAGACATTTTTGAAAGAAATTGAAGAAGACACAAAGAAATGGAAAGACATTCCGTGCTCATGGATTGGAAGAATCAACATAGTTAAAATGGCCATATTACCCAAAGCCATATACAGATTTAATGCAATCCCCATTAAAATCCCAATGGCATTTTTTAAAGAAATAGAACAAAAAAATCATCAGATTTGTTTGGAACCACAAAAGACCCTGAATAGCCAAAGCAATATTAAAAAAAAAGAACAATGCTGGAGGTATCACTCTCCCTGATTTTTGCTTGTCTACAGGGCTACAATAATCAAAACAGTTTGGTATTGGCAGAAAAACAGACACTTAGACCAATGAAATAGAATTGAGAACTCAGAAATAAAACCACATAAATATGGACAGATAATTTTTGACAAAGAAGCTAAAAACATACAATGGAAGAAAGACAGCCTCTTCAATAAATGGTGCTGGCAGAATTGGATAGCCACGTGCAAAAGAATGAAACTGGACTGCTATCTGTCACCATGTACCAAAATTAATTCAAAATGGATCAAAGACTTAAGCATAAGACCTGACACAATAAACTGCATTGAAGAAAACATAGGTACTAAACTTATGGACCTTGGGTTCAAAGAGCATTTTATGAATTTGACTCCAAAGGCAATGGAAGTAAAAACTAAAATAAACGAATGGGATTATATGAAACTGAAAAGCTTCTGCACAGCAAAAGAAACTATTGACAAAATAATGAGGCAACCAACTGAATGGGAGAAGATTTTCGCAAACAGTTCCTCTGATAAGGGGCTAATATCCAAAATATACAAGGAACTCATGAAACTCAACAACAAAAAAACAAACAACCCAATTGAAAAATGGACAGAGGACCTGAAGAGACATTTCTCCAAAGAGGATATACAAATGGCAAATAGACATATGAAAAAATGCTCAACATCGCTAATCATCAGAGAAATGCAAATGAAAACCACAATGAGATATCACCTCACCCCAGTCAGAATGGCTTTCATCAACAAAACAAATAGGAACAAGTGTTGGAGAGGCTGTGGAGAAAAAGGAACTCTCATACATTGTTGGTGGGAATGCAGACTGGTGCAGCCGCTATGGAAGGCAGTGTGGAGGTTCCTTAAGAAATTACGAATAGAATTACCATATGACCCAGCAAACGCTCTCCTGGTTTCTACCAAAAAATCTGAGATTATTTTTCTATAGAGACACGTGTACTCCAATGTTCATTGCAGCTTTGTTTACGGTGGCCAAGACATGGAAACAACCAAAATGTCCTTCGATAGGTGAATGGATAAAGAAGTTGTGGTACATATACACAATGGAATACTATTCGGCGTTAAGGAAAGATGATATAGGAGCATTTGTGACAACATGGATGGATCTTGAGAGTATAATGCTAAGTGAAATAAGTCAGACAGAAAAAGCAGAGAACCCTATGATTTCACTGATATGTGGTATATAAACCAAAAAGAACAAGACAAACAAATGAGAAACAAAAACTCATAGACACAGACAATAATGTAGTGGTTACCAGAGGGTAAGGTGTGGGGGGTGGGTGATGAGGGTAAAGGGGATCAAATATATGGTGATGGAAGGAGAACTGACTCTGGGTGGTGAACACACAATGGGATTTATAGACGATGTAATACAGAATTGTACACCTGAAATCTATGTAAATTTACTAACAATTGTCACCCCAATAAAATTTATTAAAAAAAAAAGAAGATGTAAATACATTCTCCAAAATGAGAGATAACATTTAAATATCATGTATATGATAAAAGATTTCTGTTTAAAATATAAAAAAGAATTGTTATAATAAAATAATTTTTAAAAAAATAACAACAAAAAAAAGAATAACCCAATTAACAAATGGGCAAAGGATTTGAATAGACATTTCTCCAAGGAAGATATGTAAGTGGCCAATAAGCAAATGAAAAGAAGCTCAAAGTCTGTGATTTTCAATTCAAAACTTCAATGAGCTATTGCTAGATACTTACTGGGGCACATATAATTTTTTTAAAAAAAAAGGTAATAAGAAGCGTTGGTGAGGATGTGAGAAATTGGAGTACTCATATCATACACTGTTGGTGGAAACACAAAATGGTGCAGTCACTTTGAGAAACATTTTAGCAGTTCCTCAAAGGTGACCTAACAATTCCACTCTTAGGTATAAACACATCAAAAATGTAACATATATCTATGGAAAAATTTTTGTATTAATAACATCTTATTTTATACAATTGCCTTACAACTCAGGTCCCCTTTAATCCTTTTTTTCACATTAAAATTAAAGGAAGCTTTTAAAATAAGCAGCTTTATTTAGATATAGTTTGTGTACCATAGAGTTCACCCGCTTTTCCACTTGGGAAACAAGACTACATACTTAGGACCACAAAAAAAGAAAATGTATATATAAAGAAGTAAAGAACACCTAGCACTGAGCCTTGAGGAATTCTAACAGTTAATGACCAGAAGAGAATGAAAGTGTAAAGAAAAATGAGGAGTGATCAGTGGAGTGGAAGAGTAGCAGACAATACTGTCACAGAAAATAGGGACATTTCTGAAGATCTGGAGATTGGTCAAACATTGTATTGCTAAGAAGTCAAGGAAGAAAACTGGAAAATGTCTCACCAGATGTGGTAAGATGGACATCACGAATCTTTGCAGAGCTGTGTGGATGGAGTAATAGGACATTAGCCAGCCAGCGATAGGCTATGGAATGAGTGTGGGGTGGAGGGCAAACAGAGAACACAATAGATGACTTTCTTAAGAAGACGGGCTGCAATAAAAGCAATGCTTTGTACGTGATACATATTCAATACCAGAAAGTGTCTGAAAGAAACTAGTGGATTTCTTTTCATTTTCTAATGAAATAAAATCTCATCTCTCCATCCCTTGCAGAAACCTGGGTCAGCATGCTCTAGAAATTAAAGCAAAGAAGAAACTGTTTTTCCCACATGGTACACACCCCCAGCTAGGAATGGATCTGAAGCTCAGTGGGTCAGACAAACCCTTCTTCACAACTCCTGGCTGAAGTTTGTCCACTCCAAACCAGTGAAAGGGGCCAAGTGGCAGTTTTTGTTATGTTACAGGTGGCCTGGCTGTGAAAGGGGCTTCCTTTGCTCTGTGACTTAGGCAGATAGGGTGTAATTACTCCAGAAAGAAGGTCAATCATGATTTGCTGTAGACGCACATTCCCTTACATTTTCATTCACTCATTCAAAATAGACAGATGGTCTGTGGTGAGCTGGATCTACATCAGGTGACGCTCAGATGAGACAGCTATTCTTCAGGAACAACAGGTTTGGCTTCCTTTATTCTTTTCTCTCCTGCCCATTCTTCTTACCCTCAATAGCAGAGTCTAAAGCCCTCCAAACTCAATCCTTCATTTCCAAGAAGTTCCTAGAAAAATTTTAATAGCTCAAATGTAACCACACTTACAGGGAATATTTTGTCTTCAAAATAACCAAACAGGGAAAATAAGAGAGATGAAATGCTACACATGGGGTTTTAAACATTAAGAGGACTTACATCTTTGTTTAATCATTCAACAAATATAATAGCCTATTGAGTTTTAGAATGAGACGATAGAAACTTTTAAAAATGAACCCAACACAGACTCTGCCCCAGTGTCTGTGATGTGTGTGTATGAACGAGACGCAATCCCAGATCCAGTGTGAGTGATGTGCGTGAACCAGACACAGGCCCTGCCCTACGGTGGGTGCTGTGTGTGTATGAACCGAACACATGTCCTGTTCCAGTGTGGGTGCTGTGTGTGTATCAACGTACCATGTTGAATTGCATGGCACTTTTGTGAAGCTCTTCTAGGACCCAATTAACTGTAGGAAATAAACAATGGCATTTATTCGGAATTTTCTTGTATTTTATTATTTAAAAAACATATATATTTACATTATAGTAAATATTTATGATAGGGAAGAGAAGCTGATGAGGAGAAGCCTGATCTGATGAAAGGTGGACCATAGCCCAGAGGAACTTTGGTTGAGGGGTACAGAGAGGATAGAAGAACGTGGTGGATTGCGACAGGCCTGTCACCCAGGGACTGCAACCCAGGAGTGAACCCAGTTATGCTGGCTCTCCTCATTGTCCTTCAGAAGCTTAGAATGCTGTCTTGGACCTCAGTATACCTGTTAGATTCACCTTAACTTGCAAAATTTCCCATGGGGTGTCCACACACTGGCCAAAGCTCCAACATCACACTGAGCTCTGAGCTCTCCACCTAGACCATGGGTGTTAAACTTGAGCCCCCAAACTCAAGGCCTCAGGGCTTGGGCACGAGGCCATGCAGACACTACCAAGGTGTGCTGTGGATTCATGCTGCCTGCACCTGAAAGCGTGAAACCCATAGTGATCTGAAATACTTCCCTAGCCTAAGAAAATATGGCTGCCAGTTTTCTGCCACCAGCGGCCAGCATAGAGCTTCATGTCATCTATAGGTTTATGACTAGACAAATGTACTGCCCCCTGCACACTCAAGGCTCCAGGCCAGTCCTGCCTCCCCTTCTTTTCCCTCCCTTTTATCCCTCCTCCTAGAAAAGGCATTTTGTTCCAAAATAAGTAATTTTCCTCACTTCCCTGTAACTCCCAACCCCTAGCGCAGTGGTATAAATGAAATGTTGGAGCTAAATGTGATGTGAGTCTGAAAACCTGAACTGAATGCAATGTGAGTACTGAAAAACTGAAATTAGGAATGACCAACCACTCATGATTGTCCCAAAGTTTTACTCTAAAATGCCCCCAAAATGCAACTTCTCTGACTCAAGGAGGGGAAACTCCTTGAGGAAATAGTTCTGATGATGGCACAGGAGCAATCTCCTACTCTAGCTTTGAAAGGCTCAGTCATGTGTGTTTCTGCAAAAACTGCATGTCTTTATAGCTCTCATTTATGAACAAAAGGATACGTAAAACTCCCTACAACCAGAGAATCCATTATAATGCTTTGACCTTAAGCAAAAACGCCTCAGTTCAAAGGTATGACTGCTGCTCTGTTGGATGTTCCATCACCAAACTGAAGTGCTGTAGCCGTCAGGTATAGTAAGAGCTCAGTCAAAAACTGAAACTCAGCTGGTTGTTCAAGAGAGACAGCGTGGCCCCTCAGGCCTCTCTCACTCACCTGGGGTGAGTTCAACTGAGTCCAAGCACATCATCTTTACATGGCCAGGTATTCATGGAAAAGCGAGCAAATATGGAATGACATGAGATGTTCAGATCATGGGGTACCCTTGGAATAAATATCTGTCAATCATGGGCAGGGGTTTTTAGAACAAGCTGCATTTCACATATCACAGTGTAATAAAGATTACATCTTCCCTCACCTCTGGGTGGTGAACACACAATGGGATTTATAGATGACGTAATATAGAATTGTACCCCTGAAATCTATGTAATTTCACTAACAATTGTCACCCCAATAAATTTAAAAAAATCACATCACAGCCAACATAATATCAAAATGCAAAACCAAATGCATGCACACTTGCCAACACTTTTCTCAGGCTTGTGGTCGCTGGCAGCCCAGCAGAGTGGTGAGAACTGTGCTGGTTGGCCAGTTCACAAGTGTCATGCTTCCTTTCTTGCCTGAACTGCTCCTGTATAACTTTAGCACTAATGCCATTTATATTTATTGTTATTATTAAACACAATTTGGCAAAAATTCAGAAATTGTGCAATCATTTAATCTTTGAAATGTCTGGAAAATTCTTGCATGATGGCAAGAACTAATACTATTTCCCTGCAAAGATTAAAACACTGAAGTGACCCTGGCACTTTCTATTGTGGAGAAAATGGCTGGGGACAGTCAGTAGGCACACAGTTTTGCCTGGACACAGGAACGTGAGTGGACAAAGGAGGGAGATGCTGGAGGCCAGGAAACATTGATGACAGGTCTCATTCTTCAGCAAGCATGGGCTGAGCAGTCTGTGCACAGGCTCTTATGAGGACACAAAGATGTCCAAGACCTAAGGGCTGTTACTGAGGAGGTTACACCAGAAGTAGACAAGTCAAATTTAGACACTGTGGAAATGGGGAGGAAGAATGGAGAGGAATCCAGTTCACCCTAGATCCAATCTCTTTACTCTGTGCCTCCTTCCCCAAACTCAGCAGAATGTCTAAATTAAATTGAATAGCATTGTTGGGTTTTCCCAATGGGCTGCCGAGGGTAGGTCCTTTCCCCGCGTGTGGTTTGGAGTCTCTGTCCATTAGCCTCATTAAATCACCACGTGCTTAAAGGTCTCAGCAGCAGGAGGCACTGATGCAAATTCACAGTCAAGAAGTGGTCACTATCTTTGGGGCAGTGAAGAGGCTGCTCTGGGCATTAGTCCTGGTGCTCAGAAGTCACGTGCTGAGTTAGGTGCATTCAAGCCTCAGCTTCCATAGCCATCACGTAAGGCACAGCAGAGGTAAAGGCGACATCCAACTTTACTTTTTTCAAGTAAAATATTATGAAGACCAACACACATGTAGCCATTCACTCATTCCAACAAATGTTTGCTGGGCACGTCCTCTGCATGGGAAACAGGACCATGTGGCAGAAGAGTTCCTTGGCTTGGAAATTTACATCCAAACAGGTAACAAGTAAGTTAATGTGAAATAGAGAGAGGAGGGGGGTGTCCGTCCATGACAGACCTTGAAGTACATTGAGCAATACTTGGGCTTGGCCTCCTGATCTGAAAATTCTGGACCAGGGCATAAATGCCAGACCACTGCTTTAAAACAAACCAACCAACAAAACGCAAGAACCTCAAAGCAATGGCTGTACTAATGTTGGTGACACAGTAAGTAGCATCCTGAGCCTGTGACAAAGGGAACATGTTCCTAGTATTTACTGTGATTATATACATGCATTCCCTAGAAACATAGACATGAAAACTGATGGCGGACCCAGCAGCAAGGACGAGTATCGGGAAGCTGTGATCTTCAGGGGTCCCAGGGACTGGGTGGTATTTCCTTTACAATTCACTCTGGCTTAAGCTTAAAAGCCTGCTGTATTTTTAAGTGTTCAAGATGATGAGAGAGGGTGTGGGACTTTCGAGGTCCATATCCCAGGCTGCCATGTCATGTGCCCTAGTCTGGACACAGCGTGTGCCCCATTGTCTCCCTCTGCCCTGTTGGGGACAGTCTGCAGTCTACACGACAGCCGCACCTCTACCTGGAAATGAAGCAAAGCTTTCATCAAAGATCAGAGGGCAGACTTGGTGATGTTGACACTGAACAGGTCTTCTTGCTGCAAACTCCTTGGGAAAGACAAGGAGCTAGGAATATGGAGAGTGGGGGCGAGACGGGACTCAGGCAAGGAGGAGAGGTGGAAATCGAACATGTTTAAATTTCAGAAGATCAAAATTATGAAGTGAACCCAGCCCCCACTGGTGTTGCTCACATTCCACTCTGAGACTTAGTAATAGCTAGCATTTTTTGATTATTTTTATAGACATGATGTCACTTTCACAGTGTTTTACTAATCACCAATGACACAGTTGCCAGAGAGCAAAATTGTAATGTAGTGATGTTATGAATGGAAAATGTTGCAATTGTGGTGGGGGTGAGGGGGAGGGAAGTTCAGATGAAGTTCAAGGCGTTGGGGTTGGATTTTCCCAGTGAACCAAATCTAGACTTCTCAGGGTGGGTGGGGGGTTCTATGTCTTAGAACCATATTTAAAAACTCCTCATTTTATTTATTTAAAAATGTTTAAAAAACACCCATAAAATTTAAAGCTTCTGAAATGGGAATCTTGGGGAAAGAGAATGAAATCCCAGACATTCCAAGAAAAACAACCTTTTTCTCTTTGACAACTCCAGGTTTAGACATTCCTCAGTTTATTACCTCAGAGCTGACCAAGCTGCCAAAGGAGCTCTGGTCCTTCTGTGCAGTGTCCTGTCCACAGCCACCCCAGCAAATACACCCCTTGGGAGTGATGGATGTGCCCTCTGCCAGGGGACCCACACATGCAGACGTTTCTGCATGATGGTGACCTGCATTTGTGATCTGAGGCTCAAAGCAGACCTGCCAGGCAGCTGTGATGGATGGACGCAAACTCTGGGAACATTCCTGGTGGGGCTCCAGGAAGGGGACCTGGGGTGTGTAAACCTGAGGCCCTTGGCTGGACTTTTGCTTAATTGGACTTAATTGGACTTTTGCTTTTCCCTTCCTTCATCTGAAAACCTTTCAACTTATCATGTATTCACCTTATTTCATCTTCCGCCTCAACTGACCTAATGACGAGCTGGATCAAAGGCAGATGTCCACTTATCTGTGGTACAAAGGTTAGTTTCCAAGTGGTATTTCTTTTAATTAAAAGTTGACCAGTAAGGAAACAAACAGAAAACCACAGACCCTGAAGAAAAATAGATTATTGAATCATTGTGTGAAAGAACAACACTCATCTAGCAGTTTTTTCCTGTCTGTTTCCTCCAGTTTTCCTCAGTTGTACATATCACTAGGGTCATGAGAATACTTATTACGCTGGAAGTTCTCTGAATTCTTCAGGAAAGGGCCCGATAAATGTAAGAGTCTTATAGATTAATGGGGTAGGGGACTGACGGCCCAATCCAGTGAACACCTTCTGTACTGGGGATACAATGAGTGATCATTACTCATGGAAATCCTCTGAAAAGAGACAAATTCTGACCTCACAGAGACTGAGGCCTCAGAACCCCTTCTTCCTGCTGTGTGCAGTTGTGATAGCAGCGACGTGGTGTTTGCTGTGATGTGTACTTCGAAATGGAGTTACTTAAAAGCCCCTTAGCCTGGTAATCGTGCCACCAACCAAGCACACTGTGAAGAGATATAAAAATACACTGTGAACAGTCTGTGAGAACAAACGAAGCAAAATACAAGGAACAGCCTATTTATTCCTCAGGCTTCACACAGCTGACAAGAAAGCTTCAGATGAACTGCAGCAATTTCTAAAACAAATGTGAGTAAAATAAATCAAGATGTGATTCCGAAAGGTAATGAGGCACTTGGAAAACACTAAAGGGAAAATGTAAAGATGTTTTTGATAAAAACATAAATGTCACATTTCAGAAGGAGCTCTTAAATGGAAAATTAGTTTGAATTAATGTGTTACTTAGAATAAATACTGTTTTCTCATTTAATTGCACAGAACCTGTTAAAAAGCAGCAGATGAATGCAAATATCATTATGTTGCTGAAGTCTTACCTGTAGAACTCTACCTGCCACTGCTTCTCCATGACCCAAGGTGGTTTTTGTGGAACTAGGCTTTGTCTTTCCTCATCTCTGGTAGCTTCCTACAAATGGCTTATGAGTTTAATTTCTGAGTGGAGGTTTTCCTAGTTTTTTATCTTCTGCGTTTGTTTCTGGAGAGTTCCACGGGGAGACAAGTGCAGCAATGACCTTGCAGCAAAATGGAAGTGGTGCCACTAAGCTCTAGAATCAAAGTATGCAATGTTGTAATGCAACATCAAAGATCAAAATTAATGTGAAAATCTGTAATGAGCAAAATGTCCACATTTTAAATGAGGACAGGCTCCCGCCTGGGACTGCAGGATGGGGCTCACTGTCCTCGTCGAGTCCAGCCCCGCGTGTTAATGAAACTCTGGCTCCATGCAAACACACTCTCTGGGTTTGTAGCTCAGTGAGTGTTCGCACCCATTGTCCCATCAGGTACACCCTCCATGAGTCCCCCAAAGGCAGTAGGGACTTTTCAAATCACAAAGTCTTAGAATCCTAATGACAGGAATCTGTGTCACCTCAGGAGATATCTCACCTTGGACACATTACTTCAGCTCTCTGAATATGTCTCCTCTTCTTCAGAAATGAAGAAGGTTTTGGCTTTGCATCGCTGAGCTAATAGTGTCAAGTTGTCGGGTCACTTCTTTCAGTGCTGCTCGGTGCTATCATGGGCCTGAGTGACGCAAAGCTCCTGAAAGGGGCTACACTTCTAGATTGTTACAGCCCAACAAAGGACATAACCATGACTTCAGCAATGACAGTGGTGATCCAGCATCTTCAAACAACTGACAAAGGAAAAGAGCATTAGACATAGAGTGAAAATGTCACCTCGCCACATGGACAATGATAGTCGCACTCAGGAAGAAACCCATTTTCTTACTTGTATAACTAGAAGTTGGCATTTAAACATGCTGTTAAATGTTGACAGGTATGAGATAAAACAATGTTACTTGCAGGTTGCTGTGCAATGTCTGCCACAAACTTTTGAAAACAGTGTGAAAAGTTCCTTACCTTTTCTCACTCTTGGGAATATAAAAGTGTAATCTGTGACCGAAATCTGAATTTACAACATTTATACCATTCATATCACAAATAATCTAAAATATAAAAGTTCTTTATGTAAAAGGGGGAATGAAAATTGTATGTGCAATAATGACAAAATAGTTAAGTAAATTACATCTGCTCCTACATGGAATGATATTCTGTATTCATTAAAAAGCTGTGAAAATTTATATGCAACTTGTTTGACATCAGTACATAAAAATCAATAAGCAATATAATCATAATGGTTTTTAAATATGCAAAAGAGGTTTGGTTAAGAAATAACATCAAAATATTTCTAGTTGTCTCCTCGGGTGCTGGAAACAGTGATTATTTCTGCTTTTCTTGATTATAATACTTAGGGGAAAGTAAGTTTCTAAAAAAAATGGCAAGAAAGCATAGAAATTTGTAGTCTCATAACTATATCCAAACAGAATAAAAGCAAAATAATTTTATATGAGATTAGTGAAAATTTTAAATAAAACATTGCTTTCATTTTCTATTTGTTCCTAAAATGTTGATGAATAAGGTACATGGTGAGACTGACAACTGTTTTACACTAGTCCTCAGATTTGTGTCAAGATCACACAAATGCAACGTCAGTGCCACCAGCTCCCTCCAAGGACACCATATGCCTCATAAGCATTAGAGGCTCTTTAGAGCTACCCCAGAATAAGCACCAGGTCTTGATGGTCCAAATATAAACTGCTTGGAATTGATGCTCTGTGTTGTTCCATCTCCTTGGATTTGGATCCCATGAACTCTCATTCACTCAACATATGTATGTTGTCATCTGTGGGAAATGATAAGGTGGGAACCAGGTGTGTCAGCAGAAATACACACAGCGATCCAAGGAGCCCGGCCTGGCTCCCTGAGGTAATGGCCTGTCCCTCTTCCTCTCCCTCTCTCTGTCCTTCTCCCTCTCCCTCCTTCCCTCTCTCCACCCCTCACCTCCCTCTCCTTCTCCCTCCTCCTCTCTCTCTCTCTCTCTCTCTCTCTCCTCTCTCCCTCTCCTACTCTCTCCCTCCCTCACTCCTTCTTCCTCTCTCTTTCCTTTAGGACTTCCCAGGCATCTCACTAAATCATATTTTTCTAAATCAAGAAAAGCTTTAAAGTGTGGACACAACATTCTTCCAAATTCTGTAGTTAAGTCCTTGATACATGGTATTTTTTAAGATAGCATATTTTAAGTTTATGACTGTGTATAAAGTTAGTTTAAAGATCTGGAATGGATTTGCTAACATCCAAACTTATATATTGATACTTATTTTTAGTAGCTGCTAAATGTAGCCCCACCAACGTAATCCACTTCTAGTCCCATATGCCTTTTTCTGTAGCAGGACATACCACCTGCTGGGTCATACGTTCTGAGGGCTGCATGTTTTTCTCCCACCTTCTCCCTCCCTGATGTTCAGCTGGGTCTCAGCAAGTTAGAGACAGTGGTCCATTCATTCATTAAGTCCTTTTCGTATCTTCCAGGCAATGTCCTAGGTGGGAGGGACCCACTGGGGACAGTGCTTGTGTTCTTGTGGGGAGCAGATGGGCAACAAGCTAGTAGGCAGGGAGTATGCTGCTTAGGGCTGTGCAAGATCCGAAGTAGGGTGACAGGAGGGCGTGGCTGGCCAGCTGCCCAAGACTGAAAGAAATCTTGGGGGTGGCAACATTTACAGTGGACCAGGAATGACAAGCAGTGGCCATATGTGTGCACACTGGTGTCAGGAGCACTCAGAGAGAGGGGAAAGCTCATGTACAGTCCTTAAGATGAGAAAGAGCTTGGAGAATCTGAGAAACAAAAATGAAGCCATTGTGCCCAGGGCTAGGGAGGGATGGAAGAAGAAAGTGCTGTGAGGTGAGTCAGGGGCAGGACGCCGCATGTGTGCAACTGAATGATGACACACTCAGGGCCACCAGACATTCCTGCTCCAGTGTCAATGAGCTGGCAGAGTTTGGGAAATGCACATACTCTCTTTGAGACTCACCTTTCTCATCTTGGAAGTAATAATATCTATCTCACGTAATTTTACTGGTTCAGTGATACAAAATAGATGAGTCTTACGCAGTCCCTTTCAACCAATTTAAGTTGAATATTATGTTTTTTACGTGAGAGTAAAGTAATTCCCAGCAGTCATTAGGTGAGATTAATAGGATGATGATAGTATAAGAAGAATAACAGGGAAAGTGTGCATTCGATAAAGATGAACCACAGCACTTTGAAAGTTGTAACAAAATGATAAATACAGAGCAAAATGTGGGCCTACTGGACCTGGAACGCTAGAAAATGGAGTGAGTAAATTTCTTTCCTCCTTTTTAAATATGAGCAAGGGACAGAATACATACATACATACATACATACATACATACATACATACATATATACATAAAAAGAACAGTTGTAGGAAACAAAACATTCAGTTTTTCAAATTGTCCTCAGCAGAATGACCCACTCCAGAAAGGTCAAGTCCTCTGTGATTATAAACCATATTCGAATGCTGATACCTACATGTCTGAAAACACTATTTTGTGAACAAATGAGTTCCTATGTGAATTATGAATTAAACATGCGTTAAATCAAGCAGCTTCCAGACTCCAGTTTGCTCTTCTGTACTCAGGAGGGCACGTAGCTATAAACAATTGGGTATCAGAAAACATTTTTCTCACTTGCCAGGATTTCATGTGTCAGTGAAGAAAACCAAGTGCCCAGTCAGTCAGTTGTTCAGTCAAGTCCCCGAACACCCAGAACCAGTAAGTGCCCCAAAGCCATGGGTCCTCAGACTGCTGTGGAGACCTCAGACTCCATTCCAACTTTTCATCTTTAGCTGAGCTTTTTTGTCTGAACCTAAAAGCATTCCTGCGTTATTAGGAGCATTTTAAACCACGAAGTCCATGGCAACTTGGATATTGAGGAGAAGACACAGAAAGCAGCCCCTCCAGCCATTCTGCATGCTTAGAGAGGAACCTCACTGTGCACAGTAACTTCCAGGAAAATTCTAGAAAAGATGAAGAGTCTAGCCCCACCAGATGTTAAACTACAGTCATTCCCCCATCTACAGTTTTGCTCTCTGCAGTTTGTTACCCATGGTCAATCTCCATTTGAAAATACTAAATGGAAAATTCTATAAATAAACAATTCATAAATCTGAAATTGTCCGCTGTTCTAAGTAGCATATGAAATCTCACGTTGTTCCACTCCATGCCATCTGGGACATGAATCCTTCTTTTGTCCCATGTCTGCATGCAATATCCGCTCCCCAACTGTTAGTCAAGCGGTAGCATCTTGGTTTTCAGATGGACTGCCACGGTATCGCAGTGACCCTTTACCTAAGAATGGCTCCAAAGTGCAAGATTAGAGACACTGGCAATTTGGATGTGCCTCAGAAAAGCCATAGTGTTTCCTATAAGTGAACAAGTGAGTACATACAGGAAAAAACATAGATATATGGTTCAGTACTATCTGAGGTTTCAGGCCTCCACTGGGGTCTCAGAACATATCCCCATGGATAAGAGGATCTACTATACGGAAATGATCTGTGTCACACATCGCTTCTTGTATATGGCAACGTCTGTCAAATAAATCATTATAATGTGTCCTCATCCATCTTATTCACCAGTTCTGGCATTGAGCGACTTCTGACCCTTCCCCAAAGTCAAAATGATTCAGGACATCAAGGCAACCACGACAGCGCAACTAAAGACACTCAAGAAAGAGGACTTCCAGAACTGCTTCAGAAAGTGGCAAGGATGATGGGATAAATGTGTTCAAAACCAGCAGGAGTATTTGGGGGGATTAATGGCAATGTGTCTTTTACTATAATATATATTTTTTTAATTTAAACATTCACCATACTTTTTTTTATCATACCTTGTATATAACAAAGCCATGGAAATTAAAATATTCCCAAACTAGGAACAAGATAGTCTACAACCTAGAACTAAATAGCAAATAATAAAATTTAATAATGGGGCATTGTTCACTAGTGAGGAAAATCTGGCTTATTCAATATATGGTATAGACTTTGTGTCACTCCTACATCAAAATAAATTCCACAAAAATCTTTAAACACTTAAACGTGAACCATAAAAGTGCTATAATAGAAAAAATTTTTTATAATCTTGGATAGGGAAGATTTTATAAATATGAAACAAATCCAGAAGCCACTGAAAAATATAAAATCTAATTTGTTAAAATTTAAAAAAATTCATGTGGCATTGAACATCATTAATGACATATAAACTATACAAAAGAAAAACTGATGAGACAAGACATGGTTTTATTTCCTTCATGAAATGCTTATATATATATATATATATATATATATATATATATATATATATAATTATTATCATTATTATTATTATTATTATTTTAAAAGCAAGGCCAAAGAGAAAAACAAAGAACCTAATAAAAAGATTAGAGAAAAAGATGTACAAAAGGCTCAAAAACATAAAAAGGAACACAAATTAAAACTGTAACAGACTGTTTTTTCAGATTAGTAAAATTCAAAAAGGTAGTAACACACTGTATTGCCAAAGACCTGGAGGAAATTGAGACTTCCATTCATTGTCAACGGGAAGAGAAAAATACAGCTTCCCTGTCACTTTAGCTACTGAAACTAAAAATGCACGTTCTTTTTGACCCACCAATTCTACTTCTAGGAATTTGAGCTTCTGATTTAGTTCCTAATAAATAACATACGCCCAAGAGAAACCAGTACAGCATTTTGTAAATATCAGAAGACTGGAAACAAACTAAATAGTCATCAATACGGGACTTAAGAAAGAAAGAACAGTAGATCCATAACGAGTGCATTATGCTGTCATTAGAAAGGGAATGGCAACTGGTCTAGAATAACCTTGAAAATCTGAAGGGAGCAAAAGGAAGGTGCAGACCATCTACAACAAACAATAAAGCGCCCCCCAGTGTGTGCGCTGTGCATCGGCAGGTCCTGAATGTGCAAACAGGCGCCTGAAGTGGTGGGTGGGAGGACGATTCCCGCTACTCCTCTTAGTCCCCTTGGTGCTTTGCGCAAAGTGCCTTTGTTACATGGCGCCTAAATTAACCCCATTTTAAAACAGCCCTACAAAACGTTTTGAAAGCTTTTTAAGAACACTATCCTCTAAATGCCACTCTTGTTGCCTACCCTGGTGACGCGGAGAAGCGTCCCCTGCGTGCCTGTATGTGGATACCAGCTTCATTCCAGGAGTTCTGCTGTTCCCACCTGCAGGGGGCCTTCCATGCCCTTTCGGCCAGAGTACACACACGGGTCCTCACTTGAGCCAAAGCTCTTCGTCGACACTTCTGGCACACTGACTCTCGTTCCAGGGAGTACTTCCACAATAGCGATGTCCCTGTAAGAATGGTCACCGGGTGTGTCTCAGGGACAAGAGCGTGAGCCCTAAGCCATCGGCGTTGCTCCTATAAATAATAATTTACGTTGTGGACATAATAGTAGTGCCTGCTGGTGGGAATTTAGATTATTGTTTCGGAAATGCCCCTTGCAGCCCCACCTCCCTTCATGGGTTGAGTGCTTGACTTTGGTTTTTGGCTCCATTTTTCCTTCTATCCTATTTTGGAAATCTAGTGAATCCAGTGTCATCTGTATTACTCCCAATTCAAAGATCAAAAAAACCTAGAAACGGCATTTTGGACCCTGCTTTAACATGCCCCTGTGTACAGCCTCCCACCCCCAAAGTGACTGCCAGAATACCAGAGGTTGAGGGACCCCCTGCTAGCCAGCCCTTCCATTTGCTGGAGCCCCTGTGTGTCTCAAAATCTGCTGGGATCACAGGCCTCCTCTCCCAGGGGACAGGTCACCAGCTTCCATCTCGCTTGAAGACAGATGGAAGGAACTGGCTGGAAAACCTGGCACCCAGGGTTGGTAAAATTACATGTTACCAAGGTCAAGGATGGAACCTCTTCGCCAACTGGATGTCAAAGACTGTTATTCCGTCACCAGCAACAGCCTCCCATGCTTCCCCTATCACTGCTGAAGCCGTTACACAGGGAGGTGGCACCACTCACTTCCCAGGTGGTGCATGGTACTCTTACTCGAAAGTTTGAAGAGAAATACTGTTCTGTTCTGGAGACATCCTCATTTGCATCTATATTCAGTAATAATAGAGCCATTCTTGTGTTTTCTGCTGGATGGGGCTAGACATGCGGTATTGTATATTTTCCAGTGAATTTTCTCTCCTATGTCTGATAGGTATCACCGAATACAACAAACAGCATTTTGTGTGTTTTCCCTATAGCAATTACAGCACCATACTATTGTTAGCATCTCAGTTCAGTTTGAGGCTGGTGCAGAGATGGCCTAGACCAGCAGCTGTCCAAGGAAAGGCCCCAGTGCTATTCTGGGGCAGTCTCTGGGCTTTGTGCTCCATCCCTCTCACCCGGAGAAGCACTAAATGCACTCTATAAGTGGAACTTCCAGCTGCTCTTACCAAGAGTGACTTGGATCATAAGGTTTTAAGGTCATAAATTTTTATTTGGAATTAACTCATACGACAGGCATTGGATTCAACCGTCATATATTATTAGGTTGGTGCAAAAGTCATTGTGGTTTAAAAGGTTAAAAATAATTGCAAAAAGTGCAATAACTTTTGCACCAACCTAATATTTATTTAAAAAGAAAAGAAGAAAGTTCAACATTGTACCTTTTGGACATTATTATCATAGAAATATGTGTCTATGTATATGTCAAGTATGTATATGTATGTGGATAGTGTGTGGGTGTATGTATGTGTGTATGTGTGTATGTACGTATGTATGTATGTAGGTGACTATATGTATACATGTGTGTATATGTGTGTGCATGTATATGTATGTGGATAGTATATGTGTGTATGCATGTGTGCATGCATGTGTGTATACATGTACATACACATGCATATGTTTAGGAAGCTATGTTAAGCATAGTACTAGGGCAATGTCACTCAGCTACAGGCAGAAATCTAGGAAAGAGACGGCCAGTGATAGAGACTTTGGGAAACAGTTGGAGGACAGCAACTGGTAACAGCTGACAGGTGAAATCCGGGCCTGACATCAGTGTTTGGAGATTTCAAACCTGTTGGAGTTCAGGGCTCTGGTCCTGATTCATGTTTAAGGATGAAGAAAATCTTGTGGTGAGCTAAGTCAATAATCACGATAGGGACCTGGCTGGTGAGGGTGGGTCTGGGGGGTTGGTCTAAGGAAGACCAGCTAGGACAGGGTTAATTTAGCACCAGAGTTTATGAAACTTCTATACAGCGACATTATCTTTGATCTTCTTTGATCCCCACAAGGCAGGGATTATTAGTCTCTTTCTACAGATGAGGAAATTGAATCCCAGAGAGATTAAGCCAAATTTCCCCCAAAGTACACTGTTAGTAAATGGTAGAGTTAAGATTCAAAGCCAAGGTTACTGAGTCATCTGTCTTAAATTACCTGTGTTCATTCCTTCCTTCTATCAGAAAATATTACTAGGGACGATTGTGTCACACGCATAGTCATCTGGTATGGCACCTGTTGCAGAGTGAGGGGTACACAGTAAAAATCACTCCTTCCCCTCAATACCTATCAGGTAGAACTGAGTGAGTCAAACAGAGATTAAAATATAATCTTTATTTCTGATAGAATTTATGTTAAAGAGCGTGACTTGAGGTCTGTTAGGTAAGTGAGCAGGCTAATAATGTTCCTCTGGATTGAATGTGCCCAGTTGGTCACAGCCCTGAATAATTACAGTCCCTCTCACAATGAGAAACAAAGCAGAGAGAAAATAAGGAAGAATTGAGTCAGCAATCTGGTGTCACTTCCAGTGAGTCAGAGAAAGAGAGAGGCTGAAAGTAATTGAAGTGGAGCCCCTTCAGGGGAAACACAGAGTGATAAGGAGATCCCCTCTACACCTGTGTCTAGATTTTACTCAGCACTTCATTATAGTTTGTTGCTAAAAAATGAATAGACGATGACGCTGAGTTACTGTTTATGATCAATTTACAATACATTATATTGACCTCAACTTTCTCAGTTTTATCCAGATACTTTTGATGCTTTTAACCTCTTTATTGCCTATCTTTCTCCTTTGAAAGTTCATTATTTTGCAGGTCTTTTCACATAATTAGGGATAGGAAAATAATGGGAGATCACAGATAGGTTGCACTGGGTATTAGAAGGGAAAATGGAAATGGCCAATCATTTGAGGCTAAGCAGTTATGTTTTATTGCTCGCAGGGTATATTTTACTTTTGATACCTATTTTGACTCTCACAATTATTTGAGAATTTGTTATTATAAAACAGTCTTTACAGATAAATGAGGGAACCAGGCCCCTGTTGGGGGTCAGGAGACCCAACCATCACTAGTCACTGGAAAATCGGGGATGCTGAACCATGGCCTGTAACCAGGTATATGAAGCAAGCAGGCAGGGTGGACGTGCGCTTCGGTCCCCCTCAGCCACCAGGTCCCTCTGACAAGATGAGTGGCCTCCCCTCACCGGTTCCTTCCTGCACCAGCAGACAGAATGGACGTGTCCTGCAAGCACAGGCTCTTACCAGAAAACAGTGAAGGCTGACAACAACGCTGCCCAGAGGCTAGTGCAGGAAGGTGGGGGTGCAGGAACCCTGGCGTGAAAGGCAGGCAGTGGATGAAGCTGAGTGCAGAGGAGAGGGAGAGAGGGACTGGGATGCTCAGAAAGGCATCGATGACACTTTGTCCCCCTGCTTTAGGACAATTAACTTGGGTACCAAAGACAAGGAAGCTCAACAACAGGTTAATGAGTTTTCAGGGACTATTCCTTTTGACTCCATAAAGCATCTGAAGTCATCACAAGCACAGATTGGAACTTCCACAATGCAGCCCCAGGACGGGCAAGCACGGGTCACTGCTCTGGAAGCACCTCACGGCCTCCCCCAGCCAATACACTTGCCTTACTGCGTGCCCAGGTCAAAGGCCCCATCACCCAGTAGCCCGTCTCTGTCTCATTGTGTCCTGTCATTCCCACATACATCTTATTTCTTTCCTTCAATTACTATTACTCTCCTGTCTGAAGCATGCCTTTTGTCTTCCCATGTGAAACTCCATGTATTCACGAGTGGCCCTTCATTATGTCCTCCATGCTCAAGCCAACCCCTGTGTGACACCATGTACGCTCCACTCTGGGATGAGGTGCCCAGAGACAGATACCCCGTCCGGCGTGCTGCCTCATGACCATATTAAAATCTACTTCAGGCAAAAGACCACCTTCCCAAATCTTTCAGATTCATTGCATTTTCTCTCCTTTCTCTAGAAAATTTCTTCAAGTATCTGATTATATGGCAAAAAGTGGGAATAATTTCATCTGCAATTACCTTGACTCCTACTATGTATGCATATAATGTGGTGACAGCTTTCATGAGCTCATAGATAAACTTTATACTTTTTTAATACTTCAAAGAAATGTCAGTGCATTTACAAATTGCAGGGTTTTAATTAAATATTGTCTTGCAAAAGATTGTTTTGTTAAGTTGCATGTAGTCACTTTAAAAAGGAAATATTAGGGAACTTAAACACAGGATCATAACCTATGCAACACATATGGAAACATAGGTTGTGATAATTAACTAAGCTGATTTGAACCCATGAAGAAGCAAGGAGTAATTATTTCTAATTTGTAATTGCAGTAATGATTATCTACCAACCAGTTTCCTAGGAAGTGTTACTGCCTGCTGGTGGGAGAGGAAGACAAAGACGCCGGCTCCAGCTTCCGTGTGCGGCCATGCTCTGCAGAAGCGTGCTCAGGCCTGCTGGTGGACAGCACTGAAAGTTGGAAATGCCCATCTCACATTAAGCCAGCTGGCTGTTTTTATAACTTTTGACAGTTATTCACAGTTCTGCCTTCCAAGAGCAATGAAAACACATCTACTGCACATTCCACATGACACAGTGTGAGAGATTTCAGAGGCAGCAGGAATGTCCACCATGAGCCTCCTTTCATCCTGGTGGAACCGCCCGGTTGTGTGACATGTTCCTCTATGCAGCACCTTTAGTTCCAGATCCTTTACTCTGCATTACAAACAGCCTTTGACAGGGTGCCGCCCAGAGCTGAGCACAGCGCTGTAACACCTCCCTGACCCTCAGCTCTGCTGGGGGCACAGACAAGATTATGTTTGGAAGAAACAGCCTCATGTTAGTTGTTTTTAAGTTCAGGGCCACTACACACCCAAGGTGCTGTCTGCCACTCCTCTCGACCAACACACAGGCAGAGGGACACTCATACCACATGACTCCCCCATTCCAGGTAAAAACACAAACGTTGGAAGCCCAATTCACACCTCCATTCCTGCTCATCAGTTCAGTCCAGCACAGTCTGCTCTGGCTTGAGGCCATCTCCTCTCAGACTGTATAAGCTCAATAAAAGGAAATAAACACTCATGGTGGCCATCGACAGACATGGATACAGGTAGCAATGGGACCGCTACGGAGGAGTCTGCCTACCGGACGTGTTCCTGGGTTTGCTATCTGCAGGTGCAGTTCTGTGAGGAGGCAATGTCAAATACTTGTTCCTAAAACTTAGTAAACCTTTAGATTAATATAGCAGGCAAATGTGAACTTTCATAACCATTAAGATAAAAAATAAACAATATATTATTAAATTAATAATTATTTTGTCATACATCAGGTGATCTGCATTGCAATGTGTCCTCACAGTGTCCTGGAAGCTTGATGGCAGGTCATGTGGACTGTAGTCCAACTTCATCCAGCGCATGCAATTCCTTGTATCTCATTTCTGATAAATTAGACAGGATTTCGCAAAATTCAACATTTTGTCTCTGTAAAAAGGTCCCCCCCCCCAGCTTTCTTCAAGATTTCTCAGTTTTGTTCAGTTTGAATATTTTATTTAGATGAGAATAACTCTTCTGACTTGTTTTGCTTATTTATATTGACTGTTTATGGTTTAAAATGCACTAGTTAATTTTTAATGCTCAAAACATCACATTCTAAATTATTATATATATTTTTCAATTTAGGAGAATTACATAATTATATAGGGCTGTCATGGTTTTGTCATAAAGTATGATAAAAGAAGTGGAAGAAATAACTTTTTAAAAGCAGGGCTTAAAATAGCAGAGATAATTAACGTTCAAAATTTTGGTAACAAGTTCTAAGGCAATTTTCATGTTGAAATACCATTTTGATTAACCTTAGTGTGATGTTTCCTCTGTGAGTCTCTTAGTCTGTTTTTTAATTGGATATCATTAAATGAACTTTTGATTTGATTTATAATGTATTATCTGAGAAGGATCACGGAGAGAAAGATCGACATGTACAGTTCCATTTTAGTAAAGTTTAAAAGAGGCATGAACTGAATTTAGTGCTGGAGGTTTGGGGCAAAGGGAGCTGCACCTCGAGTTGCCATTTTGAGGCTTTCTTCTGTAGCCAAGCGACAAAAATTTTGTCATTATTGTTGTTTTGCATTTATCCTGCTGGCAGAATCTCTGACATGGTAGGAAACATGGTTTAGTGTCTGTCATCAATTCTGGAGATTTCTCAGTCATTATTTCCTCAAATATTTCTTTTGCTTGTTCTCTCTTCCTCCAAGTACACCCACATTACATTTGATATTGCCCCACACTTCTTAGATGTTCTTTTCAAATTTTTTCAGTTTTCCTTTGTGTGTGAGTTTTGATTGACCTACTTTCACAGTTTCTGTTGATCCATCTTCAAATCCACTGATTCTTTCCTTGGTTACATCCCATCTGCTGAGCCTACTGAAGGCACTTTCATGTCTGGTACTGGGTTTGCATTTCCAGCATTGTCTCACCGCTTGGGGTTAGAGGTTTGCTTTGTGCTATTCCATGGAAAGAGTCTGTGTCTGGTAGTGCTCTCAGCTGTAATCCACAGTCACTTCTGGAAGCTTATGTGGGGTGTGTGGCAAGGGAGCCATTCTCTGACCTTCTAGCTTAGCCTGGTTATTGTAGTGGGCCTGCCTTTCCGAGGTGTGGTCTTCAGAAGCACCTGTGGACTTTTCCAGGGCAACACCTCTCCCTCATGCTGCCAGTCCATTCCCCACTTCAGTTTTCCAAGTCTAGTCCCTTAACGCCCTGCCGCCTGTTGACTATAGCTTTTATTTACTTTTTCCTTACATGAGACAGGAAGATTGGAGTAGGCTGGGGTGAGGGATGGATAAGGCTTCAGTTTGCTCTACAGGAAGTCCTTCTCACAGGAAGTTAAGACTTTGTGAGGGAGAGGAATCTTTGGGGGAGGGAGTTCATGATGAATTCCACCTTTTCTCCCCTTGTCCAAGCCATATGGGGAGACTTCTCAGCTCTTCCCCAGGTGGGGCACCTGTTGGAGTGCCTGGCAGAAGATCCTGCAAAACTGGGCCCTTCTCTGCCTGCATCCCCCTGGGGCTCCCGTCTACATGCAGCTCCCATCAGTCACTAGTAAAGGCTACTCCTGGCTTTCAGCACCTGGGGGCTTGTGCTCCAGGCAAGCACCCACCTGGGTGTGTCTGATGCTCATGCTGGAGCCTTCTTCACTGACATGTGTAGACTCAATGCACGAAGATGCATTTCTGTGGCCCTGCCTCAGCCCTCACACTTACTGTTCCTGCTGCCAGGTAAACCACTCCCTGGACTAGCTCTTGCTCAATCATCTTATTATCCAGCTCACAGTTCTTTCCTTCAATGACCCTCTGTGACATTCACTCTACGGTAGCCCCACCATCCTAGGCACTTGCACCCACTATCATTTTTTATTTCCTCATCTCACAAACTACAAGCTGATTTTTTCTATCCTGGCCATGTGCCGCACAATGACAGAAATGTTCTGAAACACACGCCCCGGGGTGATTTTGCTGTTGTGTGAACACCGCGGCGTTGAGACCTGGATAATACAGCCCACCAGTGCAGGATAATACAGCCCACCAGTGCAGGATAATACAGCCCACCAGTGCAGGATAATACAGCCCACCAGTGCAGGATAATACAGCCCACCAGTGCAGGATAATACAGCCCACCAGTGCAGTCAGACATGCTGTGCTTCCAGTGCCACAAACTCGTGAGGAGTGCCTTCACACCACGTCACACGGCTACCACATCACTGAGAGACAGGAATGCTGCAGCTCCATGATCATCTTCTGGGACCGCTGTCCAGTATGTAGTCTCACTGACCAAAACACATTTGCTTGTTTGTAATTTACTGTCTGACTCCCTCCATCATGGGACTAGAATGTCAGAGTGGGGCACCCGTTTGTCCTCCACATTGCTGCTTCTTCAGGGCATACAAATGTGGCTAGCATGAAATACACTCCAAAAATATTGTTTTGAAAATAAGCTTTACACAGCAGTGACCAATTTTGAGCCATTGATTCATATTATTAAAGGTGAAGCAAAAATACAGCACAATAATGATGATGAAAAATGACATTGTAATGACAATAATGAGCAGCAGGGAAAGGTCACAAAGACAGCGGTAACCACAGCCACCCAGTCCCCTGCTGGCGGAGTGACAACCCGAGAACCCGAGCAACTCAGTTATTGTGTGTCTACACAACTTCTACAAACATAACGACTTTTGAGAAACAAATGAGGAATCTGTGAAAACCATAATTAATCTGACCTTTTAAATCCGTGAGCCATATAAACACAAAATTACTTCATTTCTTTATTTTTCTTCTCAAACCATTAAAGGACCACTTTGCAGAAAATAAGGAACTACCAATGAGCCACAGAAAATTCTGAAAAACGTGGACCTACAGAGTCTGATTAAATATGCATTTATTCTTGTCCTGATTTCATTCCTCCATAACAATTCACCTTTCTCCCTCACCAACTTAATGTCACATTCCATTCTAATCAGAAATTCCATTCTGACCAGATGGCACAGTATCTCCCACATGTTTACACTCTAGAAACAACTCACCGTGGCACCAAGCACGTACTGAGTACCTAGGGTTTACACGTGTCTCCTGCCTCATCACAGTGGAGCACAGATTTTCACTATGGACCTGCCTGCCCGCCCTTGTGCATTATTTCCCCACAACACACCTTGGTATTATTTATTATTTATTATTATTATTATCACACTTTACAATAAACTCAACTTACACCTGTTGGTGACTACGAATCTTTGCAAGTGTCCCTGGTGATGACAAGCCCAGTTTAACTGAAATTGTTTAGGACTGCCAGACAATTCTTCCTGCAGACTTCAAATAAAGTCCCAGATGGCCATTACTAAGATGGCTTCTAATGACATGTCCTCTTGCTTTCTTCTCCCCTCAGCAGACTGATGATGCTTCAAAATGAGAAAAAGAGTCTTGCAGATAGCCTCCTTGCTCTGCTTAGACGTTGGCTTAAGAAGAAACTTGAAAAAAAATTACATCTTACATTGTGCTTGAAACGTTCATTCTTTTTTCAAGAGTACTACAGGAAAGTCCTCAACCTCCTCACCAGAGTCTCAACTCTCACATCTTTTGTTGAGAGAGTAAAAAAGGTGGATACACAAACTCTAACCCATAATTTGGTGGTAACATAATGGGGAGGGACATGTAGCCACGTAATATCTGTGTGTTTCAGCAGATTACTTAGTAATTTTTTTTTAAATTATCAAGTTACTTTAAACATAATTACCATGTTACCTGACATTCTCAGATCACCTTGTAGCTCTCTACAATGTAGAATAACTTAATCTTTTTGTGATGACAATTTATTTGTTATCGTGTAGGTATGTGGCAGGGAGCTGACTGCTCTGCACAGCACTGTCAGGAAAAGGCGTGCTCCTACACCACAATTAATGCCAAATTCCTGGGTGGCAACTAAATTCTGGAGAGTGAAAAACATGTTCATCACTAGAAAACCCTATGAACAATTCACAGCATCACAGACTTGACCCTGCAGGTAGAGTTTCACCTGGAAAAAACCGTGTCCCAATACAGTCTCTGGTCTCTGCTGCATGTCTGTGAAACTCTCTGACACACACAAAGAGCCTGACAAGAATATTATATGATGAAGAAAGCTTCCACATTAATGATTGTTTGTCAAAATCACCTTGTTTTTCTACATATGATTATAAAGTACAATTCAGCATAAAAGATTTAAGTTTGGAAGTTCCACCTATCTTACTACAGTCAGCAGTCTTTGTTGTAATCCATTTTACCTATTCTGTAGTCTCATAATACATCTGCTAAAATAGCATTATTTTAAGACTGGATGTACATTTTCCTTCTGTGAAAGCTTGTATTAAATTTGATAGCTTAAATTTTATTTTATTTTGTGCTCGCTTCGGCAACACATATACTAAATTTTATTTTATTTTTATTTGTATTAAAGGGTATCCAGTGTTCCTCCTTCAGGGAAGTTCATTACCACAATGAAGAGTTTCTGGATGTTTTACTCAAACAGGTTATTTCTTATTGCCGGCTCAGGTGATGGAATAGTGGAATTACTGGACCAGCACCTTGTATGCAAAGCACATTGTCACTTGTCTCATTAGGGAGACCACCTCAGGGATGGTATAGATGGCTGATCACTGAACTGTACACCTGAAGCTGAATCTGAACAATAATGAATGCCAATTACACACACACACACACACACACACACACACACACACACATCTATATATATATAAACATATAGTTACAAGAAGTATTAGGAATAGAGACAGTGGAAATGTAATGGTTGTGTGTGATGTCAGAGGGATAGTGGATGGGGGAGGGGGTTGTCACTGTGAGAGGGATATAAATGATAAATGTCTAACTATTACATTGTTTTGTACACCTGAAACTAATAAAAATGTTATTAAAATAATTTTTAAAAAAGAAAGAAAGAAACTGGAATTACAGTGAATAATGGTAGCTGAGATGTGCATCTGAACTGGGAATATAGGAAATCACAGTTAGACTTCTGAGCAGCACCTGTGATCGTGAGCTCCTGAAGGCGAGGCCAATACTACTCCTGAGACAACATTGTTGGCGGAAGGCATCTCAAGGAGTTCTACAAAGCAGGTGTGCGTGGGAACATCCTCTCTCCGTGTGGCCCTTTCAGTCCCTTTTGGGGACAGACTGTGTCATTCTCCAGAGCTTTCCTTCCCTTCCTCTTTCCAACAGTATGACCTGCCTGCAGTGGGGGAGTAATTGACTATCGAACAATGCTACTGTATTTCCCCAGAAATAAGACTGGGTCATATATTAATTTTTGCTCCAAAAGATGCATTAGGTAACCGCTAAACTATTGCCTGTGTCTATGAGTTTTTGTTTCTTGTTTGTTTGTCTTGTTCTTTTGTTGTTTTTGGTTTATATACCACATATCAGTGAACTCATAGGGTTCTCTGCTTTTTCTGTCTTATTCCGCTTAGAATTATACTCTCAAGATCCATCCATGTTGTCACAAATGTTCCTATATCATCTTTTCTTACTGCCGGAGGGGGTGGGGGGGTGGGAGATGAGGGTAAGGGGGATCAAATATATGGAAGGAGATGGAAGGAGAACTGACTCTGGGTGGTGAACACACAATGGGATTTATAGATGATGTAATTCAGAATTTTACACCTGAAATCTATGTAATTTCACTAACAATTGTCACCTCAATACATTTTTTTAAAAAAAGATGCATTAGGGCTTATTTTCAGGGGATGTCTTACTTTTTCATGTACAACAATCGACATTTATTCAAATACAATCATGCCGTCTTCTGGAACATCATCATAACTCTCCAATCCCCGAATTCCAGCTTGAATTTCTTGCGACTCCATTTCCTGTAGAACCACTGGCCCAAATCTCTCATGTCCAGTAATGGAGCTCTCCTTAAATGAGCACGTCTTGTCCATGTAGCCTGCTCGTAGTGCCCTGGCAACACAGCTGGCAGTGATTTTATCCCTTGAATTCTTCACCCAAGTCACCACCTCTTGCAGGGTAAACTTCACAAAGTTTCCATGCTGATTTCTCTCCATTCTATTTTCAATGTAGTCACTGATTCCATGCTCAAATGGTCCTTCAATAACTTGTTTATTAAAATATCAAGAGTCTGGAGATAGGCAGTCATTCCTGTGGGAATCATTATTTGATCTGTTCTTCTCTCTGCAAGGAAGTTCTTCATGTCTTTAGTGCGGTGAGTGCTGGCTGAATCCTAGACTACCAGATCTCTTTGGCCACCTTGCTAAATAAGTGGCAGCATTAAATCGACCCACTTCCTTATAACTGCTTCTGTGCACCAGGCTTTTTCAGTTTCAAGAAAATAAATCCCTAAAATATGTTCAACATTATCTTTCTTTTTTTTTTTTAGATTTTCTTTTATATTTATTTTTTTATTTTTTTATTAGTTTCAGGTGTACAAGACAAAGTAATACTTAGACGTTTATCATTTATATCCCTCACACTGTGGATCCCCTCCCCCATCCACTATCCCTCTGACATCACACAGAGCCATGCCATTTCCACTATCTTTATTCCTAATGCTGTACTCCGCTTCTTGTAAGTATATACATATATATAAATAAAATATATATAAATTTTACATATAAATATATAAAATATTATATATATATATATATATATAAAATTATAGTTGACATTCATTATTGTTCAGCTTCAGGTGTACAGTGCAGTGATCAGGCATCTACAGCATCCCTGAGGGGGTCACCCAAATGGGACAAGTGTCCATCAGATACCCTACAAAATCTTTACAACATTATTGATTACGTTCCCAAAATTAATTTTCAAAATCCTGTGGCCATCTTGTGGTTACCGACTGTTTTCTAATCCTCTCACCCTCCCCCTTATCCCCACCCCCTCCCGCCCATCTAGCAACCCTCAGTTTTTCCTCTTTGTCTACAAAACTGTTTCTGATTAGTTCATTCACTTATTCTTTTCTTTAGACTCCGCACATAAGTGAGATCATATGGTATTTGTCTTTCTCTGTC
Source organism: Rhinolophus hipposideros (assembly GCF_964194185.1). Classification (NCBI taxonomy): domain Eukaryota; kingdom Metazoa; phylum Chordata; class Mammalia; order Chiroptera; family Rhinolophidae; genus Rhinolophus; species Rhinolophus hipposideros. Next base: position 692,666 of record NC_138050.1, read on the forward strand.
TGACTTGTTTCACTTAACATAATGTTCTCTAGGTTTATCCATGTTGTTGCAAATGGTAAGATTTCTTTTTTCTTTATGGCTGCGTAATACTCCATTGTATAAATGTACCACAGCTTCTTAATCCAGTCATCTACCGATGGGCATTTCGGTTGTTTCCATGTCTTGGCTATTGTGTATAGTGCTGCAATAAACATAGGAGTGCATACAGATTTTTGAATTAGGGTTTTGGATTTCTCCGGATAGATAACTAGGAGTGGAATTGCTGGATCATAAGGTAGTTCCATTTTCAGATTTTTGAGATACCTCCGTACTGTTTTCCATAGTGGCTGCACCAATCTGCAATCCCACCAATAGTGCACAAGCGTTCCCTTTTCTCCACACCCGTGCCAGCACTTGTTGTTTATTGATTTATTGATGATAGCTTTTTTGACTGGGGTGAGGTGGTATCTCATTGTGGTTTTTATTTGCATTTCTCTGATGGTTAGTGAGGTTGAGCATTTCTTCATATGTCTGTTTGCCATCTGTATGTCCTTTTTAGAAAAATGTCTCTTCATGTCCTCTGCCCATTTTTTAATTGGGTTGTTTGTGGTTTTGGAGTTGAATTGTGTGAGTTTTTTATAAATTGGTGACAATAACCCCTTATCAGATATATCATTGGAAAATATCTTTTCCCATTCAGTAGGATCCCTTTTTGTTTTATTGATGGTTTCCTTTGGTGTGAAAAAACTTTTTAGATTGATTAATCCCACATGTTTATTTTTTATCTTACTTCCCTTGCGCGAGGGGATATATCAGTAAAAATTTTACTCCGGGTAATGTCTGTGAAGTTTCTTCCTATATTTTCTTCTAGGCATTTTATGGTTTCAGATCTTACATTTAAGTCTTTAAACCATTTTGAATTTATGTGGTGTAAGGAGGTGTTCCAGCTTCATTTTTTGCCTGTGTCTGTCCAGGTTTCCCAGCACCATTTATTGCATAGACTGTCTTCACCCCATCGTACATTCTTGCTTCCATTGTCATAGATTAAATGGCCCTATAGGCATGGATTTATTTCTGGACTCTCTATTCTGCTTCATTGATCTATGTGTATGTTTTTATGCCAGTACCATGCTGTTTTGATTACTGTACACTTGTAGTATAATTTGATGTCAGGTATTGTTATATCTCCCACTTTGTTCTTATTTCTCAAGATTGCTGAGGCTATCCGGGGTCTTTTATAGTCCAATATAAATTTTAGGATTATATGTTCTATTTCTATGAAAAACGTTGTTGGTAGTTTGATAGGAATTGCGTTGAATATGTATATTGCCTTAGTCAGTATGGACATTTTAACTATATTAATTCTTCCTATTCATGAACATGGTATGTGTTTCCATCGATTTGTATCTTCTTTAATTTCTTTCTTCAGTGTCTTATAATTTTCTGAGTACAGATCTTTTACTTCTTTGGTTAAATTTATTCCCAGGTATTTTATAGTCTTTGGAGCAATTGTAAATGGGATTTTTTTTTTTAATTTCTCCTTCTGATGTTTTATTATTGGTATATACAAATGCCACTGATTTCTGAATATTAATTTTATATCCTGCTACTTTACTAAATTTACCTATCAGCTCTAATAGTTTCTTGGTGGAGTTTTTAAGGTTCTCTATATAGAGTATCATGTCATCTGCATATAATGACAATTTTACTTCCTCCTTACCGATTTGTATGCCTTTTATTTCTTTTTCTTGTCTGATTACTGTGGCTAGAACTTCCAGCACTATGCTGAATAGAAGTGGAGATAGGGGGCAACCTTGCCTTGTTCCTGATCTTAGGGGGAATGGTTTTAGCTTTTCTCCATTGAGTATGATGTTAGCTGTGGGTTTATCATATATGGTCTTTATTATGTTGATATATGATCCCTCTATTCCCACTTTCTTAAGGGTTTTTATCATAAATGACTGCTGGATTTTATCAAATGCTTTTTCTCCATCTATTGATATAATCATGTGATTTTTATTTTTCATTTTGTTAATGTGGTGTATAACATTAATTGATTTGTGGATGTTGAACCACCCTTGCATACCAGGGATGAATCTCACTTGATCATGTAAAAATACCACTTGATTTTTAATGTATTGCTGAATTCTGTTCGCTAATATTTTGTTGAGAAATTTTGCATATATGTTCATTAGAGATATCTGCTTGTAATTTTCTTTTTTTGTGGTTCCTTTGTCTGATTTTGGGATTAGGGTGATAGTGGCTTTGTAAAAATGTGTTTGAGAGTCTTCCCTCCTGGATTTTTTGGAAGAGCTTCAGGAGAATAGGTGATAATTCTTTTTTGAACGTTTTGTAAAATTCACATGTAAAGCAATCTGGTCCAGGGCTTTTGTTTGTTGGGAGATTGTTGATTACTGATTCAATTTCCCTGGTGGTAATTAGTCTATGCAGGTTCTCTGTTTCTTCTTGAGTTAGCCTTGGAAGGTTGTACGTCTCTAGAAAATTGTCCATTTCTTCCAGACAGTCAAATTTGTTGGCATATAGTTGCTCATAGTAATTTCTTTTTTTTTTTTGTATTTCTGTGGCATCTGTTGTCACTTTTCTTCTTTCATTTCTGATTTTATTAATTTGTGTCCTCTCTTTTTTTAGTGAGTCTGGCTAAAGTTTTGTCAACTTTGTTTATCTTCTCTAAGAACCAAGTCTTGGAATCATTGATCTTTTGTATTGTTTTTCTGGTTTCTATTTCATTTATTTCCTCTCTGATCTTTATTATCTCCTTCCTTGTGCTCCCTTTGGGCTTATTTTGCTGTTCTTTTTCCAGATCCCTTAAGTGTGAAGATAAACTGTTGATTAGTGACGTTTCTTGTTTCTTTAGGTAGGCCTGCAATGCTATGAATTTCCCTCTTAGGACTGCTTTCGCAGCATCCCATAGATTTTGGGTAATACGTGCACTTTCGTAACCAGTGAAGGGAATGTAGATTGACGAGTCAGCCCTCTCATCAATTGTCATTTGAGATACTTTGCCCATAAACACTGCAGTTTCATTCATAGCAATCATATTGGAGAGTTGGTATTTAGAAAAGTCAATGCCATCAACAAAGGACTTGAATACAAGGGCTCATATAATAATTTCAGTACCTTCCATCTTGAACAGTGTTGTAGATCTTAGAGACAGTTCATATCATTGAAGGAAGCCATCCTGCCAGTGTCGGGGATGCTTCATATTCTTTTGGGGATATTTCTAAATGTGGTGCCATTGCAAGGGCAAATGCTTATCAGCCCCGTGCACAACCAAAGCCTTTGTTCTCCTCTCAGGAATCCATTCACAGATGATGTCTTCCAGCTCAGGAAATAATGGTTACCCACCTGATCCACACTTGTGCTTTTTAGCATTTCCCTCGTCCACCTGTTGACTAAGGTTATTGTACTCTGCTCGCCATTTTTGGACCATTCGGAGATTCAAATTATCTTTCCAGAAAGCCGTAAGATCCTTGCCCCGGGAGTCCTCCACGATTCCTTTCTTGTACTTGATGGAATACTCTTGCTTTTTGCACTCATCTTGTCTGGGGGTCAAAATATTACTCCCTTTAAATCTACCATTAAATCACCTCTTATCTTGATTCAGACTTACGAGACAGGAGTGGCAACAAAAATGATAACAGTTAAGAATGATGGTCCACACAAAAGCAACGAAAAATTGCAGGCACCAAAATTCAGAAAACGTTTCTTTATTTCACACGAGTGCTTTAAGTACGTCCGTTACAACACACGACATATTGAATTATAAAGATTCATATTAGACACAACCATGTCCATTCATTATCAAGTGTGCATGTTATTCGTGTGTTGTGTCTGTACTTCAATTGGTCATTCAGCAATAAGTCTCAAGTTCATCTGTTTACATAGGCATTTACATCTTGTCCAAAGGTGCCCCGCTTGAGTATTTATAAATACTTAATTATAATTTATATTATCATTTATTTTAAGTATTAGTGTCAATAATATTATTTATTTATGTTTAATTACATATTGACATTATTATTGTATAATTCAATACGTCCATCATGTGTTGCAATGGACGTACCAAATGCGTCCGTCTGCCAGATGATTTTAACTAGGGCTTATTTTGGGGGTAGGGCTTATATTATGAGCATCCTGAAAAATCATGCTAGGGCTTATTTTCCAGTTAGGTCTTATTTTCAGGGAAATACAGTACAATAACCATCCCTGCTAAACTGTCTTTCTGAATCCTGGCTAATAGTTTTATGAGATGAAGAACTGATTCATTTCATATCTTCATAAACAGTGCCAAGTTGCAGATCACCAAAAGTTCATGAAAGTATCTATTTCCCCAGTGTCAATAAGCCTGGGTATGAGAAGTGACTATTTCTTAAAATCTGGTGGATAAAATGTATCTTCTTTTTGTTTTAATATAGATTTTGTTAGTAAGTTGGAGCATCTGACATACGTTTACTTTTCATTTGCATTTTGCTCTGTTGCTTCTTGTGCCTTTTCTTTTCATTTTTACTCTTCTAATTGGGCTGTTTCTTCCCTTTCAGGGTCCAGCATGGACCCTGGAACCAAAATTACAGAGCCTGAATTCTAACTTTGGCCCCTTGACTTTCATGAGTTTGCTTTATTTTTCTAAGCCTCCAATAGCTCTTTGGGAAAATGGGGATGTAAGTAATAGAGTTGTAATCATCATTAAATAACATCTACACAAAACAAGGTACAAAATAGATGATGAATACTTAGCTATCATTTTATCATTTTATTGTATCCAAGATCTTTGTTTAAATGGATAAGTAACCCTTTCTTGCAGATATTTCTCCCAGTCTTCTTAACTTTGTTCATGGTGTCTCTTATGAGACAGATACTTGAAGATTTATATAATTAATTTTATCCCTGTGGTTACTGGGTTCTATGCAGAGTATAATAATTTAATCTTTTAAAATAATTTTAGGGACTTTTAAAGTCTCACTTGATTATGAACTGTATCAGATTATGAACTATCTGAAATATATGATAGATGGAATATCAGATATATGAAATATATCTGCTATTCATATCTCCTTAATCCTATTTATGTCTCCTTTAATATAAACATTAATATGATTATATAAGCTATTTTTATATTTCCTGGTATATAATTTGATTATTTTACTTTATGTTTATTATGTTTAAATTATGATACAGTCAACTGGACTATTTTTTTCTTTTGTGATACTGTTTTATCAATATTCTACCAATATTAATACACATATAGATTCATGTAACCATCTGATATTCCACAATCCAAGATGTTTCATAATCAAATAAATATTGAAAGTCCCTGAAATTATTAAAAAGAGTAAATAATTATGTTTTGCATAAAACTTAGTTATATTAGGATAAAATTTAAGCTATATACATTTTCAAATACCTGTCATGTAAGAGAAACCATGAACAAAGTTGAGAAACAGAGAGAGACAGAATGCTCTGGTAAAACTCCTAGTCACCAGCACTGAACCTGAGACATAAGCCCACTGGTGAGGCTTGGCTAATGCCCGAATGTCAGCACTATCCTGACTTGTTTGATGTTATATATTTATGTGCATACAAGCTTGTTAATCATGTAATTCAAATATTCTGTGTCCTTCATAATTTTGTCTGCTTGACTCGGTTGATTACTACACCAGGTGTATGGTGGTTTGCCCTTAATTCTAGTAATGCTCCTTTATATGTTTAAGCTGTTTAATGATGGGCATATTAGTGTAGAATCTAAATTTCTGGGTCATTTAAACCAGGATGATTTATGATTACTTATGATTATGTAATGACTCTCCTTACCCTTCCTGATGTGTTTCTGCATTAAAGATCATTGTCTAATAGTGTTCATAAGCTGTTTTTGTTTGCCCAGTCTCATCTGAGTTGTTTTCTTTTTCCTGCAGATCACAACCTTTAGAAATTATTTCAATAAAAACTAATGATTGTGCCTCCTTTTCTTTTTCTAAAAAATGTGACTTTTTCCTACTTCTGTTAGGCAGCATTTTAGAGGTGGCCCCAGGCTTCGTGCACATTAGTCACTCAAACACTGATCTGGGTTGTGCTTTGAAGGGATGTTGCAGATGTGATGGAGTCCCAGGACAGCTAACCTTACATGTGGACATTACTGGACGGGTCGGACGCAGTCAGTGATGCCTTATAGAAGCAGGTGGACTTCTTAGGCTGGGGCAGAAGTTCTACATGAGAAGGATGACAAGGCTGTGAGACTGGGCCCCAGGCTGAGGATGCTGGTGCCTCAGAGGACGAACATGCTACGGCCAACAACCAGTGACGGGGCCTCAGTGCCACAGCAACAGGGAGCTGTGCCGACAGACTGTTTCTGCATCTCTGGTTGCTCCCAACACACACAGTATGTAATGAAAATGCATCCACAGAAAGGTCAAGAACAGGCAAAATTACTGATGGTGATAGAAGTCAGAATACTGGAGGTGGCTATGTGTCCCGACCTGCAGGATCGACAACGGAAGACCTGGGGGAGAAATAGGGCCTCGGGGGAACAGGGGTACGCGAGAAATGGAGACAAGACAGGAGTCTGATCAAGTCTCTCTTTATTGAAGGTAACAGCTTGTATATATAGATTTAGGCACATCAAAGAAACGCCTGGTCTCCCGATATGGGGACCGACCAATCAGAGGGTGCTTCCTCAGGTCGGCATAGCGGGCGGGTACAGGCGGCTGTGTCATTTCGGGGAAATGGTGGGCTGGCTGAGAATTCAAAACTTAAAACAGAAGCGAAACCTAAGATTGGCCCAGGGGCAACCAGGTGCAAACATGTCCGGGCATGTCCGGGCGGGCCATCCCCGGACAGCTATCGATTGAAAAGGGAAAGAAAAGGACCTTCTGTGGTGAATAAGTATATTCTGCTTGAGTTATGTTTTACAGGATTATACGTATTTAAAAACTTACCTAGTTGTACATTGAAAAATAGTCTATTTTACACACTTTTCTGTATGTATGTAATCCCTCAATAGAAAAGTGAAAAAGAAGCAACATTTAATCTTTCCTAATATCTACTTAAATTTACTTAAAGTCTACCTTTGTTATTTTTACAAGTTTTAATTATGTAGCATTTTTGCTATCCTTATGTTAAACCAATACTTTAATATTTATTATGATTCTATTTTACACATGGGTTATTTATTTTTTATAGTTTTATTGATATGTAATTCAGATGCCATACATTCACCCATTTAAAGCATATAATTCAATGGTTTTCAGCTATTCACAGAACTACGCAACCAGCACCACACTCAATTTTAAAACACTTCCATCACCTCAGGAGAACCCCATGGCCTTTATCTCTACCCCCGTGACACACACTGCCCTAGACCACTCCTCACTTACTTCCTGACTGCACAGACTGTCCCATTTTGGAAGTGCACCTGAAAGGCATGGCTGCTGAGCAGACCTGCTAAGCGTGGGCATCTTTGTCTTGTTCCTGATGTGAACAGGACAGCATCCAGTCTCTCACCATTAAGTGTGATGTTAACTGTGGGTTTTCTGTAGATGTCCTTTCTCAGGTAGAGAAAGTGCCCTTCTACTCCCAACTTGTCCAATGTTTGCATTTACTGTAGGTATTGAGATGTTCATGTAATTTCCGTTTTTCATTCTATTGCTGATTTTCAGATGTTATTTCAACCTTGTATAACTGTAATGTCTCGAGTCTAAGACACATCAGTGTGCATTTCTAGCCAAGTCCCAGAGTTAGGACTGGCCCTCCTGTACATTTGCTTAGGAGCCTGGCGGTCCTCTTTCCCTATTTTACTATGAAACTTATGTGATGGAGCTTCAGAGTTCAGTTGTTGAGCATTCTGCCCCGCACACACATTTGAAATATGGCCACTGCTGGAGAGGAAAGTGCCGTGTATTATAACACACCCTTCCTAGGGTGTGGCTTTGTCTTCTCAGCTCTGAAATACTTCAGGAGGCCTCACTCCTGAGGCTTTTGGCCTCAGATTCTGTCACTTGGTCTGGGTCGAACTCAGCAAATATCCCACAAGAAAAACTGGTCACATGTTTGAAGCCTCTGTAAATTTGCCTCTGTGAGTGTGGCATCAGAGGCGCCCCTGATTTCTTCTTGCCCTAAAAGAGTTCTGTTGCCTATGACAAGCTTAATCATCTAATTGTAGAGAATCCACAAATGTCACCAACCTCAGCTCACACAGCAATGACACTCTCTTTTCTGAAATTTTTATCTACTTTGTCCTCTGTTTTCACATCTCTCCACTGTGTTTCAAATATGGGTTTGATAATATTTTTCCCCTATTTGTTGCAGTGGGAATGACAGCTTGTCACTATTTGCTGTCTTTATTGAAGGAGAAGTCACAAAAAAGTTGACTATTAATGAATTAAAACTCCATCTCAAAATATATACACACCTATGTTTATTGCAGCACCATTCACAATAGCCAAGATATAGAAACTGAATAATTAGAAACTGAAATGCCCTTTGATAGACGATTGAATAAACTGTGGTACATTTATACAATGGAGTATTACTCAGCCATAAAAAAGAATGAAATCTTACCATCTGCAACAACATGGATGGACCTTGAGAATTTATGCTAAGTGAAATAAGTCTGACTGAGAAAGACAAATACCATATGATTTCACTTATATGTAGAATCTAAAGAACAGAATAAATGAACAAACAAAACAGAAATAGACTCAGAGATATAGGAAAAAAAAACCTGTTGGTTGCTAGGGAGGGGGAGGGGATGGGGGAGAAGATAAAAGGATTAGAAAGTGCAAATTAGTAGTCACAATATAGTCATAGGAATATAAAATACAGTATAGGGATTATAATCAACTATGTTGTAAAGATTATGTAAAGTGCCAGATGGGCACTGGGCTTATGAGGGGGATCACTTCATAGACTGTGTAGATGCCTGACCACTTTGCTGTACACCTGAAGCTGAAGTAGAATAATATTGTATGTCAGCTATAATTAAATATGTATATATGTATGTATACATATATACATATATATGTGAATATATATATTCACAGGAAGTGAAGTGTAGCATAAGGAAGATAGTCAATGGTCTTGTAACAGTTATATAAGATGTCAGAAGGGTAGTAGCTTGGGGGAGGGGTTATCACTTTGTGAGGGGTATAAATGTCTAACTATTATGTTGTTTTGTACAAATAATTAAAAAAATATCCATCTCAAGAAATTATTTTGCTAAGGAGCTACTTGGAGCAAAGAGAAACCACTTGTTGCTTCTTAAATCATCCTCTATCCTGCTATGAAAGACGTTCTAGTTTAATGGATGGTTACAGAAATATTTGCTCTTTTCATTCATAAAAGCACTACTATTTAAGGACATAAAGTAAGTTCTATTAAGACAGAACATTTTTAAGCATTAAGAGGCACACCTCTTGGTAATATAGTCCTTACCTAAAAAGAAAGTCTCTAGTTTATGTAGTATATATCCTACATTAGAAATAGGTTTCCAAAACACATACATCTTTCTCCATGTCATTCTGTCACACCTACAAATGACCTGTCGAGTCTACAGACTCCTTGATCACCTGACTAAAGTGTTTTATTTCTAACATAAATTCTATGTATAAAAGAAGACATCAAAGAAAATCAAATTTAGAAAAATTTAATTTCCTATTTAGCTACAAAACATCTAGTCCCATTCTAAGTTCTGACAAAACATACTTATTTTCCTTTTTCAACTGTGTATTAAATTCACATATAATAGATGGAATTTAAAGAGACTATGTCATGATATTATTTAACTTTAGTTTTGAAATTTCCTTCAAAATATTTTATTTCTTTCAAACTGAAAGTTCTAAATTATTTCTGTTATCTTACCACCACTATCAGAACTACACTAATTAATCACATTTTTACAAGGCCCTGGAACATAAATATACATACACATAGTTGCTAATCTAAAGGAATTATAATCTAACTAACAACTAACAAGACAAGGTTGTGCTAAGGTAACATGGGTGATGTGTAGTTATTGTAAAATGGGAATATCTTGCTAAAGTTCTAGAGAGGGAAATATTATATACACAAATATATTTTAAAAGAAAAAGTTTAGTGATTTAAACAAGAGACATAAGAAAAAGGTTACACAACTCAACTTCCAATTGGATCATTACAACCTTTGCTTAACATGCTCTATAGAAGTCCCCAGGCAGGGGACTGGGGACTTCTATAATATTATACATCCTCACTGAAGGCAGCCATAGTCGGATTGGCAGGTTTCACACCCCTGGCCATTCGAGAGAAATCCGACCACCAAAGCTAACATTGCAGAGCAGCGTGTTCGTCACCCATCCTGGAGCTATTCATTTCAACCAGAAATTTCCCCAGTCAAGGCCACCCTGGTGGATTCTGGGAGCACATGGAAGTGTCACAGAGACACTTTGCCAAGGAGTTCTGCTTTTACTATGAAGAAACCCAAGCCTGCATTTAAACAGCCTTACCCTGCACTTGTTGAGACGAACCACGCCCCCCTCATAGATATGGCCCCAGACCTGTGCGCTAATTCTAGGATCCAGTACAAGAGGATTTCCCTAGACATATTTACCACCACGAAATATCTTAGGAATTAAGTGGTTAGAAATGATAAATATATTGAATCTCACTTGCTGAGAGACGTCATATGATTTGGGCAGCTTATTATCTTCTGGGTTCTGTCACTATTGTTACAGGTATGAGTAGCAGATGCTGGAATGTTTGAGAACTTGATTAGCATGTGTTTTTAAAAATTAATTCAAGTGATCGCCATGGCACTGTCTGGATGGTCTAAGATTGTGGCAGACATAGAATTAGAGAGAAGCGCAACGATTCTTTTGTGTAACAAATTTGACAATTGGGTATAACCCTGTGCCAGTGCACAGACTGCCTCTTTAAAAATAATTGGTTAAATAATCCAACAGGGACTCTTATTTTTGTACCTTCTGCTGTTCTGATGTAACACAGTGTAGACACAGTTATGCTTTCACTTGATTTAGCGTCGGGCCAGAAGCTGTGTCATTTTATAAGCTAAGCCTTTTCAAAGTTGATGAGCAATTTCCAAAGAATAAAATTTGTAATAGTAGGAGACTTGTATTTAATAAAAATACACACATGAACCTATCTCCACATTTCATTCATTCCATCTGAGAAACACACCTCTGGCTCCTTCCTAAAATTGACCCATTTTTATAAAGATTTCAAGATATCAAAAAGAAATGGTTTGTTTTGTATTGGCTAACCCCTGTAACAAATAAACCGAATATCATGGTGTCTTAACATGGTAACAGTTGTTCATTCACAGACATCCAGTGCAGATGTCCCAGTTTGAATGGATTTCTTAGGCAGCTTCCACCATGAAATGGCTCAGGCATGCAGGTGACTTCCATCTATGGTTCTGCCATCCCCTGACCTGAGTGTCCTAAAGGGCTCAAGAGTCTTCCAATAGACCTTTGGCATCTGGCCATCCTCTGAGCAAATAGAGAACAGCGAAGGTCATGGGAGAGGTCAGCCCTGGAAGTGACATACATGGTGATTGCCCACATTCATTGGCCAGAACTCACTTACACGGTCCCACGTAACTACGCGGAGACCAGATGTGTAAGCTTCCTAAGCTGTGTGCTTAGGAAGAAAGGAAGATAATTTGGGGAGCACATAGCGTAGGTTTTAGCACTAGTAGTTCAATATGGTTTAATTACAAATGAAAATATTGTCACTGCTACTTTTATAAATAGGTGCTATTTCGCATCAGTTTCCTCTTTGTTCATCTACTCAGTGTTCTTTCTAAGACTTAATTAAGCTTAAGAAAAGAAAACGGTGCGTTTATTGGTGTTATGCTCATGAACTTGTAAAGCAAAGGAGAACGTCAAGGTGATTCCTAGAATATCATTAATTAGCAAAAAAATAATAATTATTTGATTTGAAAAGTTATTTGTGTGAGGACAAGCTTCATGATCAGATGTCCATTTGTTCCTAATATTGGAACTTTCTCGTGTAGGGTTAAACCTATAATTTCTTTCTGGCCACTTGGTGCTGATTCAGATTTCTCTTAAATACGTTCACTTACTTTTAGACAATGAAAAACAATATAAAATATAATTCAATAATATAAAGTCCTTATAATATTAAACATCTCCATAATAAACTGACAAGAATGACTAGACATTATTTTAGTGGCTATACTCATCTAAATCTGCATTTAAGAAAGATGTCCTACTCCTAGTAACTGCTTCTGAGATGAAAATGTCTCTGTGTAAGAAACCCTAAAGAATTACCCCTTTTTATGTACCACGTAAAATCATATGGTTCTCTACTTTTTCTGTCTGACTTTTTTGCTTAGCATTATAATCTCAAGATCCATCCATTTTTTCACAAATGGTACTATTTAATTTTTTTTACTGTCACATAGTATCCCATTGTGTATATATACCACAACTTCTTTATCCATTCATTTATCAAAGGACAAAAATTGAAAACAACAAAAGAACAAGACAAACAAATGAAGGAACAAAAACTCATAGACATAGACAATAGTTTACGGGGTACCAGAAGGTAAGGGGGGCTCTTGAAGAGGGTTAATGGGGTGTAATATATGGTGATGGAAAGAGAACTGACTCTGAACGGTGAACACACAATGTGAGATAAAGATAATGTATTACAGAATTGTATACCTGAAATATATGTAACTTTACTAACAATTGTCACTCCAATAAACTTTAATTTAAAAAAAAAGTATTACCCTTTTTTTAACCTTGTTTCTTTCTTTTTTTTTGAGAACTGCTGAACCGTGGAACTTATGCAAGTATAAATGAAAATATGACTATTATTGCATTTCATTCATTTTTAATAAATCACTCATATCTGAGAACTATCAAATTTATGAAAATAAACCAGCAACAATAGTAAAACATTATTGTTTGTCATCTGTAAAAATACTGATTATATCAGAAGTAGATTAAACATTTTCAATTATTTCATTAAGAAAAATAGGAAATGATAGATAACTTTTCAAAAACAACTTAAATAGAATTATAGCATGAAGGGTGAATGCTAAGGTAAACTGTGGATGTCGGCTTATTCTGATGTGTCAATATTGATTCATTCTTGGCAAAAAGATGTACCATTCTGGTGAGTAATGCTTATAATGGGAGATTTTCTATATGGGAAAAGGGGATATATAGGAAATTTTTGTATCTTCCTCTCAATTTTGTTGTAAACATAAAACTTCTCTAGAAAAAGAGTCTTTAATTAAAAAAATAACTATACACAAATGGGAAAAGTGCCAAGAATACTTACCATAGACTCACAAAATAATAAAACAATTTAAGAATTTATTTGAGATTTTTATCTTTGTGAATGAATAGATATTATTTAGACACTGAATAAATCTCAATAATTTGGAAGAACTTTTAGTGGCACCTGAAAAAGATTAAAGTTCCTTAAACATTAGAGTTTAAAAATAGAGCATTTGTTTTAAATTAATAAGACATAAAAAGCAAACTGCTTTTGATACCATTTTTGATGCAACAAAGAAAAGTGGAAGACCAGACAGCTTCACTGGTGAATTCTACCAAACATTCGAAGAATTATTCACTAATCCTTCTCAAACTCTTCCAAAAAATAGAAGAGGAGGGAACTCTTCCAAACTCATTTTATGAGGCCAGCATTACTCTAATACAAAAACCAGACAAGGACACCACAAGAAAAGAAAATTACAGGTCACGATCGCTGACTAACATGGATACAAATCCTCAACAAGTATTAGCAAATTGAATACAACAGTACATTAAAAGGATTGTACACCATGATCTAGTGGGACTTTTTTTCCAGGGATGCAAGGAAGACTTAACACCTGCAAATCAGTAATGTGATACACCACATTAACAAAGTGAAAGACACATATCATACAATCATCTCAAAAAGCAAAATTCAAAATCCATTTATGATAAAAACTCTCAACAAAGCAAGTATAAAGGGATCATATCATAACAGAATGAAGGCCATATGTGACAAACCGACAGACAGTTAACATCATAGTCAATGGTGAAAGACACAAAGTTTTTCCTCTGAGGTCAGAAACGAGACAAGGATGTCCTCTCTCACTATATTTATTCAACATAGTACTGGAAGTCTTGGCCAGAGTAGTTAGGAAAGAGAAATAAATAAAAGGCATCCAAATTGGGAAGGACGAAGTAAAACTATCATGTTACTATTTGTACATGATACGATATTAGATATAGAAAATCCTAATGACTCCATCAAAAATTGTTAGAACTAATAAACAATTTCAGTAAAGTTGCAAGGTGCAGTCAACCATAAAAACTGTTTAGTTCCTGTACACTAATAATAAACAATCACAAAGAGAAATTAAGAGAAATTCCATTTACAATTTCATCAAAGAGAATAAAATGCCTAGGAGTAAATTTGACTAAGAAAGTGAAAGACCTGTATATTGAAAACTAGAGGACATTAATGAAAGAAATTGAGGAAGACACACATAAATGAAAAGATAGTCTATGCTCATGGATTGGAAGAATCGACTTTGGTGAAATATCCAACTACCCAAAGCAACTTACAGATTCAATGCAATCCCTATTAAAAACTCCAATGGCAGTTTTCACAGATATATAACAAATAATACTAAAATTTGTATGGAACTACGAAAGACCCCAAATAGCCAAAAAAATCTTGAGAAAGAAGAACAAGGCTTTGAAGACATGTTCCCTGATCTTAAGCTATATTTCAAAGCTATAGTCATTAAAACAGCATGGTACTGGCATAGAAACAGACACATAGATCTATGGAACAGAATAAAGAGCTCAGAAATAAACGCATCTATCACAGTTTTTTGAAATATATATATTTGAAATATATATATTTCATATATATTTATATATGTATATAAATACATATATGCCATATAAATATATGTATATGCCATATAAAAGAATGAAATCCTGTCATTTGCAACAGAGAAAGACAAATACCATATAATCTCTCATATATGAAATCTAAAATAAGTAAATAAATAGATACATTCATGTACAGAGAACAGATTTGTAGTTGCCAAAGGCAAGGGGTAGGCGATGAGAGAAATAAATAAAGGTGGTCAAAATATAAAATTACATATATATATATACATACACATGTATATATATGATAAATTGAATTGAATTTATAGAATCAGTTATTAAAACTGAAAACAAAACCTTTACAGAAGTCGAGAAAAAGCACTACAAAAGCAGCAACTTGTATAAAAAAAAAAGTAACACTAGATCAACTGACTCATTTTAGAATAGGCTGTAAGTGCACATTTGTGGGTGTGCTTGATGCGTGGATGGACTTCTGGTGTACACTATAATAAGAAAACAATGACAGCTCTGACTCCCTTGTACGACGATTCCCAAGTTTATGTGCCGAGCACTTTCCTTCAGATGACCATCTCCTAAATTCACGAGCCTCGTAAGTCCTGTGAGATTTCAGATGCACACATGCATCTAACACGTCTCACCTTCTGGAAACGACAAATTTGTGTCCTAATAAAATGACTCACATAAGACTCACCGACAGGATATTCATCAGATTGCTAATTTTCATCCAAATCAGTGAATTAAAAAAAAAATGCTTACTGAAATTCTTTTATGTGCAAAGCACTACTGTGGGTATCTAGGGTTATTGAGACACAGTCCGTCTGCTTGTAAAGGACTTCATTCCGGTCCACACAGTAAATGCACAAGGAAGTCACTCCCAGTGCCAGGTAGCGAGTAAGAAGTGAACTCAAGGGAAAGAGTGAGACTGATCACCAAGCGAGCTCCAGGCATAAGAAATGCAAGTTCAGACAAAAGACAGTGACGGAAGGCCCACGACTTGTGTGAGGATTGTAAGCGCCACAACAGAGAAAATGCTCGTGTCTGGAGCAGTCTGGAGGATTGTGAAAAATGTAAGCATCTCACACCTTCCTACTGTAATGAAACAAGCCTGTTGAGCTAAGTTAGTGTTTAGAATTACTACTTTTTTCACTTTGTACCAAAAAGGTGCTTTTATCCCCTGCAGCTATCACTCCTATCATTGCAAAGAGGTGCTAGAAACTTTTGTCTGCAAAGTGCTTCCTGCGGTATCTATTTTGGTCCTCAGCCCAAATAATTACAACTGCTTCTGACCATACCCAAAGCCTGCTCCCAAGTCTCATAATTAGAGAAAAATACAAAGCGTTGTTTCCTGTTATGGAAAGCTCTGATGTCCAGCAAATCCTGGTCCCAAAAAAGGGGCAAAGATCACAAATAGATCAGTCACATAAAAGGACTGAGAGTGGGAGTACCATCCCCACGATTACCAGATATCCTAGTTCGTGTTGTCAGCCACTGACCAATAAATCCTTACAGGAAAAAATGCTCTCATTTACAGTACAGGTTGCTGAGGAAAAACACATCTGGATTTAAAACCCAAAAGTGTTATAAAGCTTTGTCAAGCAAGGGATCATAGAGACAGCTGGCACCAGTGGTGCCAGGCTGCTTTGATGAGATGCCCAGGAAGCTTTGCATGGAGAGTGTTAAAAAAGTGGTTTCTCTGATCTTCAGAATGTTTCTATCTGGCCTCAAAAGGTGCTCCTTCTCTGGGTGGAAAATGCACAGAGGACCAGACCAGCTCTGATGCCAACCAGCTGTCCTGAGCTCCCCGCTCCCCAAGAACTTTCCTGAAGACAGCAGAAAGAAGCACTTTCTGACCTAGATCCTGCCTTGTCCTTCCCAGAACTGTCATTTAGGGTACACATGGGGTGATGAATGCCCCAGTTTTGTGTGGCCGTGGTATGATGGTTTGCACGGGGCCAGCACTGTTTCACAATACAGGCATAACTTCTTCCCAGAGTCCTTGAAAGTCACTCACTGCAGCTCAGCATGCTGGCTTCACCACCTCCCCATAAATGAAACCAAAGGAACAGAGCAGAAAGGAAGCATTGCACTCCCTGCCCTGGATCCCAGCGTCTTCCAAGACGTTAAGGGACCTGAGGAACAGTAGAGTTTTGGAAGTCAGAGTTAATATAAAATGCAAATTAGGGACCCTTTCCTACCCTTGGATATCTCTGTATTAGTGACATTTGTATTATCTGCCAAAGAGAGCTCAAGGTCACATAGCTTCAGCCATAGCTCTCACCTCCGAGGTTTCTCTTTGACATGTGAATGCACTCCTCTCATCTCTCTGTTCTTCAGGGTTTGTGTGTGTGTGTGTGTGTGTGTGTGTTTAACTCTTTCTCCCATTATTTCTTATAAAGAGATCTACACTTCATCTGATTATAGAACATTTTCTGCTATTTGAACATTTGAATTAATACCACTGACGTGAAAAACTGTGATTAGAATAACACAGGGCCTGAGGGATCTGTCTGTAGCAGAAACACTGCATTCTCATTTATGTTGGTGGACTTCAGTCATTGTGTGATTCAAGTGTGTTTCCACTGGATGCATGTTTTGGACATTTTTGTGAATGTACGTGAGAATCAACATGGAGTTGAGTAATGCTGTGGAGAGCCATTGGGCTGAGGTTAACAAGAGCACGCTTGTGTTTGGGTATCAGCTGTGATAATTGGGGTGAGCTTGGATCTTTACATGGGCCTGTGCCCACACTGCCGTATTTCAAGGCCCCACTGGTGATTCTACTTCTAACTAGGAAAGATCGCGGGTTTATGTTCAAGTCAGACAGTAACCCGATAAGAAGTTTCTATTCTTTTATTAGTAGGACTTATTTTGTACAGATGATTCTCAGCCTTAACTAATATATGATATAGGAAGATAATTTGTTTTATTTAGACACTTGCAACGTTGGTTATACACACATACACACAGGTATTATGCAATAAGAGAGTAACAGAAAGTTTCTGAGAAACCAAGTTACAGAGATATGAAATTACACAGCAGTCTACAAACTTGTAAAGAAAATGTGAAGAAAAACATATGGTATGGTTCCAAGAGAAAGACTTGAAAAAGGGTGTTTCCCCCTTCAACACAGGAGAGAGAGAGACAGATAAACAAAGATCGAGAACTTTGTTAACTTATAATTAGTAAAAATAATTTAAGATAACATTTCATTTAACTTATTAAAAGACTAGCATGGACTTATTCCTTTCTTATTCAACAGATATTTACTAAGGGCTTTTTACAATGGGCTAGGTATTAGTGTCTTTTTACAATGGGCTAGGTATTAGTGTCTAGATATAGAATTAGTGTCTTCTTAATATCCAGAGCTCATACTGATTCTATAAAAATAAATTTTATAATAATACATTGTTTGAGAAATATGGCAAATGTTACTTTGAATCTTATTAGGAAATACTGTAAAAAGTATTCCTCTAACAGCTATAAACTAGCAACCTCCTTTCCTCTAACATACAGTGTTTCCCTGAAAATAAACCAGGTCTTATACTAATTTTTGCTCCAAAACACTCATTAGGGCTTAAGTTCAAGGGATGTCATCCTGAAAAATCATGTTAGGTCTTATTTTCGGAGAAACATGGTATATATAATCTAAGCTTGACAGGATGTGTTGCCAAAATGACTCTAACAATAAGACAGTGTTTATCATTATTTTACATGTTAAAACTTTTCTTTTTCTTTATACTAAAGAATTCAGGCCACTGATAAGATCCACTGTTTTCCCAGCCTGAACTGAACTGGTAAAACCTAGAAGATCCTAGGGAAGAGCAGGACATGCTCTAACACCAAGGCCCCCTGTGATTTTATGGTAACATGTTCAGTCAGGGCAAATATTGGATGAAGTATTCAAATTTAACAAATGTTTACCTTCAGGCTACAGTCAAATAATCTTCTCAGCCCCACTGAGGAAAATGCTTGCACACCTTTTGTATCATCTTTTTAAACATTTCCCACTTTTCAAATAAATGATAAAATATGTCTATTAAAAGTTTATTTAGAATATTTAAAGCAGTGATTCTCAACCTTAGTTGCAGAAAAAACCAGCAGCAGTCCCACCAGAGATATTTTGATGACTGGGCCTGGGGGAAAGCCTGGCCAGTGAGATAATGATTTCTGCAGCCACGGTTGAGAACATTTACATAAGAAAGGAACTTAACTGCAAATGCAAATTCACCTCTTCCGCAGGCCAACTGAAGCCTTGGATTAAAACCAAACTCTCTTCTCTCTACAATTTTGTAAATTCTCTGTTCAAGTTTTATCCTAAGAATTATGTGGTGTACATTTTATTTCAGGCAAAATTGGTGATGTGATCATCTTGAATCAGATTTTAAGAGTTGTTAATCTACTTTATCTCATTCATCTTAGTTATTTGATACCTAGGGTCTAGAAAATCAGATTATAAAACCTGATGCTTTAGGCAAATACTGTTTTCCTCTAACTTCAGACATTACAAAAAAAACAAAAGGTCTTAATTGAATTCTCTTTCAAGCCCATTCTATCTGGATACAAATTATCCTGTTAATTTATTTTTTCTAGCACTTGCAGCTTTGGGTTGAGCTATTTCTACCTAAAGACTCTGCAGACAGGAGAGACTACCTATGCATCACTGGGCCATTCCTTGGCTTAAACTGATTTGCTTAAATAGGTTTTCAATAATATTATACCAAAAAGAAGAAGTTCTTACTGAATAGTGTTTTTCTACAGACCTTTAAGAAAATCAGAAAGAGGCTAAAATTTTCCTACCCACATCTTGCAGCTAAGGAGGTAACTGTCTCATCACCAATGGCTCCCTGGCTCAGAGTTTCAGGGGCACCCTGACTCAGGCCCAGCAGCACGTGCCTGCACTCATCAGTTGATGAGCCTGTCATGTCACCTGCACTCCTCTCACCTGTGCAGGAAATGAGCCCCAGTAGCTTCTCCAGGTAAGTTCTCAATAGGGACAGAGAGAAAGGGCTGGTGAGCTCTTTCCTGCAGGCTGCTGACTGTGGATCATGCCCATTTGTTCCCTCAACCCCTTTACCCTTTCTGACTACACTTCTAGCCCAGATATTTTGGGAAAAAAATCTCATGAAGTTTGACCTTAAATACAAGATAATGCAAAAAACAGCTGTTACCGTCTTGGACTGAAATATGTACCTTCTTTCTAAAAGGAGTTTCACTTGTCAGTAGATTAGGAAAGAGTTTTCAAATTTTTGACCAAACATCATAATAAAATACATTTTATATTGCAGCTATAGGAAGGGCCCAATTCCTCAAACATATAAACGTAAGTGAAGAAAAGTTGTATGGTACAATAGTAACCCTTAAGATTTAGTCAGTTTTGCTGTAATAATGCTGTATAACAAACAACCCCAAGTCTTAGTGGCTTATACTCACAATCACTTTTTTTCTGAAACATGATTGTGTGTGTCAGTGGTGACCTGTTTGACTAGACAGTGACTTCTGGGCTGGAATCCTGGTTGAGAGGTACAATCAGGTTTGCTTCCCTGGTCTTCCATTCTTGGACTGAGTCTTCTCCTGTGAAACCGTCCAGGTGCCTGTGCCTGAGTGCTGACACATGACACTCTTAAAGCCTCTGCTCAGAGCTGTATGCTGCCACAACTGTCTACATTCTTATTGTTGTTATTGTTCTCTAGTTTAATATCCTTTTTCATTAAAAAAAAAATGAATACTCACAACCTTCCAAGCTTATTTCACAATCTACAAGTGGGTCACTGCCCTCATTTTACATTGTACTCAAGCATCTCTGAAATATAACACCCAATCAAAGCCAAAAAATAGAAACATGTGGTCATGAAATCCCTATCTGGAAAGTTCTAGAAAGTTCTGGGAAAACCTGGATCTGCCCCCAACTAATTATGAAGCTGTGAATAAATTATTTTACATCTAAAGATTTCAGGTTGATTTAAAACAAATTGTTCTTATGTTTTTTTCAGATAAATGTGTTCTCAATTTTTATGTGTTGAAATAAGTATTTTTATTCATATTATTACTTAGCAAATATACAGAAGCTTGTGTCTAACTCAGTATAGCAATATTTATTGCCAAAATCAAGATTTTAAATGGTAGAAGAAATCAGTACTCATAAGTTCTTTGTGGTGTAAATTACTTTTCCAATTTCCCATATGATGTGGAGAGTGTGTGGTGGGGCCCACAGACTTGATAAAGAGAAGCTAGTGGTGTTACTGCTTTTCAATTAATTACATCATCTCAAGCTCATGATTAACTTTTTGGACAATCCATCTCTGTTAAATACCATTCAAAAGTACAAAGTTCCTCCCTCTCAATTTCATAAATTTACTGTGTAACATTTTATTACTTTTATGGTTAGTAGGTATACTGAGAATTTTAATATATTTTTTCCAATTTTGCTAAATTTTTGAAGTGGCAGGATAAAAAATTTTTAACAACTTTATTTAAATAGCTAAAGATCACCCATTGTAAGTATACAGTTTAATGATTTTTACTAAATTTATACAGTCGTGCCATTATCACAATAGTTCACTTTTAGAATTCTTCCATCACTACAATAGATTTCCTCGTGTAGGTTTGCAGTCAGTTTCTGTTTCCACCCCCAGCCTCAAACAACCTTGGATCTACCTCCATAGACCTAACCTTGGTCAACTATCTCCATAAATTTGCCTTTTCTAAAATTTCCTGTGACTGTAACCACCCAGTGTTGAAATTTTGTCTGGTTGCTTTCATTTAGCATAATATTTCTGATAATTTTCTGTATTGTTGCATGGACCAACAGTTTCACTTCTATTTGTTGCTGAGTGGTATTCCATTGTATGAAAATATCACAGTTTGTTTCCATGCATGAGGGGATGACGATTTGGATTGTTTTTAGTTTGGGGCTCTTATGAAAAATGATGCTATGAACTTTTGCATACAAGAAAGTGTGTGGACCAACATTTTCATTTCACTTGGATATACCCTTGGAATAAAATTTCTGGATGATACGTAAATGATGTTTGTTTTAAAAACTGCCAAACTCTTTACCAAAATTACTATATCGATATACTTTCACACATTGCAAACACTTGGATTGTAGAAATAATTAGTGGGTATGTAATGGTATGAAATTTTGGTTTTAATTTGCATGTCACTAATGACTAATGATGCTGAGCATCTTTTCTTATTTTCTTTACTGTTTATACCTAATTCTTATCATATATATATATATATATATGTATATATATATATATATATATACATATATATATATATATATATATTTTTTTTTTTAGATTTTAAAATTTTATTTTAAAACATATTTTAAAAATGAGAGCCAGAAAACATCAGTGGTTACCTGGGAACGGGAAGGGACTAACTCCAAGGGGTTCCGGGAACACTTGGGTCATGGAACTAATCTGTATACCAACTGCTTACCAACCAACCGATTAAACGTGAAGGAAGATTTTACTAGATGTAAATGCTTTTTTTAAGAGAGAGATTAAAAAGATAAGAGACAAAAATCTATCCTATGTGAAAAAATACACCTTAGGGTTTTCCCCTATGGATAGTAAAAGCAATTACTCTGGGTATGAAGAAAGGAACAGTAAAATGAGATAGATCTTCAATATATGAAATATTCTGAAATGCTTTTTTAAAAAAAATATGCTTATGCAGAGATAATATTTCTTTTTGTATTTATAATTTGACTTAAAATTTTTCTCTGGGAAAAAAAGTACTAGAGATGCTTATTTTTAAATTTCACAAGTCTCAGGTAATAATCAAGGCATTAGAAAAATAGAGGGTTCTAAAATTAGTTCCATAAAGCATCTTACTGTAAAAATATGTACAGCTTTTTAATAAACAGTTTTGTCTTTACAGTTTAAACAAATGCAGTATTCAGATATTCAAATTTTCTTGAAATGTAAAAATTCAAATCTAACATCCTACATATGACAATGTAACAAAAGGTTAACAAACGGTAACAAACTACATTATTTAGCTAAAACTGGATCTAGTTGTTTTGAAGAACTCGTTTCAAAATATACATGTAAAAATTTACATAACTGATATTTAGCAGCTCAAACTCTATCTGTAAATTAGAAAGTTAAGCAAACTGTCCTTGCTCCTGTAGCTTATGGCTGCAGATGGACTGGCAGTGCTTGATGTGCACACAGCTCTTTCTGGGTGCCCTCCAACCAGGGTGCAGGCCTGCCCAGGGGAGGCTGCCGCCTGCTCGCTCTGCTTCTGGCTGTTTCTGGTGGAGGTGCAGTAGATGGTCTGTCTCCGCCAGGAAAAAATACAGTGTACTTGAAGTCTCTGGAAAGGGAAGAGCCTAAAGTCGGTGCGTCCTTCAGAGCACTGGTGCTGAGCCGGGAGGGTCTTCTCCGGCTGACTTTTAAAGCACTTTTTCTTTTGGTTTAGGATTCCGCTTCGTCGTCATCACTTACATCACTGTCGTCACTCTCCTCCTCCGCGTCTTCCCTCTTCTCCTTAAGCATTTTCAGGTATTTACTAGCTAATATCTTCTTTGGTGATATATCTGCAAGAAACTGAAAAGTTTTCGATTTCTCTGCAGTATGTGATAAATCATTGTAAGTAAGTGCTTTCTTTTCTTTTCCACTGCCATGACTGTAGGAGTAGGTGGCTAGATACTGAACAAAGAGTTCCGTGGCCTTAGCGGTGAGCACCCGTGCCTCCGGGTTGATGCTGGACACCTCGGGGGAGCTCTTCATGATGGCCGGATGCGGGACAGGGGCAGGGACACGAGGCGCTGCTCCCCACACTTGTCTCTGCCATGACCACGTCCGCCATCTTTCCACCCCTCCTCATATATCTTTTTTGATGAAATGTCTATTCAAATCTTGTGCTGATTTTTTAATTGGAAAAAATGAGTTGCAGAAGCTTTTTATTAACGGGTTGCAGCAGCTTTATATATATAAAAAATGTGTGCTGATGTTATATTGCTAAATTAGATACAACACTGATAAGCAACCTACAGGGCAGTGAAATTGTACCATTTAAATATATATATTTAATATCTTATAAAGATATTAATATCTTATATTAATTTATATTAATGTCTTTAATATCTTATAAAAATATAAAATATATATATATATTATATCTTATAAAGGACATATAAGGACATATATACATATAAGTCCTTTATAAGATATAATATTTGCAACTATTTTCTTGTCAGTGGCTTGTCTTTTGATCAGGTTAATTATGTCTTAATTATGTTTTGTTAATTAATTAAATAAATATATATCTTTTTTTCAACCAATGCCATACTGTCTTGATTACTATGACAAGGTAATATGTTGATAAATCAGGTAGTGTAAGTTACCCAACTTTTTCTTCTATTTAAAATTGTTTTGACTTTTCCAGGTCCTTTGCATTTCTATATAAATGTTAGGATCAGTTTTCCCTGCATATTTCAGACTTCCCAGCTTTTATAACCAAACAAATTTTATCCATCTATCTATCATCTATCTATCTATCTATCTATCTATCATCTATCTATATGATTATATATTAGGTTGGTGCAAAAGTAATTACAGTTTAAAAGATTAAAAATAATTGCAACAACCACAATTACTTTTTCACCAACCTAATTAATATATGTGTATATGAGAGGAAGAGATAAATGATATATAGGGTACACACATAGATGCACAACTGGATAGATAGATGATAGATGATAGAGATAGATAGATAGATAGATAGATAGATAGATAGATAGATAGATAGATAGATAGACAGACAGACAGAGATGAATAGATGGATAGATGTATCTACTGGTCTTATTTCTCTAGAGAACATTGATACAAAGTTAACTGTGAAATAAATGACCCTACTCTTTATTGCCTATTAATAAGAGGAAATCAAAGTGAAGTTTGGGGGCTGAGTATCAGAAAGTGTAAAGACAGCTGTAGGAATGGTGGCCTATTGTTGCCAATTGTCTCCTGGGTGGAGGGAATTGTCTCTGATGCGGCAGGCAGGCTTGGATCCACTCCAATGTAATAGAAGAACTAAGAAAAAAAAGGGGGCTTAGGTTTTACCCCATTTCAGACAACAGTGATAGGGATTCATATCTACAATAGGTGTGGGAGAGGACAATTCAGTGCTGTGTGCAGAAACCAGGCAAGAAGAGTTTTGGCTGGCTCACTTGGGGTGGGGTGCTCAGGACTGGAGGAAGTCATGTGGGCCGTCTTACAGCCCAGTCCCTCCTTCCAACTATCATGCCCAGCTTGGGTCCACTAGCAGATGAGAACACCCCAGAGTCCTACTGCTATGCAGGACTTTGGCACTAAGACAGACAAACTGCTGCAGGGAACCATAAAGGCCTTTCCAGGACTCAGGCTCTTCCTGTCCTAGAGTGTGTTTACCATCTTGTTGAAGGTAACCCATTGGAGAATGAGACACTGACCCCAAAAATGCGAGGCAAAATCTTGTGGTTAGCCCCATCAACTTGGAAAGCTACCCTGGCCTTACGTTGAAACTGGGTGAGGTGAGCACTAAGAGATGTTATCTTGATCACGGGGAGTCAGTTGCCTCGGATGAAGCCCTGCTCTTTAGACGTCAGCACAAGTCAGAGCAGACCTCACAGCTGCCCTCAATGCTTCAAGGCGTAGAAGGAAGCAGATCACATCTGGAGCCTCACTCCCCACTTACACTTGAATTTCCCTTCTTCTCTCTCAACCCCACTCAGTTTATGAAGGTCATTTTCTATTGATGAAATGTGGCTGGGTCTTTTTTATTATATGTTATCTTTTGAAAGTTATATTTTGTCTCTCTTATTTTTATATATTTGGGAGTAGAAGGAATGATTTGGAAGTCTGTATATTTGCCTATACACTTTTAAAAATCCATTGCTGTATTAGAAATCAATACTAAAGGGAATAAGCACAGACCACCTCTTTTGAAGAACTCAGCATGGTTCTATTTATTTCATATCTCATGTCCTCACAACCTGATTTTTGCCAAGATGTCCCAAGTTACAGACCAGCACCTGTACTTGCATTATTCTGGTTGATCTGTACTTCTATTATTTCTTCAAGTTTCATCTCATTCTTCACTTTCTCTACATGTGTCTTCTGACCCCCAAGATTAAAGGGAATGTTCTCATCACACTGTTTCAAAAG
This sequence comes from Rhinolophus hipposideros, assembly GCF_964194185.1. NCBI lineage: Eukaryota > Metazoa > Chordata > Mammalia > Chiroptera > Rhinolophidae > Rhinolophus > Rhinolophus hipposideros. Next base: position 718,701 of record NC_138050.1, read on the forward strand.
TATTTACCACACTATGTACTTTAAACTTTTTGTATCTCTGTCCTGAACTAAACATTAAGATTCCTCAAGTCTTATCCAGCTTAGTTCCCCAGTGCCTAGAATGGTTTCAAGAATATAATCAGAGAATGTCATAGGAATGGCGGCAGCGGGGCGCACTTTCTGAGTTCTTCTCCGGATCTTATTACAAACGGGATATATAACCCATCAAAGAACTCTTTGCATATCACGCAGAACAGCTAAGAGACTCATGGAAGGATTACTTGAAGGTGTGCAAATTGGACGAACAGGGGAAGAAGGAAGGGAGCAGTGTGGAAATGTGCAGTCCCACGGTGGAATCACTACCGGCAGCGGAGGGGGTGGCAATGCACCCTCAGCTCCAGAGATGCACGGGACCCCAGGGCGGAACAGAGAACACAAAAGCCAGGAGGTGGGCTCTTTCCCTGCGTCCCACAGCTGATCACTCCCGCTAGAGGGAGAGCAGCTGGGTGGGCCCTCAGGCGGACAAAGAACTCCATACCTGGGCCCCTCATCCCTTTCCAATCCTATCCCCGCCCTTCTGGAGACTTAAACTGGCCCCTGAACTGAGGAATAGTGTCAGATTACAGAGGGGCCGTAGTGCTCAGGCTCTGGGAAGACTGGCAGGAAGGTCTAACCCAGGGAAGAAGCTGGGAATAGTGTGATTTTGGCTGGGTTAGGACAGAAAAGACTCCTCCATCCACAGCCCCCACCCTTTCTGGCCTGCCTAGGGCGGGGCAAGTGCAACTGCCGAGGCACTCCCAGAGATCAGCAGTAAGCTGGAGATGCAGTAAGAGGGAGACACAGCTCCCGGCTTTCAGCAGCTCAGAAATCTCCCGCCCGCCACACACACACACACACACACACACACGCACACGCACACGCACACGCACACGCACACGCACATGGAAGAAATGCCCTAAGACTCAGGAGTACTGGACACAGGGCTGATGTTGCTACTCGCAGTGTGCATATGTGCAGGCAAGGGCAGAAACTGAAACAACTTTGTAAAAACTATCATCCAGACCCCCCAGCCCCACGCATTTAAATCTGCAGTCCCAAAATAACTCTGGGCACCAGTTGGCTGGTTCTGCCTGCGTAATAGGCAGGGGACTCTCTGGTACAGCAGAAGACAACCTAGAGATAACTTAGTGGGCTTAAGCCAAGACTGGCGCTGCTTTTTGTTTTGCTTTGTTTTGTTTTCTCTTTCTATCTTTGATATCTTTGCCTGTGTTGAGTGGGGGTTATGAGGTGTTTTTACATGTGAATGTATTTGATTTTTTCTTTGTTATTGTTGTTGTTGTACTGGTGATTTGCTTTGTTCTGAAATTGCCCTGCCAGGGCCCAGCTTAAGAGGCACAAGATTCAACATATCCAGAGGCCAACTCCAGACCAAACCAGAGTACTACCGTGTTTGACCTACAAGTCACACACCCAGAGGGAATTCTCTGCAGGCACAAGAGCCCATAGAGACCAAACCACATTTAAGTGGTCAATCCTCACCCAGCAGAACACCCTGCAGTGGGCAGAGCCAAGTCTCACAACTAGTCAGCCTAGGAGTTAACCCTACTTACAAGCAAAAAGCAACTAAAGATCTTCTTTACCAGGACAATATACACAACACAAGAGTCACCTTTGGAGCACACGCAGAGGAGAAGAACGAAGTAGTGCAAGTCAAATATAAAGGACACATACTACATAAGATAACCCAGCAAGAACTAAGAACTCTAGGGGATCTACCTAATAATCAAAGCAAACACAGAGAGTCAGCCAGAATGGGGAGACAAAGAAACATGTCCCAAATAAAACAACAGAAGAAACCTCCACAACTGGAACCAAATGAAGCAGAGGTAAACAACTTATCAAGACACAGTTCAGAACACTGGTGATAAGAATGTTTAAGGAGCTTAGAGAAGACATAAAGAAGGATGTAGAAATCATAACGAACAACCAGTTAGAACTAAAGAACACAATTACCGAAATTAAGAACTCACTTAAAGGAATTACCAGCAGGTTAGATGAAGCACAGGATCGAATCAGCGACTTAGAAGATAAGTTAGCAGAGATCACCCAAGCAGAACAACAGAAAGAAAAAAGAATAAAAAACAATGAAGATGGTTTAAGAGACCTCTGGGATAACATCAAGCGCAACAACATGCGCATCACAAGAATACCAGAAGGTGAAGAGAGGAAGCAAGGGATTGAGAACATATTTGAAGTAATAATGTCCAAAAACCTCCCTAACCTGATGAACGAAACCAACATACAAGCCCAGGAAGTGCAGAGAGTTCCAACCAGGATAAACCCAAACAGGTCCACACCAAGACACATTATAGCTAAAATGGCAAAGGTTAAAGACAAAGAGAGAATTCTAAAAGCAGCAAGAGAAAGACAGAGGGTTACATACAAGGCTACTCCCATAAGACTGTCAAATGACTTATCTACAGAAACATTAAAGGCCAGGAGGGAGTGGCAAGAGATACTCAAAGTGATGGAAAACAAAGGCCTAGATTGCTTTACCCAGCAAGGCTATCATTTAAAGTTGATGGAGAGATAAAAAGATTCCCAGAAAAGAAAAAGCTAAAGGAATTTATTACCACCAAGCCAGCATTGTAAGGAATACTAAAAAAACTTCTGTAAATAGAAGAAAGATGAAAACAATCTAACTACAAATTTAAAAATGGCAATAACTATGTACCTATAAATAATCACTTTAAATGTAAATGGATTAAATGCTCCAATCAAGAGATACAGTGTGGCTGCGTGGATAAGAAAGCAAGACCCTTGTATATTCTGTATACCAGAGACTCTCCTCAGATCAAGAGACACACACAGGCAGAAAGTGAAGGGTTGGAATAAAATATTTCATGCAAATGGAAATGAGAAAAAAAGCTGGAGTTGCAATACTTATATCTGACAAAATAGACTTTAAAATGAAGAACATATTCAAAGATAAAAATGGGTAGTATATAATAATAATGGGATTGATCCAACAAGAAGACATAACCCTAGTAAACATCTATGCACCCAACATAGGAGCACCTAAATATATAAAACAGGTACTGACTGACATAAAGACAGAGATCAACAGTAACACTATCATAGTATGGGACTTCAACACACCTCTGACAAGAAGGGACAGGTCTTCTAGACAAAAAAATCAATATGGAAACAACAGCCTTAAATGATACATTGAACCACTTGGATTTAATCGATATTTTCAGAGCACTTGACTCCAATGCTTCAAAATACACGTTTTTCTCAAGCTCACATGAAACATTTTCCAAGATACACCATATGTCAGACCACAAAACAAGTCTTGATAAATTTAAGGAAATTGAAATCATATCAATTGTCTTCTCTGATTACAGTGTTATGAAATTAGAAATGAACTACAGGAAAAAAACTGGAAGACACACCAATTCATGGAGGCTGAATAAATTATTACTAAATAATGAATGGGTCAAGCAGGAGATCAAAGAAGAAATCAAAAGATATCTCGAGGCAAATGAAAATGAAAACACCACGACCCAAAAATATATGGGATGCCGCAAAAGCAGTCCTAACAGGGAAATTCATAGCATTGCAGGCCTACCTAAAGAAACAAGAAACATCACTAATCAACAGTTTATCTTCACACTTAAGGGATCTGTAAAAATGAACAGCAAAATAAGCCCAAAAGGGGCACAAGGAAGGAGATAATAAAGATCAGAGCAGAAATAAATGAACTAGAAACCAGAAAAACAATACAAAAGATCAATGAATCCAAGAGTTGGTTCTTAGAGATGATAAACAAAATTGACAAACCTTTAGCAAGACTCATTAAAAAAAGAGAGAGGAGACCTGAATTTAAAAAATCAGAAATGAAAGAGGAGAAGTGACAAAAGACACCGCAGAACTACCAAAAATTTAAGAAATTACTATGAGCAACTATATGCCAACAAATTTGACTGTCTGGAAGAAATGGATAATTTTCTAGAGGCATACAACCTTCCAAGGCTAACTCAAGAAGAAACAGAAAACCTGAATAGACTGATTACCACTAGGGAAATTGAATCAGTAATCAACAGTCTCCCAACAAACAAAAGCCCTGAACCAGATGGCTTTACATGTGAGTTTTACAAAACGTTCAAAAAAGAATTATCACCTATTCTCCTGAAGCTCTTCCAAAAAATCCAGAAGGAGGGAAGACTCCCAAACACTTTTTACAAAGCCACTATCACCCTGATCCCCAAATCAGACAAAGACACCACAAAAAAAAACCAAAAAAAAACAACAACAAAAAAAACTACAGGCCGATATCTCTAATGAACATAGATGCAAAAATCCTCAATAAAATATTAGCGAGCAGAATTCAGCAATACATTAAAAAGATCATATACCATGATCAAGTGGAATTCATCCCTGGTATGCAAGGGTGGTTCAACATCCGCAAATCAATTAATGTGATACACCACATTAACAAAATGAAAAATAAAAATCACATGATCATATCAATAGATTCAGAAAAAGCATTTGATAAAATCCAACAGTCATTTATAATAAAAACCCTTAGGAAAGTGGGAATAGAAGGATCATATCTCAACATAATAAAGGCCATATATGACAAACCCACAGCTAACATCATACCCAATGGGGAAAAGCTAAAACCATTCACCCTAAGATCAGGAACAAGGCAAGGTTGCCCCCTATCTCCACTTCTATTCAACATAGTGCTGGAAGTTCTAGCCATAGCAATCAGAAAAGAAAAAGAAATAAAAGGCATCCAAATCGGTAAGGAGGAAGTAAAACTATCATTATATGCAGATGATATGATACTCTATATAGAGAACCCTAAATACTCCACCAAGAAACTATTAGAGCTGATAGATGAATTTAGTAAAGTAGCAGGATACAAAATTTACATTCAGAAATCAGTTTCATTTGTATATACCAATAATAAAACATCAGAAGGAGAAATTAAAAAAGCAATCCCATTTACAATCGCTCCAAAGTCTATAAAATACCTAGGAATAAATTTAACCAAAGAAGTAAAAGATCTGTACTCAGAAAATTATAAGACACTGAAGAAAGAAATTAAAGAAGATACAAATCGATGGAAACACATACCATGTTCATGAATAGGAAGAATTAATATAGTTAAAATGTCCATACTGCCTAAGGCAATATACATATTCAACGCAATTCCTATCAAACTACCAACAACGTTTTTCATAGAAATAGAACATATAATCCTAAAATTTATATTGGACCATAAAAGACCCCGGATAGCCTCAGCAATCTTGAGAAATAAGAACAAAGTGGGAGGTATAACAATACCTGACTTCAAATTATACTACAAGTCTACAGTAATCAAAACAGTATGGTACTGGCATAAAAACAGACACATAGAGCAATGGAACAGAATAGAGTCCAGAAATAAATCCATGCCTATATGGCCATTTAATCTATGACAATGGAAGCAAGAATGTACGATGGGGTAAAGACAGTCTATGCAATAAATGGTGCTGGGAAACCTGGACAGACACAGGCAAAAAAATGAAGCTGGACCACCTCCTTACACCATATAGAAAAATAAATTCAAAATGGTTTAAAGACTTAAATGTAAGATCTGAAACTATAAAATTCCTAGAAGAAAATATAGGAAGAAACTTCACAGACATTACCTGGAGTAAGATTTTTACTGATATATCCCTGACATTAGGCAAGTAAGAGAAAAAATAAACATGTGAGATAACATCAAACTAAACAGTTTTTTCACAGCAAAGGAAACCATTAATAAAACAAAAAGGGATCCTACTGAATGGGAAAAGATATTTGCCAATGATATATCTGATAAAGGGTTAATATCACAAACCTATAAAAAACTAACTCAACTCAACACCAAAAAAACAAGCAACAACAATTAAATAAACAAACAACAATTAAAAAATGGGCAGAGGACATGAACAGACATTTTTCTAAAAAAGACATACAGATGGCAAACAGACATATGAAAAAAATGCTCAAACTCACTAATCATTGGAGAAATGCAAATAAAAACCACAATGAGATACTACCTCACACCAGTCCAAATGGCTATCATCAATAAATCACCAAACAACAAGTGCTGGAGCAGATGTGGAGAAAAGGGAACACTTGTGCGCTGTTGGTGGGATTGCAGATTGGTGCAGCCACTATAGAAAACAGTATGGAGGTATCTCAAAAATCTGAAAATGGAACTACCTTATGATCCAGCAATTCCACTCCTAGGTATCTATCCGGAGAAATCCAAAACTCTAATTCAAAAATCTTTATGCACTCCTATGTTTTTTGCAGCATTATGCACAATAGCCAAGACATGGAAACAACCGAAATGCCCATCGGTAGATGACTGGATTAAGAAGCTGTGGTACATTTATACAATGGAGTATTAAGCAGCCATAAAGAAGAATGAAATCTTACCATTTGCAACAACATGGAAGGACCTAGAGAATATTATGTTAAGTGTCATAAGTCAGACAGAGAAAGATAAGTACCATATGATCTACTTATATGTGGAATCTAAAGAAGAGAATAAGTGAATGAACTAATCAGAAACAGTTTTGGAGACAAAGAGGAAAAACTGAGGCTGGTTAGATGGGCGGGGGGGTGGGGATAAGGGGGAGGGCGAGGGGATTACAAAACAGTCGGTAACCACAAGATGGCCACGGGGTTCTGAAAATTAATTTTTGGAACGTAATCAATAATGTTGTAAAGATTTTGGAGGGTATCCGATGGACACTTGTCCAATTTGGGAGACCACCTCCTCAGGGAAGATGTAGCTGCCTGATCACTGTACTGTACACCTGAAGCTGAACAATAATGAGTGCCAATTATAATTTTATATACATATGTATATATATGTATGTATATACTTACAAGAGGTGGAGTACAGCATTGGGAGTGGAGACAGTGGAAATGTGATGGCTCGGTGCTATGTTAGAGAGATAGTGATGGGGGAAGGAGGGCCCACAGTGTGAGGGATATAAATAATAAATGTCTAAGTATTAGTTTGTCTTGTGCACCTGAAACTAATAAAAAAAAATGTGTCTGAGTAATTAAGAAATGAAGTCAGAGACGACATCAAAATGGTGGCATGAGGTGAGCCTCTGTAACGCTCCCCTGGAATTTACAACTAATCAGACAACAATAACTCCACAAAAGACTCCCTGCACTGCAGACAGGCAACACGAAGAGACCCACTACTGAATTCACCTCCAGGTGGGCGGGGGAGGAGGGAAGGGAGAAGTGCGGGGACGGAGCCGCCGGGCGCAGGACGCAGACCTAGCTCAGTGCTCCGAGCTCGCTGCATCACAGAACTTCTGCAGCTGTGGGAGAGGGAAGAACTTGGACTACTAGGGCTCCGCTTAAGGCCACAGGGCTGAGGGGGCAGCATATAACACGGCTGAACCCAACGCACACAGCAGAGACCTCTGAGCAAAGACTGAGGGAAGAAGGCTGACAACGGTGGTTTAAGCCCTCACTGCCCAGCAGAGAACGGAAGCATTAGGCACTGAGACTAGCCGCCCCATCCCTACACTCCCAGACCTCGCCCCACTCCCAACTGCCCGGTGCTGGAAGAGATAAAGTAGCAGTGTCAGATCAAAAGGACAGGATATTTGCTGTTCTGAGAACTGTGGACCACAAACACAGATTCGCAGCCCAACTAGTTACGGCAAAGGGGTGGGAGCTGTGGAAACAAGACCAGCTGTGGTGGAGGTCGCTGCTATTGCTCTGGGCCACCTCTCACAACTCACCCCGCCCCTGGCACCATCTATCTGGGCAAATCCCTGCAGGAGTAAACAGAACTGCTGAAACATACGGGCTCTGAATTGGGTGCCGAAAGAGCTTTGGAACTTCAAAAGCTCTCCGCACCCGCACAGAGACGTGGCGCCCTAGGACCCAGGTGAACTGTTAACAGAGGAGAGGCCCGTCTCCCAGGGAATCCCCCCATTGTGTGAGAAGCTGGGATAGTCCAGAGAAAACATAGCACTACTGTGTCAGAGAGAAAAACAAAGGCTGCAGTTGGAGAGAAAATAAAACATTCTAATAACAAGTATTGGAAAACAAAAGAAAGACCTCATCCTATCAACCTGTTGCAGAAGCCACTCCTGTACATGTATAGAAAGAGAAATAATAAAACAGGAATTGCCATGAATAACCAAGGCAACAAGACAGCTCAGAAAGGAAGTGAAAAGTTTCCAGAAAAGGAACTTAAAGATATGGAAATATGTGATATAAATGACAGAGAATTCCAGATTACAGTTCTGAAAAACCTCAAAGAGATGCAAGAAAACACAGAAAGGCAATTTAATGAACTCAGAAACGCAATCAAAGTACAACATGAGCATTTGACGAAAGAGATTGAAATTTAAAAAAGAACCAAATAGAATTTCTGGACATTAAGAACTCAATAGAAGAAACTAAGAAGGAAATAACCAACTTAGGTAGTATAGTTGACCAGATGGAGGAAAGAATCAGTGACATCGAAGACAGAAACCTGGATATTACACAGATGGAAGAACAAAGAGACTTGAGACTTAAAAGAAATGAAAGAACTCTACAAGAACTTTCTGACTCCATCAGAAAGAGCAATATAAGAATAATGGGCATACCAGAAGGAGAAGAAAGACAGAAGGGAACAGAGAATATATTCAAAGAAATTGTTAATGAGAACTTCCCAAATTTGTGGACAGAACAGGATCCTCGAATCCAAGAAGCCAACATTACCCTGATACCAAAACCTGGTAAAGATAACACAAAAAAAGGAACCTACAGACCAATATCTCTGATGAATACTGATGCAAAAATCCTAAACAAAATTTTAGCAAATCGATTACAACAATGCATTAAAAAGATTATTCATCATGACAAAGTGGGGTTCAGCCCTGGGGCACAAGGATGGTTCAACATCCGCAACTCCATCAATGTGATAGGTATAGAAGGAAAATACCTTAACATAATAAAGGCCATCTATGACAAGCCCTCAGCTAATCTCATAATAAATGGAGAAAAACTTAAGCCCTTTGCTCTACATTCAGGAACATGACAGGGCTGTCCCCTATCACCTCTGCTTTTCAACATAGTGTTGGAAGTCCTTGCCAGAGCCATCAGGCAAGAGAAAGAAATAAAAGGCATCCAAATTGGGAATGAAAAAGTTAAAATATCACTCTTACAGATGACATGATGCTATATATAAAAAACCCTAAAGATTCCTCCAAAAAGCTGTTAGAAACAATCAACGAATACAGTAAAGTTGCTGGCTACAAAATCAACGTACAAAAGTCCATTGGATTCCTGTATACTAACAATGAAATTTCAGAAAAAGAAATACAAAAAACAATTCCCTTTGCAATTGCAGCAAAAAGAATAAAATACCAAGAAATAAACTTAACCAAGGATGTGAAGAATTAATATGCTGAAAACTATAAGACATTTTTGAAAGAAGCTGAAGAAGACACAAAGAAATGGAAAGACATTTCATGTTCATGGATTAGAAGAATCAACATAGTTAAAATGACCATATTACCCAAAGCAATATACAGATTTAATGCAATCCCCATCAAAATGCCAATGGCATTTTTTAAAGAAATAGAACAAAGAATCATCAAATTTGTTTGGAACCACAAAAGACCCCGAATAGCCAAAGCTATCTTAAGAAGAAAGAACAGTGCTGGAGGTATCACACTGTCTGACTTTAGCTTGTACTACAGGGCTACAATAATCAAAACAGCATGGTATTGGCAGAAAAACAGTCACATAAACCAATGGAATAGAATTGAGAACCCATAAATAAAACCACATAAATAGGGACAGATAATTTTTGACAAAGAAGCTAAATACATACAATGGAGGAAAGACATCCTCTTCAATAAATAGTGCTGGCAGAATTGGATAACCACATGGAAAAGAATGAAACTGGACTGTTATCTGTCACCATGTACCTGACACAATAAAGTGCATAGAAGAAAACATAGGTACTAAACTTATGGACTTTGGGTTCAAAGAGTATTTTATGAATTTGACTCCAAAGGCAATGGAAGTAAAAGCTAAAATAAACAAATGGGACTATATGAAACTTAAAAGTTTCTGCACAACAAAAGAAAACCATAGACAAAATAAAGATGCAACTGACTGAATGGGAGAAGATTTTTGCAAACGGTGTCTCAGATAAGGGGCTAATATCCAAAATATGCAAGGAACTCATGCAAGTCAACAACAAAAAACAAACAACCCAATTGAAAAATGGGCAGAGGACGTGAAGAGACATTTCTCCAAAGAGGATATACAAATGGCAAATAGACATATGAAAAAATGCTCAACATCACTAATTATCAGAGAAATGCAAATAAAAACCACAATGAGATATCACCTCACCCCAATCAGAATGGCTATCATCAACAAGACAAATAGCAACAAGTGTTGGAGAGGCTGTGGAGAAAAAGGAACCCTCATCCACTGTTGGTGGGAATGCAGACTGGTACAGCCGCTATGGAAGGCAGTGTGGAGGTTCCTCAAAAAATTACAAATAGAATTACCATATGACCCAGCAATCCCTCTCCTGGGTATCTACCCAAAAAAATCTGAAAACATTTATGCATAAAGACACGTGTGCTCCAATGTTCATTGCAGCTTTGTTTACAGTGACCAAGACATGGAAACAACCAAAATGTCTTTCGATAGATGAATGGATAAAAAAGTTGTGGTATATATACACAATGGAATACAATTCGGTGTTAAGGAAAGATGATATAGGAGCATTTGTGACAACATGAATGGATCTTGAGAGTATAATGCTAAGCGAAATAAGTCAGACAGAAAAAGCATAGAACCCTATGACTTCACTGATATGTGGTATATAAACCAAAAACAACCAAAGAACAAGACAAACAAATGAGAAACAAAAACTTATAGACACAGACAATAATTTAGTAGTTACCAGAGGGTAAGGGGTGTGGGGGGAGGGAGATGAGGGTAAGGGGGATCAAATACATAGTGATGGAAGGAGAACTGACTGTGGGTGGTGAACACACAATGAGATTTATAGATGATGTAATACAGAATTGTACACCTGAAATTATGTAATTTCATTAACAATTGTCACTCCAATAATAAATTAAAGAAAAAGAAGAAATGAAGTTAATTATTTAAGAAAATGCAGCCTCAGATGTAGAGGTTAGAGTCCTGACTCATTCCATCATTATTCACTTTATGTGGTTGTGCTAATAAATTACCATTATGGGGACCCAGGTTTGGTTTCCTAATCTGTAAAACGAGGAGTGCGCAGTGCCAGGTGTAAAACTATACATAGAACACTAGTGTCACCTCATGATATGTAACTCAAGATGCTTTAGAACACAGGTAATCGCATTTGAATGCACCTGTCATAATTTTAAGTGATATTGTCAAAGTACAGTGTTTTAAAAATGAAAACCATGACATATAGGAGTAATGTAAAAAATTATTTGACTCATTAATGAAAGAACCAACCACCAGTATGCTAAAGCTGGTTCAGTGGAAAATCAAGGAAATTAAATATATATAGTCACTGAAAAGAAAGTGTGCTGAAATTATATTGCTAAATTAGATACAATACTGGTAAGCAACCTACAGGGTAGTGAAATTGTACCATTTAACTTTATGTTCCTTTCTAGTAGGCAGAAACTATTTACATCTTCATTAACCCATATTTACAAGATTGCATGTAAATTTACAGAGTCTGGATCTAATCAGCAGTAATTCAATCAAAAGTACAATCTTAAATGATCTTGAGACAGAGTGTCAGACCATGTCCAGAATGAGTCCTTTTTGCCTTCAATTCACATTTTGTTATATTTCACAATGTTCCTCCAGAGCTTTAAAAGGGAAAACCCACCACAGTCTATGAGTACATGTATATCTCAACTTCCTAATAACTGAATAAAGAATCATAGATAAAACAATTGCTCTAATCCTTAGAAGTAAGGTATTTCCAGCTCTTTAGTACATGAGATTTTCAAATCATATCAAAGTATTGCTATGGAACAAACTTGTAATTTTTAATCATATCTAGGGGTTATTGCAACTGTTATGCTTTGACACAGATGGCTGGTGTGTTTAGCAGTGTATATAACATATTAAATCTTGGTTTAAAACTGGTCAACCCTGAGCACTAATTCAGATATTTTGCTTAAGTGATACAAATACCCTGATATTGGAAGGACTTTGCAACTTACTAAGTTCTAAGTGCTTACTATAGGATGTTTCTCATGACCACTTTTGGTTTATACAGTGGCCAGCTATATATATATTTGCCGGCGTATAAGACGACTGGGCGATAAGACGACCCCCTAACATTTCCACTCAAAATACAGAGTTTGTTATATACTCGCCGTATAAGACTACCCCCTCTTCCACACACCTTCCACACACCAAATAACTTTCAGTTTAAAATTTGCATCATACTTCTTTCTTTTGGCTGGTGCCATGATAGGGATGATAGGGGTTTGACTGGTCGACATTTTCTATGCTGTACTTTACAATGGTGCAGTATTGTGGTTGGCTGTTGGCTGTATACAAAGCCTGATTTGATTGGTCCCTGCTCCCTGTTTGCTCGCCCTGTCACTATAGCAGTCTGGTCCACCCTTGCATCAGCATCTCCCTGGGACCTCACTAGTGCGCAAGTGCGAGCTCTTCAACATTCTAACAGGCACCATGATAGCGCAAAATCGCGAATCTTCAATGCATAATATGTAAAGAAATATACGGTAACCCGAATTTACCACACTCGCAAAATCGCACACAGCCGACCATACACCCAGTAAGGTATCGCGATTCGCGATTTTGCGCTACCATACTGGGTGTATGCTCGGCTGTGTGCGATTTTGCGAGTGTGGTAAAATCGCATAACAGCAAAATTGCATAACATCCGAGCATACACCCAGCAGCGCTGCTGATGCCTGAACGGTATGTGGAATGAAGTGGGCGGGCATCGGGAGGCCACTATGGCACGGGGCAAGCACTATGGGCAGTCTATCTGAAGTGTACCTGGCGTATAAGATGACCCCCCCACTTGGAGGCATATTTTTCGGGGCCAAAAAATCGTCTTATACGCCGGCAAATACGGTATATATATGATTAAAAAATCCATTTTTAAAAAAATACTAAATTCTGGGTTCTTGGTGTATATTTTTGGAAAAATTCTCACAGAAGTAGGACTTCAGGGCTGACCTCTAATTTCTTCAGCTACTCTATGTTTAGGAAAGGTCAACAGATAATTATTATACTGCAACGTCATCACTTTTTTGTTGTTGTTCATTTCCTTTTTATTGTTAGGTAGGAAACAACGGTCCAGAAACAGAACAGGAGCATTTAGGGCACTTCAGCTCTCTCCTTGGAGACCTCGATCAGACATATATTTATTATTGTCATCGTTACTTTTTAGGATTGTCTCGGCATTGTGCTTATTGTCCTGCAGTTTCAATCAGCATCTTGTTTGGTGTTGAAATTCTCTGCTTCCTGGAAGCTGACAGGTGGCCTGTTTTGTTAAATGCCACTTTGATTCTGAAAACTCTATTTTAAGTTTCTTTCTTTTTTTTTAATTAAAATGTATTGAGTTGCCAATAGTTAATAAAATCACATAGGTTTCAAGTGTACAATTCTATAATACATCATCTATAAATTGCATTATGTGTTCATCACCCAGAGTCAGTTCTCTTTCCATCACCATATATTTGACTCTCTACCCTCATCTACCACCCCCCTCCCCCACTTACCTCTGGTAGCCACTAAACTGTTGTCTGTGTCTATAAGTTTTGGTTTCTTTATTTGTTTGTCTTGTTCCTTTGTTGTCTTCAGTTTTATATCCCACATATGAGTGAAGTCATATGGTTCTCTACTTTTTCTGTCTGACTTATTTTACTTAGCATAATAATTTCAAGATCCATCTATGTTGTTGCAAATGGCACTATTTCATCTTTTCTTATGGCAGAGTAGTATTTCATTATATATATACACATATATACACACCACAAATTCTTTATTTAATCATCTACTGAAGGACACTTTTGTTGTTTCCATGTCTTGGCCATCGTAAATAATGCTGCAATGAACATTGGAGCACATGTATCTTTATGAATAAATGTTTTCAGATCTTTTGGGTAGATACCCAGGAGAGGGATTGCTGGGTCATATGGTAATTCTATTCATAATTTCTTGAGGAACTTCCATACTGTTTTCCATAGTGACTGTACCAATTTACATTCCCACGGACAGTGTATGAGGGTTCCTTTTTCTCCACAGCCTCTCCAACACTTGTTATTTGTTGTTGATGATAGCCATTTTAACAGGTGTGACATGATATCTCATTGTGGTTTTGATTTGCATTTCCCTAATAGCTAGTGAAATTGAGCATTTTTTCATATATCTGTTGGTTGTTTGTATGTCTTCTTAGGAGAAGTTTCTGTTCATGTCCTCTGCCCATTTTTTAATTGGATGGTTTGTTTTTTTGTTGTTGAGTTGTATCAGTTCCTTATATATTTTAGATATTAGCTCCTTATCAGAGGCAATGTTTGCAAATATCTTCTCCCATTCGGTTGGTTGCCTCTTTGTTTTGTTGGTGGTTTCTCTTTTTTCTTTTCTTTTTCACATTTCTTTTTTTTTTTTTTTTTTTTGTTCAAGTTTATTGGGCTGACAATTGTTAGGAAAGTTACATAGGTTTCAGGTATATACAACATCTATATATCACATTGTGAGTTTGACGCCCAGAGTCAGCACCTCCACCCTTACCCTCTGGTAACCACTAAACTGTTGTCTGTGTCTATAAATTTTTGTTTCTTTTCTTTTCTTTTTTAATTAGTTTCAGGTGTAGAAAACAATGTAATAGCTAGACATTTATACCACTTACAAAATGATAACCCCCTCCCCCAATTTACTATCCCTCTGACATCCCATATAGCCATTAAATTTCCACTGTTTCTATTCCTTATGCTGTACTCCACTTTTTGTGACTATATATATACATAATTATACTAGACATTCATTATCACTCAGCTTAAGCTTCAGGTGTACAATGCAGTGATTACACATCTATAATGTTACCGAAGTGGTCTCCCTAATAAGACAAGTGTCCATTGGATACCCTACAAAATCTTTACAACATAATTGATTATATTCCCCAAACTGTCTTTCGTATCCCTGTGGCAATACCGATTGTGGTTATGATTGTGCTTTCTAATCTCCTCACCTTCTCCCTTATGGCCACCTCCCGTTCCATTTAGCAACCCTCAGTTTTTCCTCTATGTCTCTGAGACTATTTCTGATTAGTTGGCACATTTATTCTAGTCTTTAGATTTTATATATAAGAGAGATCATATGATATTAGTCTTTCTCTGTCTGATTTATTTCACTTAGCATAATGTTCTCTATGTCCATCCATATCGTTGCAAATGGTAAGATTTCATTCTTTTTCATGGCCAAGTAATACTGCATTGTATAAATGTACCCCAGTTTCTTAATCCAGTCATCTACCAATGGGCATTTTGGTTGTTTCCATATTGGCTATTGTGAATAGTGCTGCAATAAACATAGGGGTGCATAAATTTTTTCAATTTAGTTTTTTGGATTTCTTCGGATAGATATCTAGGAGTGGAATTGCTGGGTCATAAGGTAATTTCATTTCCAGTTTTTTGAGTACCTTCATACTGATTTCCATAGTGGCTACACCAATCTGCAACCCACCAGGGATCTCTTCTCCACATCCTCGCTAGCACTTGTTGTTTGTTGATTTATTGATGATAGCCATTCTGACTGGGGTGAGATGGTATCTCATTGTGGTTTTTATTTGCATTTCTCTAATTATTAGTGAGGTTGAGCATTTTTTCATATGTCTGTTTGCCAACTGTATGTCCTCTTTAGAAAAATGTCTCTTCATGTCCTCTGTCCATTTTTTAATTGGGTTGTTTGTTTTTTTTTGGTGTTCAGTTGAATAAGTTTCTTTTGCTGTTTAGTTTGATATCACCCCATTCATTTATTTTAACTTTTACTTCCCTTGCCTTTGAGGTCAAATTCATAAAATGCTCTTTAAACCGAAGGTCCATAAGTTTAGTGCCTATGTTTTCTTCTATGCAGTTTATTGTTTCAGGTCTTATGTTTAGGTCTTTTGTCCATTTTGAGTTAAGTTTGGTATATGGTGATAGATAGTAACCTAGCCTCATTCTTTTGCTCATGGCTTTCCAATTTACCCAGCACCATTTATTGAAGAGTATTTCTTTTCTACATTGCATGTTTTTTGACTCCTTTGTTGAAAATGGTATGTCCATATTTTTGTGTGTTTATTTCTGGGTTTTCAATTCTAGTCCATTGGTCTATGTGTCTGTTTTTCTGTCAATACCATGCTGTTTTGATTATTGTTGCCCTACAAGCTGAAGTCAGGGAGTGTGATATTCCCAGTGTTATTCTTTTTTCTTAGGATTGCTTTGGCTATTCAGGGTCTTTTGTGATGCCATACAATCTGATTTTTTTGTTCCACTTCTTTGAAAAATGCCATTGGGATTTTGATAGGGATTGCATTAAATCTGTATATCGCTTTGGGTAATATGGCCATTTTAACTATGTTGATTCCTCCAATCTATCAGCATGGAATGTCTTTCCATTTCTTTTTGTCTTCTTCAATTTCTTTTAAAAATGTCTTACAGTTTTCAGTGTATAAGTCCTTCATGTGCTTTGTTAAGTTTATTCCTAGGTATTTTATTCTTTTTGTTGTAATTACAAAAAGAATTGCTTTTCAAATTTCTTTTTTTAGGAACTCTCATACACTGTTGGTGGGAATGCAGACTGGTGCAGCCGCTATGGAAGGCAGTGTGGAGGTTCCTCAAGAAATTACGAATAGAATTACCATATGACCCAGCAATCGCTCTCCTGGGTATCTACCCCAAAAATATAAAAGCATTTCTCTATAGAGACACGTGTACTCCAATGTTCATTGCAGCTTTGTTTACGGTGGCCAAGACATGGAAACAACCAAAATGTCCTTCGATAGATGAATGGATAAAGAAGTTGTGGTACATATACACAATGGAATACTATTCGGCGTTAAGGAAAGATGATATAGGAGCATTTGTGACAACATGGATGGATCTTGAGAGTATAATGCTAAGTGAAATAAGTCAGACAGAAAAAGCAGAGAACCCTATAATTTCACTGACATGTGGTATATAAACCAAAAAGATCAAGACAAACAAATGAGAAACAAAAACTCATAGACACAGACAATAATTTAGTGGTTACCAGAGGGTAAGGGGGTGGGGGGTGGGTGATGAGGGTAAAGGGGATCAAATATATGGTGATGGAAGGAGAACTGACTCTGGGTGGTGAACACACAATGGGATTTATAGACGATGTAATACAGAATTGTACACCTGAAATCTATGTAAATTTACTAACATTGGCACCCCAATAAATTTAATTAAAAAAAATTTTTTTTTGAAGTTTCATTGTTAGTATATAGGAATGCAATGGATTTATGTACGTTGATTTTGTAGCCAGCAACTTTACTGTATTTGTTTATTGTTTCTAATAGCTTTTGGTGGAGTCTTTAGTGTTTTCTATGTTAAGAATCTTGTCATCTGCAAAAAGTGACAATTTAACTCCTTCATTTCCAATTCGGATACCTTTTATTTTTTTCTCTTGCCTGATTGCTCTGGTTAGGACTTCCAATACTTTGTTGAATAGCAGTGGTGATATGGGACAACCCTGTCTTATTCCTGAACACAGGGCAAAAAGGCTTGAGTTTTTCACTATTAATTATGATATTAGTTGAGAGTTTGTCATATATAGCTTTTATTATGTTAAGGCATTTTCTTTCTATACCCATTTTATGAAGTGTTTTAATCATGTTGTATCTTGTCAGGTGCTTTTTCTGTGAGATAATCATATGGTTTTTGTCCTTTACTTTGTTTATGAGATGTATCACATTGATCAATTTACGCATGTTGAACCATCTTTGTGCCCCGGGGATGAACCCCACTTGGTCGTGATGAATAATCTTTTTAATGCATTGCTATATTTGATTTGCTAGAGTTTTGTTTAGGATTTTTGCATCTATATTCATCAGAGATATTGGTCTGTAGTTTTCGTTTTTTGTGTTATCTTTACCAGGTTTTGGTATCAGGGTAATGTTGGCCTCCTAAAATGAGTTAGGAAGTATTGCCTGTTCTTCATTTTTTTGGAAGACTTTGAGGAGGACAGGTGTTAAATCCTCTTTGAATGTTTGGTAGAATTCATTAGTAAAGCCCTCTAGTCCTGGACTTTTGCTTTTGAGAAGATTTTAGATGACTGATTCAATTTCCTTACTGGTGATCGGTCTATTTAGATTTTTCAGTTCTTCGTGATTCAGCCTAGGAAGACTATATATTTCTAAAAACTTCTCCATTTCTTCTAGGTTATTGAATTTGGTGGTGTATAGGCCTTCATAATATTTTTATATGGTCCTTTGTATTTCTGTGGTACCCGTGGTAACTTCTCCTCTTTCATTTCTGATTTTGTTTATTTGTATCTTTTCTCTTTTTACCTTACTGAGTCTAGCCAAGGATTTACCAATTTTATTAATCTTTCCAAAGGTGGTTAACCTCTTTGTTGTAGTAATGTTTTTCTATTTTCCTTTTGTTCTCTATTTCATTTAATTCTGCTCTGGTTTTTATTTCCTTTCTTCTGCTGACTTTGGGTTTCATTTGTTCTTCTTTTTCTATTTCTTTAAGGTGTAATGTTAGGTTGTTTATCTGGGATTTTTCTTGGCTTTTGAGATAGGCCTGTAATGATATAAATTTCCCTCTTACTACTGCTTTCATTCTATCTTAATAATTTTGATAGGATGTATTTTCATTCTCATTTGTTTCTATGTATTTTTTGATTTTTCTTCTTGTTTCTTCTTTGACCCAGTTGTTCTTTTAAAGCATGTTGTTTAATCTCCACATATTGGTGGTTTTTCCTGCTTTCATTTTGCAGTTGATGTCCAATTTCAAGGCCTTATGATCAGATAAGATACTTGATATGATTTCAGTCTTCTTATATTTGCTGATGCTAGTTTTATGTCTCAACATATGTCCTATCTTTGAGAATGTTCCATGTACACTAGAAACTAATGTATAGTGTGGTATTCTAGAATGAAGTCCTTTATAAGTGTCAGTTATGTCCATTTGTTTTAATGTGTCATTTAGGGCTGATGTTTCATTATTTATTTTCTATTTGGTTGATGTATCCATTGTTGTCAATTGTGTACTTAGGTCCTCTGCTCTAATTGTGTTTCAGCCAATTTCTCCCTTTAGTTCTGTTAGTAGTTGTTTTGTATATTTTAGTGCTCCCTGATTGAGGGCATACATATTGATGACTATTATGTCTTCTTGTTGTATCATTGCCTTTATCATTATGAAATGTCCATCTTTGTCTCTTGTTACCTTTTTTATCCTGAAGTCTGTTTCATCTGGTATCAATATGGCTACACCTGATTTTCTCTGGATTCCGTTTGTTTGGGGTGTCAATTTCTATCCTTTCACTTTGAGTCTATATTTGTACTTCTGGCTGAGATGCATCTCTTGGAAGCAGCATATGGTTGGGTGTTTTTTTTTTTTGTTTTTGTTTTTGTTTTTGTTTTGTTTTTTTAATCCAATCTGTTACTCTGTGCCTTTTTATTGGTGAGTTCAATCCATTTACATTTAGGATGACTATTGCTATATGAGGATTTCCTATCATTCTATCTTTTGTTTTCTGGTGGCTCAGTGTCTCCATTGTTTCTTTGCTTTTTGTTGCTATTACAGTATGGTGGTATTCTTAGATTTTTTTCCTTCTATTTCTTCTGTTTTTTTATGTTATATATCTCAGTTCAGGATTTTTCTGAGTGGTTACCATTAAGTTTATGTAAAAGAAAATTTCATATATGCAGTAGTCCTTTTTCTTCATCATGCTTCTTATCTCCATTCCCCTTTGCAGATTCAGACTTTTACTTTTTCCCTTTTATGTTTTTTTTTGTCACAAGTTTTCCCTACTTATGTTATCAGTTGATTTCTGAGTTGCAGCAGCAAGTTGTCTTTTTCTTCTCTTTTTTCTTTATTTTTTAAATGTTTTGTTTTTCCTTTTTTACCCTTTATGCTATGTTTAAGTGTATAGTGCCCTATTTTGTGTAGGGGTTACCATTTCCTGCTTCTGTTAGTCTGTTTGCATTATTGCTCATGGTTTTGTATTCTTTTGATTTTTGTTTGTTTGTTTGTTTGTTTGTTTGTTTCAAGTGAATAGCCTCCTTCAGTATTTCCTGTGATGCAGGTCATGCGTTAAAAAATTTCCTCAGATTCTGTATGTCTGGAAAGGTTTTTATTCCTCCTTCATATCTAAAGGATATCTTTTCTGGATATATTATTCTTGACTCATAATTTCTCTCTTTCAATAGTTTGAATACTTGATTCTGTTCCCTCCTGGCTTGTAGAGTTTCTGCTGAAAAATCTCATGATGCAAAATCATCACTTCCTTAAAGTTTATAGCCCTGGTTCTGGACAACATGCTAAAAGCTGTTACTGTGGCTGATTGATATTTTATTTTTGAATGGGGAATAAGTTTAGTTAAAACTTGTAGTGAATCAATAAAGGTGAAAATATATGGATGAAAAATAGTCACATGTTCATTTTTCAGGAAGTAACATTTCTATGACAGGTAGAGACATCCGCTATATTTGCATATTAAGATATAAATGTCAAACATGAGTAGTCTTCATAAATTCAAAGGCATGAAAGAAAATAAAAATTGTTTAAGGAGAATACAAAAGTAGCAAATGTCCCAGGAGCGAATGCTGGGGACTACTTAATTAAATCGATGATCAGAAGAACCAAACCTGGAGGCTGTGAAAAGAATTAAGTCGAGGATTCAGTTTCTGAAACCGTGTTAAGATTTTTAGGATGGGCTGTCCAATATGGCAAAAAGGTTCAGATGAATCTGACAGAGGAGAACTGACAGGAAACCACTGGACACCTTTGATAAAGCACTGAAAGAAACAAGGGTTGAGGTTAAGGTGTAAACAAAAACGAATAGTGGTACAGTGAATATATGGTATCAAGAAACATAGTGGCCTATTGAAAAAAGACATGGAGTATGCATGAGGGAAAGGAGAAATGTAAACAAGAGAAAGGCTTGATTGTTTAGTTTTTATTTGTTTCTCAGAACAGGAAGTTTGTTCACCGATGTAGAAGCCAATGAAGAGAAAGAAGACAAATATCCAAGAAATGTGGTACTTGAGAGAAGGCCTTGAAAGATCTGGGAAGGAGAATTATTTTCTAGTGTTGGTTATTGGCTAACCACATTTCATCCCCACCTCTATCCCAGACAGAGAAACAAAAGGTGGGAGATGAAGCAATTGGACCGACAGGACGCAACTAGTAAATAACTCCAGGGTTTAAATAGAAGTGTGCATGACTCCTTCCCTTGGTCTTCCCTGACTGAAATCACAGAGGAGAGAGTGCCAATAGAAATGAGTAGGGGTGTGGCTTCATTCTGAGAAGATCGTAAATAGGTAGGTGCAAATAGAGACGTATAAAGTGTAAATTAAAAGGATGAGAATTGAAAGCATTTTCACTTTATGACCTCAATTTTCTTGTTCAAGTTGAAGACAAGATAATCTCTGCAGAGTGGACAAATAGGGGTATGATGAGATTAGGAACTTTAGGAACTTTTAAATTGTGGTACAGTTGGTTTTAATTATACCACATGTGAAATAATGTACCCCAATATGAACATTTGCTAGGGATAATATTCAGTTGTGAATTTTAAAAGGATTTCACACTGCTTAAAAAAAAAAAAACAGAATTATATATTGCAGGTCTATCTCACAAATCTTATATGGAGGGATCACAATCACCTCTAATAGAGAATTTTCATGTGCAGAGGAAAAAAATTTTTCTGAAAGTTTTACTAACATTATGAGGGACATAGTTTAATTCACATAAATCACATTTTACTATAACATTCACCTTTCAAGAAAAAAATAGTGTTGGAAAGATATTTCAAAATTATTCATTTAATATCTGTTAAAACAGTAAAAGTAGAAAATTTGTCACCAACTGTCTTCCGATTTTGGTTGGAAGAAGTCTAGTAAATAGCTTGATTCGCAGGTGACTGTTTACTAAGCACCCGGTAAAATAGGGGAAAATAAGACTGACTTGATCTTTAATGAAGGTATCAAAACAAAAGTCTTCTCTACTACATGAAGGAGTTTGAGTGGGCAGATGTTACTGACTAAGGAGCCGGGGGTCTAGAATGACCCCCTCCTCGCGTTCCCATCTTGGCTTCCCCCGGCGGGCTTGTGTGGGAGTCTAAGGCAGCAGTGATGGTATACACAGTCCATGGCACATGAGTCTGCATTACTGTGGCAGTTCTAACCTACACAGGATAAAAAGGATGTGGGAAAAGCTAAAAAATATTCAAGCAGGATTTTTAAAATGACATAGAAATAAAAATATTAGAGGCATAAATTGATAATATGGAAATGAGTAGCATGTTGGTAGGGGAGCAAGTTCTAAAAATGTTCTCAGGCCTCTGTGCTCTCAAATGGTGAGCAAACGGCACAAGAAAAAGTGAAGAATTTCCAACACAGCTGGCCTTGGATGGGTAACCCTTTAGCCTGGGGCAGTAACAGATGGCATGTCTGCCTATTGTTGCTAGTATTGTTTTTATTGTTTTCATGCATTAATAATTAAAGGCTGACAGCATCCTTGGAGTTGCTCTGAATTTAGAACAGAGCTGCTTACATCCCTTGGGCTTATCACCTGAATAAGACAAGGACTTTTAACACATCAAGGGAGAGGAGATAAAGCAAAGTTTATGGCCTATTTTGATTGCATTTTTTCTTCATCTTTCCTTCTATTCCTCTGGCGGGTGGCCTTCAGTTTATGGGGTAAGCCATAATAAGCTAAATAACCTATTGAAGAAAGTGTTTTCATGAAACAATTGGAAAGATGAGAGCAGGTTACTTTGGTGGAATAGGAGGAAAAGAGCAAGTTCAGAGCAAAATGGAAGAATATTCACAAAGAAAGAATAGAGGACTGAACATCGAGTCCAGGCCGATCACAAGGGAGCACAGTCAGGGCCTCCCAGAATGCCCAAGTAATGACCCTCCACATGGGGAGAAGAAGGTGTTTCTGAGTGCGACATCAAAAAAAAAAAACAGAAGGTGTCTGGCGGGGCCTCTAGTCCCGCTCCCCTCATAAGAACGCAGGACATTTTGAGGCCAAAAAGAACACCCACAGAGCCATAAGTAGGGGAGTCATATCACTATATTCTCACCGGCGGCATCTGCCTCTCTGCAATCCGCTCTTGCTAGCCCCCATTCTCTTCTGCTAGCAAAGCCATAGCAGTTATATTAGTGGCCAATGTCTTACGGGTTACAGCTGACGGCCAACTAGCCACAGCTGATGGCCATCTGATCACAGTTAATGGCCATTTATACCCGAGCCAGCACCTTTCTATGTGAGGCCGAGAGCCTGGAAACTGCTTTTTGGGGCTTTGTCCCCACAGTGTTTTTATTAATATGACTAACATTGCTATTGAACTAAAACAGAGTATTTGCAGCGCTCTGGAGAGAGAGCCTCAGATGTGGGGTTATCAGGACAAGGCAGGGGTGATGCCAAAAGGGCTAAGGGTGAGATGGGGTATTACACCCCAAGGTGGGTGGGCCTTGGCATAACCATCCCTTAATCTAGCTGGTGAAGTCCCATTGGGACCCAAATAACCCTTCCTTCACAATCCCATGTGGAATTACAGAGAGACTGATGAGAGCTGTTCCCTTGGACCTGACTGGTTCAGATTGAGCAGTTAGCCTTGGTTAGGCAGCTTGCCTGCTTGCCATCCTAGAACTTGAGTCTCCTCATCTGCAAACAGAGCACTATCACTTCAAAAGAGTAAACATACTGAGCTTATATATGTTGGCCAATTGTGCTAAATATGCTAAATATGTGTTACCTTAACAGTTCTGCCTAAATACCCCGTAAGGTAGGTAATATTCTCTCCATTTATAGGTAAGGTAGATGGGGTCCAAGAAAACTGGCAAGTTTTGTAGACCAGTAGAGTCTAGACCTTTTTTCAAGAGTCAACAGAGTTATTGAAAGCTGTGTGGAATGTGAGAGAAGAGTCTGAGAACCAAACGACCCACTGGAAGAACACACAGGAGGGCAATGGTGGCATTTGCAGGAATGATTTCAATTGTGTTATTGAGTAGAGCTATTTCTTTTTTCTTTTTTTTCAGTTTCAGGTGTACAAAACAATGTAATAGTTAGACATTTATCATTTATACCCCTCACAAAGTGATAACCCCATTCCCCCAACCTACTACCCCTCTGACAACGCATACAGCTGTTCGTTACATTTTCACTATCTCAATTCCTAATGCTGTTCTTGTTTGTCGGACATTTCACTTAGCATAATGTTTTCAAGGTTTATCTATATTGCAGCATGTGTCAGAATTTTCTTCCCTTCTATGGCTGGCTATTCTGTTGCATGTATCTGCCACATTCTGTTTATCCATTTATCTATGGATGGGTGTTGTTGAACAGCTTGGGTTGCTCCATCTATTGGCTGTTGTGAACAATGCTGCATTGAGCACTGGCATACAAGTACCTGTTCCAGTCCATGTTTCACTTCCTGTGGGCACACACTTAGGAGTGGAATTGCTGGCTTGTTTGACATCTACGTAGCTGGGAACGAAAAGTGGAAATCCTGCACAGAGTTCCTAGCCTCATGAAATGGGGGAAACAATGGGCCCCTTTGTAATGGGGCCCATGTAATGTTTTGTAAATACAAAACTCTAGTGAATCCATAAGACAGGAAAGAGAACTCAGATGAAGAGAAACAACTGATTTCAGACAGTATATCAAGAAGGAAATGGTTAACTGTGTGTAATGTGAGAGAAGAGTTTGAGAACCAAGCGACCTACTGGAAGAACACACAGGAGGGCACTTGTGGCATTTGCAGGAATGATTTCAATTGTGTTATTGAGCAGAGCTTTTTCTTTCTTTCTTTCTTTTTATTAGTTTCAGGCATACAAAACAATGTAATATAGTTAGACATTTATCATTTACACCCCTCACAAAATGATAACCCCACTCCCCCAATCTACTACCCCTCTGACATCACACAGAGCCGTTACATTTCCACTGTCTCTATTCCTAATGCTGTACTCCACTTCTTATAACTATATATATATAAACTTGTGGTTGACATTCTTTATTGTTCAGCTTCAGCTTCAGGTGTACAGTGCAGTGATCAGTCATCTACATCATCCCTGAGGTGGTCTCCCTAATGAGATAAGTGTCCATCGGATACCCTCAAAAATCTTTACAACATTATTGATTATATTCCCCAAACTGACTTTCATATCCCCATGGCAATCTTGTGGTTACCGACTGTTTTCTAATCCCCTCACCTTCTCCCTCATCCCCACCCCCTCCCATCTAGCAACCTTCAGTTTGTCCTCTATATCTCTGAGACTGTTTCTGATTAGTCCGTTCGTTTATTTTCTTTAGATATTTCTTTTTTTAATAGTGAAATAATTTTGAGTAGAAAGGGTTAATTTCTTTGAGAGTTTTTGCTGTTCATTGAAAAAGTGAGATGTGAGAATATTGGGGAGAAAAGTTGTACAAAGAGTAATTTCCTCTTTTATGTCCTTCTGTTTGATTTTGTTTCAGGGGGAAAGTTTTGTTTTAGAATGTGGAGAACCTTGACAAATTTATGGTAAAAATCATTTGAAAGGAAATGAATAAATTGGTTTAGTGGTGGGAGGGGAGTTACTGAAATGATGATTATCTGAAAAAGGGAAAAAATTGGGAATAACGCCCAAGAGGGAGCTAGCAGTCTAAGAAGCAGCACTTCTTGTGGAGAGGTAGGAGGAGGGAGTTGGGGTCAGCTCCTGGAGGTGGACGGGGGCTGACAAGGCGCTCCTGCAGGTGTGAGCTGTAAATGCAGGAGGCTTGAGAGTAGAACACTTCCAGCCTTGGAGGAGTCCCTGGGGACCCACGAAAACTAAGCTGAAATATCACTGAGGAAGCCAGCCGTAGCTGGATGCTGTGTCCCTATAGGACCCCTATCCACAATGAAGAGAGCTATGGTTGTCACAGTGTGACCCAAGGCTTGATCTTGGCCATGTATGGGCAAATAATGAGACAACGAGCCCACTTAGAATAGAACCAAGGACAAAAATGACAAAGCTTCACCACTTTAAAACCTACTTATTCGAGCTTATTTTCTACCCCTGCCCAGCATGATGATGTGCCTTGCCAAACCACAGTCTGCATTTTCCTCATTTTCCTGAAAAACATCACATCCCTATGTTCCCTATTCCTTAGGGTGCTGCTTTCTCTCCTTCCCAACCAAGCTCTACCTACCCACGGGACTTGGACTCCGATACTTTCCCAGCACAAACAGCCCTTCTTCTGCCTCAGTCCCTGACAAACAGAGTTTGCCTGCTTTGCCATTTCTCTCTGAAATTCGTCTTGTACCCCCAGAAGCACCATCCGTCTTTTGCATAGTAGAGGCCCAGACCAGGAGAAAGCACTTCTGTAAACTTGTGCTCACACGATGACACAGATGTCCTGCAGGGTCCTGCTCACACTGCATGTCCCCAGTAAACATCCTCATGTCAGATCTGAGCTGCCTAATTCCATGCTCCATAGTTTCCAAGAAGATTTGAAATCTCTTTTAATATATATTTTTTTAAAAAATTGTAATCTATGATGCTTTGAGAACCTTTCAACTCCGAGGCTTTCCAATTGCCCTCCCCCAACCCAGTGAAGACCTATCACTAACCTACAAACAGGAACAGGAGAAGCAGAACAGGGAAGGAAAGGAAGAAAAAGGAGGGAGGGAAAGAGAGTGGGAGGTAGAGAGACAGAGAGATAGAGAAAGAGAGAGACAGAGAGAGGCAGGGGAGAGAGAGAGAGGGAGAAGGAGAGGGAGAGGGAGAGGGAGAAGAAGAAAAGGAAAAGAAAAGAAGAGAAGAGAAGAGAAGAGAAGAGAAGAGAAGAGAAAAGAAAAGAAAAGAAAAGAAAAGAAAAGAAAAGAAAAGAAAAGAAAAGAAAAGAAAAGAAAAGAAAAAAAGCCATCAGCTCACTCAGCCATCAGCTCACTTGGGGAAAATACCAGTGGTTTAATGAGCAACCTGAGGCATCCCCAGAAACATCAAATGCTTGTGGAATTGAGACCAAAGTCAGGGATAGATTGGTTACACTCACAACCTGTAACACATATGAAAGCCTCACACACAGATGGAAAAGTGATCTGTCATTTGCACAGCAGTGAGCTGCCCTACACCAGCACACAGTTTGTTCCAAAGCTGATGTTTTTCTCTGGTCTTCCTGCCAAGAAAGTGGGGAAGCACAAGACAATGCCAGCTGAGGCTCCCAAGCCAGGCAGCAGCCAAGGGCACACATAGCTCCTGTCCTGTGGTGCGCAGCGGGGAGGGGAGGGGAATGGAACAGAGAGGAGTGGGGAGTGTCAGGCCACGGGCTGCCAACTCCAGACTGTCTTTACCAAGCCAGGGGTCAATAACATCAACCAACCTGCAGAAATCCCACGTAATCTCCAGCGAGTTTTCATGTTCTCCGGTTCTGGAACCACACTGGCAAGGGCAGCGGCACTGACCTCATGCTTAGCATCCTGTTCAGTGTGACCGTGGGCCCACAGCAGACCACCTAAGGGTCTACACATCATCTCCCTCCACCCGAGTTCAGCATCTGTCTCGGTCCCACAAATGGGAAACGAAGGACGCCGAGTAATCTGGGCATTCTCTGAAAATCTCTAAATGAAAAAGAAGAACATTCTTTTCCTCGCCATTTTCCAGAAATCGTCTCTTCACTGCCGCTAAGAGGCATTGTGTCCGGTGTATTTAAAAATGGCTCCAAGTACCTAAGCATGACCCATGCAGTGAGAAAGGTACCAGGCCTGCGTCTTTGCTATGTTGGCCTCCTGGAGGCAAGAAACTGAGCCTGGAAACATGGCTAGTGTATTATATCCCACCCCCGCCCCGCCCATGAATGAGTTTCCTGGAGCTGCCATAACAAATGACCACAAACTGGGTGGCTTAAAATGACAGAAATGCATTCTTTCCCTCCCAGTTCTGGAGACCAAGTCCTAAACCAAGGTACTGGCAGTTCCAGGCCACCTCAGTAGCCCCTGGGGTGGTTCCTGCCTGTCGCTCTGGTGGCTGTCGCTTGTGTGGCTGGGACACTCAGCATCAGTGTGAGCCTCCATCTCCACGCAGCCCCACCCTGTGTCTCCTTTTCTGTCCCTTATCAGGACCTTCATTACCAGTTTTAAGGCCCACTCTATTCCAAGTTTATCTCTTCTTGAGATCTTCGCCTTAACTGTATCTGCAAAGAACTTACTCTAAACCAAGTCACATTCTGATGTTCTGGATGGACATATTTTTAGGATGAGGACACCAATCAAACTACTAGAACCCCTTACTGCCATGTGACCATGGAAAGGTCAGGAAATTACAATGACATAGAGGATTTTTAACTAAACATTTATTATTTGAAATAAATTTTTCAGACATCAAGACAATATTATTACAGACACATACTCACAATCCAGATTATTAGCTTTTCCCATATTATTTTAAAATTTTTTTTTAAATGAGATGTTACAGAGGTGACGTCATAGGAATGGCGGCAGCGGGGCACATTTTCTGAGTTCTCCTCCCGATCTTATTACAAACGGGACATATAACCCATCAAACAACTCTTTGCTCATCACGCATAACAGCTAAGAGACTCCTAAGAGACTCGTGGAAGGATTACTTGAAGAACAGCGGGGAGACTCGTGGAGGAATTACCTGAAGGTGAGCGCTGATTGAAAGCAGGGGAGGAGGCAGGACAGCGAAGTGGAAGCACGCTCCCCCTCCACTGCCGGCCGGCTACCGCCGCTGCGGCACCCAGGACAAAGCACAGACTCGTGAAAGAGCCCAGGCCGGACGGCAACCGCTGAGCGAATCTCAGGACCAAGCGGAAACTCGTGGAAGGTTTGCTTTGGGGTGTGCTAGTTGGGCAAGCGGGGGAGGAGCGAGGAGGGCAAGAGGAAATGCGCTGCGCTCTCCCAACCCCCCACGGCAGAGCCGCAGCCCTGCAGTGTGCCCACAGCAGCAGCGGCAGGCAGCACCCGGGGCTCTAGAGTCCCACGGGAGCCCAGGGTGCAGCGGAGAGCACAGGGTCCAGGAAGTGGGCTCTTTCCCTGCGTCCCACAGCTGATCGCTCCCGCCGGGTTAGACAGCTCGTGGGCCCCAGGGCAGACAAAGAATTCAGACGCCACTCCTGGGCCCCTCACCGAGCTTTTTGAATCCTCCCCCCGCCCTTCCAGAGACTTAAACTGACCCCTGAGCTGAGGAGTAGTGTCAGATTACAGAGGGGCGTCTGTGCTCAGGCACTGGGAAGGTTGGCAGCCAGCTCTGACCTTCGGAAGAGGCTGGGAGGAGGGGATTTTCGCTGGACGAGGAGAGAGGAGACTCCTACACCCCCAGCCACCACCTTTTCGGGCCTGCGGGAGGAGTGTGACGTGGCTGGCCTGGGAGAGAGAAGACCCCTCCATCCCCAGCCCCCACCCTCTCTGGCTGGCCTGGGGCAGGGCAAGGGCAACCGCGGAAGCACTCCCTGAGTTCAGCAGTAAGCGGCAGACGCAGCTCTCAGCTTTCAGCAGCTTAGAGATCTCCCGCCCGCCTCCTCCCATTCACCCATGGAAGGATGGCCCTAAGACTCAGGAGTACTGGGCACAGTGTTGGTGGAGCTACTCTCAGCGTGCATTTGTGCAGGAAAGGACAGAAACTGCACGGTCTCTCTGAAAACTGTCATCCAGACGCTTCACCCCTTCGCATTTAAATCTACACTCCCAAATTCACTCTGGGCACCAGGTGACCAGCGCTGCCTGCGCAATAGGCAGGGAACTCTTTGGTACAGCGGAGGACAACCTGGAGATTACTTGGTGGGCTTAAGCCAAGACTGGTGCTGCTTTCTGTTTTGCTTTGCTTGGTGTTTTTTTTTTCTTCTGCTTGTTGTGATTTGCTTTGTTCTGCCTTTATTTCTTTGATATCTTTGCCTATATTGAGTGGGGATTGTCGGTTGTATTTTACATGTGAATGTACTTGATTTGTTTTCTTTGTTGTTGTTGTTGTTGTTGTTGTTGTACTTGGTAACTGGATTTGTGCTGAAACTGCCCTAACAGGGCCCAGCCTAAGAGGCACAAGATTCAACATATCCAGAAGCCAACTCTGGACCAAACTAGAGTACTACTGGGTTTGACCAACAAGTCACACACCCAGAGGGAATTCTCTGAAGGCACAAGAGCCCATAGAGGCCAAACCTCATTTAAGTGGCCAACCCTCACCCAGCAGAACACCCTGCAGTGGGCAGAGCCAAGTTTCACAACTAGACGGCCTAGGAGTTAAACCCACCTACTCACAAGCAAAAAGCAATTAAAGTTCTTCTTGAACAGGACAATATACTAAACACACGAACCACCTGTGTAGCACATGCAGAGGAGAAGAACGAAGTAGTCCAAGTCAAATATAAAGGACACATAATACATAAGATAACCCAGCAAGAACTAAGAGCTCTAGGGGATCTTCCTAATACATCAAAGCAAACACAGAGAGTCAGTCAGAATGGGGAGACAAAGAAACATGTCCCAAATAAAAGAACAGAAGAAACCTCCACAACTGGAACCAAATGAAGCAGAGGTAACCAACATGTCAGAGACAGAGTTCAGAACACTGGTGATAAGAATGTTTAAGGAGCTTAGAGAAGACATAAAGAAGGATATAGAAATCATAAAGAACAACCAGTTAGAACTAAAAAAGGATGTAGAAATCTTAACGAACAACCAGCTAGAACTAAAGAACACAATTACCAAAATTAAGAACTCACTTGAAGGAATGACCAGCAGGTTAGATGAAGCAGAGGATCGAATCAGCGACTTAGAAGACAAGTTAGCAGAGATCACTCAAACTGAACAACAGAAAGAAAAAAGAATAAAAAACAATGAAGATGGGTTAAGAGACCTCTGGTTAAGATGGGATAACATCAAGCGCAACAACATGCGCATCATAGGAATACCAGAAGGCGAAGAAAGGAAGCAAGGGATTGAGAACATATTTGAGGTAATAATGTCCGAAAACTTCCCTAACCTGATGAAGGAAACCAACATACAAGCCCAGGAAGTGCAGAGAGTTCCAACCAGGATAAACCCAAACAGGCCCACACCAAGACACATTATAGTTAAAATGGCAAAGCTTAAAGACAAAGAGAGAATCTTGAAAGCAGCAAGAGAAAGGCAGAAGGTTACGTACAAGGGAACTCCCATAAGACTATCAAATGACTTTTCTACAGAAACATTGAAGGCCAGGAGGGAGTGGCAGGAGATACTCAAAGTGATGGAACACAAAGGCCTACAACCTAGATTGCTTTATCCAGCAAGGCTATCATTTAAAGTTGATGGAGAGATAAAGAGCTTCCCGGAAAAGAACAAACTGAAAGAATTTATGACAACCAAGCCAGCATTGCAAGAAATACTAAAAGGACTTCTGTAAATAGAAGAAAGATGAAAACAATTTACTACAAATTTAAAAATGGTAATAACTATGTACCTATCAATAATCACTTTAAATGTAAGTGGATTAAATGCTCCAATCAAGAGACATAAGGTGGCTGAGTGGATAAGGAAGCAAGACCCTTGTATATGCTGTATACAAGAGACTCACCTCAGATCAAAAGACACACACAGGCTGAAAGTGAAAGGTTGGAGTAAGATATTTCATGCAAATGGAAGCGAGAAAAAAGCTGGAGTTGCAATACTTATATCTGACAAAATAGACTTTAAAATGAAGAACGTATTAAAAGACAAAGATGGGCACTATATAATAATAAAGGGATCAATCCAACAAGAGGACATAACCCTAGTAAACATCTATGCACCTAACATAGGCGCACCTAAATATATAAAACAGGTACTGATGGACATAAAGACAGAGATCAACAGCAACACTATCATAGTAGGGGACTTCAACACACCTCTGACAACAAGGGACAGGTCCTCCAGACAGAAAATCAAGATGGAAACAACAGCCCTAAATGATACATTGGAACACTTGGATTTAATTGATATTTTCAGAGCATTTCACCCCAATGCTGCAGAATACACGTTCTTCTCAAGTGCACGTGGAACATTTTCCAAGACAGATCATATGTTAGGACACAAAACAAGCCTTGATAAATTTAAGAAAATTGAAATCATGCCAATTGTCTTCTCTGACCACAGTGCTATGAAATTAGAAATGAACTACAGGGAAAAAAAACCAGGAAGACACATCAATTCATGGAAACTGAATAACATGTTACTAAATAATGAATGGGTCAAGCAGCAGATCAAAGAAGAAATCAAAAGATATCTCGAGACAAATGAGAATGAGAACACGACGACCCAAAATCTATGGGATGCTGCGAAAGCAGTCCTAAGAGGGAAGTTCATAGCACTGCAGGCATACCTAAAGAAACAAGAAACATCACTAATTGACAGTTTATCTTCACACTTAAAGGATCTGGAAAAAGAACGGCAAAATAAGCCCAAAGGGAGCACAAGGAAGGAGATAATAAGGATCAGAGCAGAAATAAATGAAATAGAAACCAGAAAAACAATACAAAAGATCAATGAATCCAAGACCTGGTTCTTAGAGAAGATAAACAAAATTGACAAACCTTTAGCCAGACTCATTAAAAAAAAGAGAGAGAGGACCCAAATTAATAAAATCAGAAATGAAAGAGGAGAAGTAACAACAGACACCACAGAAATACAAAAAAATTTAAGAAATTACTATGAGCAACTATATGCCAACAAATTTGACAATCTGGAAGAAATGGACAATTTCCTAGAGGCACACAACCTTCCAAGGCTAACTCAAGAAGAAAACAGAAAGCCTGAACAGTCTGATTACCACCAGGGAAATTGAATCAGTAATCAATAATCTCCCAACAAACAAAAGCCCTGGACCAGATGGCTTTACAGGTGAATTTTTCACAACGTTCAAAAAAGAATTATCACCTATTCTCCTCAAGCTCTTCCAAAAAATCCAGAAGAAAGGAAGACTCCCAAACACTTTTTACGAAGCCACTATCACCCTGATCCCAAAAGCAGACAAAGACACCACCAAAAAAGACAACTACAGGCCGATATCTCTAATGAACATAGATGCAAAAATTCTCAACAAAATATTAGCAAACATAATTCAGCAATACATTAAAAAGATCATACACCAAGATCAAGTGGGATTCATCCCTGGTATGCAGGGGTGGTTCAACATCTGCAAATCAATTAATGTGATACACCACATTAACAAAATGAAAAATAAAAATCACATGATCATATCAATAGATGCAGAAAAAGCATTTGATAAAATACAGCAACCTTTTATGATAAAAACCCTTAAGAAAGTGGGAATAGAGGGATCATATCTTAACATAATAAAGGCCATATATGACAAACCTACAGCTAACATCATACTCAATGGGGAAAAGCTAAAACCATTCCCCCTAAGATCAGGAACAAGACAAGGTTGCCCACTTTCTCCACTTCTATTCAACATAGTGCTGGAAGTTTTAGCCACAGCAATCAGACAAGAGAAAGAAATAAAAGGCATACAAATTGGTAAGGAGGAAGTAAAATTATCACTATATGCAGATGATATGATACTATATATAGAGAACCTTAAAGACTCCACCAAGAAACTATTAGAACTGATAGATGAATTTAGTAAAGTAGCAGGATATAAAATTAATATTCGGAAATCAGTTGCATTTGTATATACCAATGATAAAATATCAGAAGGAGAAATTAAAAAAACAATTCCATTTACAATTGCTCCAAAGACTATAAAATACCTGGGAATAAATCTAACCAAAGATGTAAAAGATCTCTACTCAGAAAATTATACGACACTGAAGAAAGAAATGAAAGAAGACTTAAATAGACGGAAACACATTCCATGTTCATGGATAGGAAGAATTAATATAGTTAAAAAGTCCATACTGCCTAAGGCAATATACATATTCAACGCAATTCCTATCAAACTACCAACGACGTTTTTCACAGAAATAGAACATATAATCCTGAAATTTATATGGGACCATAAAAGACGCCGGATAGCCTCAGCAATCTTGAGAAATAAGAAAAAAATGGGAGGTATAACGATACCTGATTTCAAACTATACTACAAGGCTACAGTATTCAAAACAGCATGGTACTGGCATAAAAATAGACACATAGATCAATGGAACAGAATAGAGAGACCAGAAGTAAATCCATGCCTATATGCCCATCTAATCTACGACAATGGAAGCAAGAATGTACGATGGGGTAAAGACAGTCTGTTCAATAAGTGGTGTTGGGAAACCTGGACAGACACATGCAAGAAAATGAAGTTGGACCACCTCCTTACACCATATACCAAAATAAATTCAAAATGGCTTAAAGACTTAAATGTAAGATCTGAAACCATAAAATATCTAGAAGAAAATATAGGAAGAAACTTCATGGACATTACCCGGAGTAAGATTTTCACTGATATATCCCCTCGCGCAAGGGAAGTAAGAGAAAAAATAAACATGTGGGATTACATCAAACTAAAAAGTTTTTTCACAGAAAAGGAAACCATCAATAAAACAAAAAGCGATCCTACTGAATGGGAAAAGATATTTGCCAATGATATATCTGATACGGGATTAATATCACAAATCTATAAAAAATTTACTCAACTCAACTCCAAAAAAACAAACAACCCAATTAAAAAATGGGCAGAGGACTTGAGGAGACATTTTTCTAAAAAGGACATATCGAAGGCAAGAAGACATATGAAGAAATGCTCAACCTCACAAACCATCAGAGAAATGCAAATAAAAACCACAATGAGATACCACCTCACTCCAGTCAAAATGGCTATCATCAATAAATCAACAAACAACAAATGCTGGCGCGGATGTGGAGAAAAGGGAACGCTCATGCACTGTTGGTGGGATTGCAGATTAGTGCAGCCACTATGGAAAACAGTATGGAGGTATCTCAGGAATCTGAAAATGGAACTACCCTATGATCCAGTAATTCCACTCCTAGGCATCTACCCAGAGAAATCCAAAGCTCCAATTCAAAAATCAGTATGCACTCCTATGTTTATTGCAGCACTTTACACAATAGCCAAGATATGGAAACAACCGAAATGCCCATCGGTCGATGACTGGATTAAGAAGCTGTGGTACATTTATACAATGGAGTATTACGCAGCCATAAAGAAGAAAGAAATCTTATCGTTTGCAACAACATGGATGGATCTAGAGAACATTATGTTAAGTGAAATAAGTCAGAAAGAGAAAGACAAGTACCATATGATCTCACTTATATGCGGAATCTAAAGAAAAGAATATGTGAATGAACTAATCAGAAACAGTTTTGAGGACACAAAGAAAAAACCAAGAGTTGTTAGATGGGCGGGGGCGAGGTGGGGGGTTGGGGATAAGGGGAAAGGTGAAAGGATTAGGAAGCAGCTGGTAACCACAAGATGGCCTCAGGGTTTTCTGAAAATTAATTTGGGGAACTTATTCAATAATGTTGTAAAGATTTTGTTGGGTATCCGATGGACATGCGTCCTATTTGGGAGACCACCTCAGAGATAATGTGGATGCCTCACCATGGCATTGTACACCAGAAGCTAAACATTAATGAATGCCAACTATAATTTTATATATATAATGTGATGGCTCGGTGTGAGGTCGGAGAGATAATGGATGGAGGGAGGAGGGTTCACAGTGTGAGGGATATAAATGATAAACGTCTAAGTATTACTTTGTCTTGTACACCTGAAACTAATAAAAAATAAAAAATAAATAAAATAAAATAAAATGAGATGTTACAGAAATGACACCTTTCTAACTAATTCCCTATGTGCTGTCCCCAAAGGTAATAATTATTCCTGGAGTATGTTTGCACAATTTGCTTGTATTAATCATTACTTATTATATATACATACATATATATATGTATGTATGTATGTATATATATATATATGTATATATATATATATATATATATATATATATATATATATATATATATATAGCCAGTTTGTTTATCTACTGTGTAAGAGAGTTTAAAACTGGGACTGACTTTCTGTACCTTAGAAGCTTACGTGATAATTCTTGCCCTTGCCACCTCCCAACATTGTGATAACAAAACAAGATAATTGTATGAATGGTTCTCTATAGAATATCATCTATATGGTTATAAGATACTAGGATATTTCATATCTCCTTCTAAAATATCTACATCCTTTATTGCTGGGCTGTAATTCAGTATGTCAATTGCTATTGTTTTTTCACACATTTTTTTTTTCATTTACAGTTGACATTCAGTTTATGTTATATTAGTTTCAGGAGTACAGCATAGTGGTTAGACATTTATACAATTTAAAAAGTGATCCCCCTGACTAGTCTAGTACCCACCTGGCACTATACTTAGTTATTACCATATTATTGACTGGATTCCCTATGCTTTATTTTACATCCGCATGACTATTTTGTTTCAAAATCATACAGATTTTGTTTCAATAAATCATCATCATAACTTCTTTGCTAGCAGATGATATATTAATGGACCTTTATTAAAAGGTTTTAGTTTAATATACTATAGAAACTTCGATTACCCATTCTCCCATTATGTCAAAAAACAAACAAACAAACAAACAAAACCTATAAAACCTAATTTGTGAGTTGTGTATACTGGACCAGAGATGGTGACACAGAATGATGGTTTATGTCATGCTATAGCCAACAATAAGTGTCACTTCAGCAAAGCTCCTTCAACCAATCCCATGATACAACACAACCAAAGAAAGGCAGCTAAGTTCTTTAAAAATAGCTTCATTGTTTGGGAGTTTGAGTTTGTATAGCCCAGGTAGTCCTGTTTTCATCTGACATTAAGTTCCTTTAAGCCACAAGTATCTGTTGTATTTCACCATGATCTTTAAGACTTTAATACTGCCCTGGACTTCTGGTCGACACAGAATGAAAGTGCTATAGATTATATAAACCTTGTCCATGTTTAAGTCACTAAATATAAGTGTTTAAGAGTAAATAAGACTGTATGAACAAGGGTAAAATAATGTGAGTCAAAGTCAGGAGGGCATGAAAAGAGTGAAGTGGAGAAAAAGCACCAGAAATGCTAGCTTAAAGAAAATCAGTGCAATTGAGCCCCAAAATTAGTTCTAAGCTTTCTGGCAGCAAAACTAAAGAAGAAAGTTCAACATATAACACAGTTTGAGTTACATAATAAATGACAACCTGCTAGTTCTAGAAAAGATGATCTTTTCTCAGAACAGTGAGTGCTTAATACATAACACTTGACTAAATAGGAAGCAATCAATTGCACAAGTTCACATAAGCTCTGGATTCGACAGCAACAAACAACAAGAAACTCTTCATGTTTGTCCTTATACCAACCTTCAACAAAGGGAAAGGATTTATTGTTGAATGATCATTCTGTAAAGGTTTCTCTATGGACATCCAAGGTAATAAGCTCCACATAAGTGACTTTTTACTCTAATGTGACAGATAGAGATTTTAGAATGTTAAAGAATGAATAGTTAACATGGCTCATACCTTTCCTGTTGAATGTCCATGTCCTTACTTGAATTTTTGGCAAAGCATCAAAAGCTGAAAAGGGATTAGAATATGTGTAATTAATCAAAAAAACAGCCAAAGCTTGAGATGCCAGGGCTATAAGATGACAGATTTAAACCCAGGTAAGTTGTTCATATTTTACCCACATGTTACAGATTTGTGCAGCAAAAACACCAAGAAGCAGAATCCATACTCCCCCCATACATCCATTTTAGATCTGCTCAGCTGCACCCCTCTTAGACCCCGAATTGTGTGCTAGATATGGAAAGAATCAAGGAGGCTCTGAGAAGGACTTCCTAAGTAATCTTTTCTACTGACATTAAGTTTGGCTTGGAAAGGACTACTCACAGACGAATGTGCTGGGAGGATAAAGCTGCATCATCCCCACATATGTGTACTTCATCAGAGTTCCAGAAAAAATAATAAAAAATATGAGATGAAATATTAAAGAGTGAGAATTTTCCAGGATATAAACAATAACAACAAAGAACATAAGAAAGTAAAAGAAAGGAAAGAAGAAAAGGAAGGAAGGAAGAAAACAGGGAGGGAGTTCACAGTAAGTAAGCACAACACCATAATGAATGACAGAACCATAGGCAAAAGGGAACATCTCAAAGGCATCAGAAATAAAAACAAGCAAGCTGCACACGATTGCCATTAGACTAGTAGCAGATTTACTTTTGAAAACCAACAACGTAAATCAGACAATGAAATGATATCCATAAGATGCTGAGAGATGATAATTACCAATATCGAATTACATGATCAGCAAAACCATATTTTAAAGAAGATAAAATATAAATTGTTTGGCAAGGAGAATAACAGTTGCACCAACAAAACATCACCAAAAACTATTGAGGATATATTTTAGGAAGAAGAAAAAGAGTCCCAAAGGATAATCTGGGAAAAAAAAGAAAGAAATATCACACATTAAAATGTTAAACACTGTGGTAAAGCAATATCGTCATGGGATGTAAAGTATGTATTATATAGATATAGTGTTGAAATATACAACAAAAATTGTACAAAAGGAGAAGTTTAATAAAGATACAGCATTCTAAATTCTTAAAAAAAATAAATAAATAAATATCTCAGGAGGTATATTCCTAGAACAATAAACGACTGTAAAGTTACCAAAATCAGGAAATTTAACATTGGTATAATATGATTCTCTAATTTGGGGATCAGAAAACCTCAGCCCTCAGGTCAAATATGGACCACTGTTTCTTGTTGTGAATAAAGTTTTACTGGAACAAAAAAAAATGTTAAACACTGAGTTAACACATATAACTCAATATTGTATGTATATAATTAAATTTCTGTCCAATTAAAGTGTGCTATTTTTTAATGAGATTTTAAATTCTAGACAAAAATAGTACATAACTCAAAAGTGATACAATTTAATTGAAGGCCTGTATTTTATTATTTAGTATAGAATATACCATCTACTTTTTGATTTTTTTAACTATGTATGGTGAGGTTGTTAACATTTAAAATTTATAAAAGAATATAAATAGAAAGAATAAGTGAGTAGCATGAGTGTAAAATCTATTCAATCATTAAATAAAGACAAGAGGAAAAATAAAGTAGGTCAAATTAAAAGTAAAAAAATAAGTTAGTACAAATTATCCAAAAAAATTAGTAACCATAAAAAATATAAAAGACTATATTTTTCTCAGGGAAAAGATAAATACAGACAAAACAGACATAAATAAATCATTATGTGCTGGAGAAAATTAAAATATAAATATTCAGAAATTTTGAAAGATAAAGAATGGATAAATACATACCAGCAAATACTAATGTAAAGAATACTTGTATATATACAAGTGTTATATATATACAAGTATTACATATATATATATATGTATATATATATATATATATATATATATATATATATATATATATATATATGTATATGTACGTAATGCTACCTCGGTTTTTGAATGTAATCCATTCTGGAAGACTGTATGTGTTCTGAAATATTCGAAAGCCAAGGCACAGTTTCCCCATAGAAAGTAATGCAAAATGGATTAATCCATTCCAGATCTTTAAAATCAACCACTAAAACTGCACATATAGCATGAATTTTTCTATCTAATGATACCATAGATCCATACAATTTACAGCGTTTGTAAACTGTAATGTTCGTCAACGGAGACGTTCGAAAACTGAGGTACCACTGAATATACATACATACATATATATATATATATATATATATATATATATATATATATGTATATATATATATATATATATATATATATATATGACAAATAGCCTTTAAGTAAAACAAAATATAACCCTTTTAGTATTTCTTGTAGTGCAGGTCGTGTATTAGAAAATTCCCTCAGCTTCTGGATGTCTGGAAAGGTCTTTATTCCTCCTTCATATCTAAAGGAGATCTTTGCTGGATATATTATTCTTGGCTCATGATTTCTCTCTTTCAATAGTTTGAATATTTGGTTCCATTCCCTCCTAGCTTGTAGAGTTTCTGCTGAAAAATCTGATGATAATCTAATGGGCTTTCCTTTGTAAGTTACCGTCTTCTTTTCCCTGGCTGCCTTGAGGATTCTTTCTTTGTCATTGATTTTAGACAGCTTCAATACAATGTGCCTTGGTGAAGGCCTGTTGGGATTGAGGTAATTAGGTGTTCTATTTGCTTCTTGGATTCGAGGATCCAGTTCTGTCCACAAGTTTGGGAAGTTCTCATCGACGATTTGTTTGAATATATTCTCTGTTCCTTTCCCTCTTTCTTCTCCTTCTGGTATACCCATTATTCTTATATTGCTCTTTCTGATGGAGTCAGAAAGTTCTTGTAGAGTTCTTTCATTTCTTTTAAGTGTCAAGTCTCTTTCTTCTTCCCTCTGTGTAAATTCCAGGTTCCTATCTTCGATGTCACTGATTCTTTCCTCCATCTGGTCAACTCTACTACCTAAGCTGGATATTTTATTGTTAATTTCTTCTATAGAGTTCTTAATCTCCAGAAATTCTATTTGGTTCTTTTTCAAGATT
This sequence comes from Rhinolophus hipposideros, assembly GCF_964194185.1. Lineage (NCBI taxonomy): Eukaryota > Metazoa > Chordata > Mammalia > Chiroptera > Rhinolophidae > Rhinolophus > Rhinolophus hipposideros. The sequence goes on from NC_138050.1 coordinate 759,470, forward strand.
TCAATCTCTTTTGTAAAATGCTCATGGTGTTCTTTGATTGTGTTTCTGAGTTCATTAAACTGCCTTTCTGTGTTTTCTTGCATCTCGTTCAGTTTTTTCAGAATTGCGATCTTGAATTCTCTGTCATTTAAATCACAAAGGTCCATATCTCTAAGTTCCTTTTCTGGAGACTTTTCACTTTCTTTCTGAGCTATCTTGTTGCCTTGGTTATTCATGGCAATCACTGATTTACTATTTCTCTTCCTAGACATCTACAGGAGTGTCTTCTGCAACAGGTTGATAGGTATGCGAAGAGCTTTTGGAGTTCCAAAGCTCTTTCTGCACCAGATTCAGAGCCTGTTTGTTTCAGCAGTTCTGTTTACTCCTGCAGGGATCCGCCCAGATAGGTGGGGCCAGGGGCGGGGTGAGTTGTGAGAGGTGGCCCAGAGCAATGGCGGCGACCACCACCACAGCCAGTCCTGCTTCCACAGCTCCCTCCCCTTTGCCGGAACTAGTTGAGCTGCGAATCTGTGTCTGCGGTCCACAGTTCTCAGAGCAGCAAATATTCTGTCCTTTGATCCGACACTGCTACTTTATCGCTTCTAGCACAGGCCAGGTGGGGGCGGGGCGAGCTCTGGGAGGGTAGGGAGGGGGGCGGCTAGTCTCCGTGCCTAGGGCTTCCGTTCTCCGCTCGGCAGTGAGGGCTTAAACCACCGATTTCAGCCCTCTTCCCTCAGTCTTTGCTCCGAGGTCTGCCGTGAGCGAGCGTTGGGTTCAGCGGTTTTGTATGCTGCCCCCTCAGCCCTGTGGGCCATAAGTGTAGCCCTAGCAGTCCGAGTCCTTCCCTCTCCTGCAGCTGCGGAAGATCCGGGTGCAGCGGGCTCCGAGCACTGAGCTAGGTCTGTGTCCTGCGCCCGCGTGGCTCCGTCTCCACACTTCTCCTCTCCCTCCTCCCCCGCTCGCGCGATTCACCCACCTGGAGGTGAATTCAGTAGTCGGCCTCTTCGTCTTGCCTGTCTGCTGTGCAAGGAGTCCTTTGTGGAGTTATTGTTGTCCGATTCGTTGTAAATTCCAGGGGAGCGTCACAGAGGCTCACCTCACGCCGCCATTTTTTTTTGATCTCCAAAATATAACCCAATATGGGAAAGAGCACTTCAGTGTGATAAAAGGTTTAATTCAGCAAGATATACAGTTATAAACTTGAAGGTATCAAATAACTCAGCTTAAAAATATATGAAGAAAGGCACTTAGTTTCCAGCCAAGCATGTAGAAGCAAAGTTTTTCATTTATAGTAATAACAAGTGAAAATCAGAGTAAAATGATAAATCAGCAATGCTTTTTAGATGTACCAGAGAAGGGAAATCATGAGACAAATCACTGCTTCAAACTGCAGAGAAAGATAGGTGGATTTAGAAAACCATAACTTACCCAAGCAGACATTCAGAGCAGAGAAGACTGCGAACGAGTGTCAGGCTCAAAACCTGAACTGTAATTGGTGAACTTCTGGGGGCTCTGTGTGGACAAGCCTGAGAGAGAAAATCTCCAGGGGGACCCAGTCTTAGGGGGCCTTCCATGCTGTTGTTAGTTTTACCTCCAGGAATTTTATAAGGTCCTTGCAGTGGTTATTGGAGAAAATATTCTCTTGATTCTAGCAGAAGGAGAGGAAAACACACAATTTTGAAACATACCAGAGCATTCAATTCTTCTTAACAAAGTCCTCCCTCAGGAGAAACTACTATACTGGAGCCTAACCTGCAGGGGTTATATCAGGTCTCAAACGGGTGGGGGAATGGAGATAACTAACTCCAGCCTGCTCTGATCTTCAACATGGGGTAGCGAAATACCTAACTCTAGCTCCCTCTAACCATCCTGTGCCACCAAAGGGGGTAAAATACAAAAGAATATGTATAAAGTTCACAGTGCAAGAGTACAGTCTCAAAATGGAAATGGAATCATATTGGACTACAGAATGCTTCCTTCCCCCCACACCTTATCACCACAATACTAAACGCCTATTAACTGCAGTTTCTTTTACCCAGTAGATCACGCCCATTTCTCAACAAAAACTCACAAGGCACACTAAAAAGCAAAACAAAATAAAACACAGTTTGAAGAGACTGATTAAACATCAGAACCAGAGTCAGAAATGGCAGGGATAGTGGAATTATCAGACCAGGAATTTTAAATTCTGTGATTAAAGATTTCTAGTCAATTGGCCAAGCAGGAAAATGCTATCCTTGCCTCTTCCCAGGACAACATCAAAATTACAACAAAACTACCAAACAACCATCATTGAGAATCATCTTAAATCTTGCTGAACTGAAGCCTTACAACTATAGACATAGAGAAGAAGCCACCTAGAGACTGGTAGGACGGGCAGAAAGGCGGAACAGACTGGTCCCACACACACATGTGACCGTTCAAAATTGGGAAGGCTACCTCGACAGTAGAGGTGCCCCGCCAGAGGAGCGAGGGGTCCCAGTCCCTCCCCAGCCGAGGGTTCCGGTGCCAGGGAAAGAAGTCCCCATAATTTCTGGTGGTGAAAGCCAGTCGAGATTGTGGCTGAGTGAAAAAGAGGGTGGCAGGAGTCCCAGGTTCTCCTCTTAAATGGTCTGTGCATGGAGTCACTGATGGACTCAATTGCTCTGAGCTCCAGCACTGGGGCAGTGGATCAAAAGGCAAAAGGGATGTACCAGGAGGAAGTGAGTTGTATGGCTTCACAGCGAGGGCTGGAGGGGCAGCTTTCTCTCCAATGGAAGAGCTGGTGGAAGCCATTGTTTCTTTGTTGAACCCTCTTGCTCCCATGTAGACATAGTGGCCACCATATCTGAGTCTCTATCAACCTGGCTAACACCATTTATCCCACCCTGGTGATTTCATGAGATCCCATCCCAACCAACTTGCTGGCACACCCAAGATGCTGTCAGTAGCTTTTTGGTTAAAACCTCAGCTCATGCTGCAGACTTTCCTAAAATCTGTCAAAGGTTCACAAAATCCAAACAAACAGCACCTGGCTTCAGCACATCCTGTGCCTCTGGCTGAGCAACCCTAAGACTAGCACTAGAAGCAGCCAGCTTTGTTTTGCAGCTTGGCTTCTCAAGTCACCTCCAAGCCCAGTGCAGGTTGCAGTCACCTGTTAATTGCTTTGTGGAGCATGTCATGTGACCCTGAGCAGGGCACAGGCTATAGCTGAACTTGGTCTACAGTGGGTCCCCTCCCAGGTGGCTCTGAGGCTGGCTTGCCCATTGGCTAGCTTCAAACCGAGCTAGAGCATCACCCAGCCATTTCCAAGGATGACACACACAAAAGGCAGACTAGGCTTGCATCAGAGCCCTGCTAAAGCAAACCCTGCTCCAAATGGTCAGCCCTTGCACAACAGCTCCTCCACTGTAGTCAGGGCCAGTCTTCACAACCAATTAGCCTGAGGGTTAATCCATCCCACTGATGAGCAAACAGCAACCAAGGCTCAACAATAACAGGAGGACACACATAACAACCACAAGGGACACACCTGGAGTACCTGGCTCAGGTGATCAGGGAGACTGTGCCACAGTCCCACAGGACACCTGCTACATAAGGCCACTCTACTAAGACCAGGAGACATAGCAACTTTACCTAATACATAGAAACAAGCACAGGGAGGCAGCCATAATGGGGAGATAAAGAAATATGTCCCAAATAAAAGAACAGACAAAGTTAAAAAGAAAAAAGAAGAAAAAATGGAGACATGCAACCTACCAGGTGCAGAGTTCAAAACACTGGTTATAAGGATGTTGAATGATCTCAGAGAGAACATCAACAAAGAGATAGGAAACATAAAAAATGAAGATAGAAAACTTAAAAAAAATGAACCAGTCATAAATACAGAATACAATAACTGCAATGGAGAATATGTTAGGGAGAATCAACAGTAGATTAGATAAAGCAGAGGACTGAATGAGCAATTTAGAATGTAAGGTAGCGAAAACACCCAAACAGAAAAGCAAAAAGAAAAAGAATTTTTAAAAAATTAGTATAGTTTAAGGGGCCTAGGGACAATATCAAGTGTACAAACATTTGCCTCATAAGTTTAACAGAAAGAGAAGAGCAAGAGCAAGGAATTGAAAACCTATTTCAAGAAATGACAGACATCTGCCCTAACCTGGCGAAGGAAATAGACATACAAGCCTAGAAAGCACAGCGTCCAAAACAAGATGCATCCAAACAGACCCACACCAAAACACATCATAATTAAAATGTCAAACGTTAAAGACAAGGAGAAAATCTTAAAAGCAGCAAGAGAACAACCCCCAAAAGAATGTCAGCTGATTTCTCAACAGAAACTTTACAGGTCAGAAGGGATTGGCAGGAAATATTCAAAGTGATGTAAAGCAAGGACCTACAACCAAGATTATTCTACTCAGCAAAGCTATCATTTAGAATAGAAGGACAGATAAATAGCTTCCCAGACAAGAAAAATCTAAAGGAGTTCATCACCACCAAAGCAGTATTACAAGGAATCTCAGAGGGACTTCTTTAAGATGAAATAAAAAATATGAATAACAAAATGGCAATAGCTACATATCTATCAACAGTTACTTTCAATGGAAATGGATTTAATGCTTCAACCAAAAGACATAGGGGGCTGACTGGATAAGAAAAAAAGACCCTTACGTATGCTGTCTATAAGAGATTCACTTCAGATCAAAAGACACACACAGACTAAAAGTAAAGGGATGGAAACAGTTATTTCATGAAAATAGAAACAAACAAACGAAAAGCTGGGGTAGCAGTAGCAATGCTTACATAGTACAAAATAGACCTTTAAAACAAGAGACATAGAAAGACCTAGTAATCCCACTTCTGGGTATTCATCCAAAGAAACCCAAAATGCTACTTCAAGGAGATGTGTTCATCAATATGTTCATTGCAGCATTATTTACAATAGCTAAGATATGAATGCAGCTTGGGTGTCTCTGAATGGATGAATACATAAAGAAGAGGTGGTACACATATACAATAGAATACTACTTAGCCATTAAAAAGAATGAAATCTTGCCACCTGCAACAACATGGACCTAGAGGATTTTTGAGCTGAGTGTAGTAAGTCAGACAGTGAAAGACAAATGTCATATGATTTCACTTATGAGTGGAATCTAAAGAATAGAATAAATGAAACAGAAATAAATTCATAGATACAGAGAACATTTTGATGATTGCCAAATGGGAGGGTGTTTGGGGGGGGTGGATGAAAAAGAGGAAGGGATCAAGAAGTACAAATCTGTTGTTACACAATAGTCATGGAGATGTAGGGTATAGCAGAAGGGATATAATCAATAACATTGTAATAACTATGTATGGTGTCAGATGGATACTAGGTCTATATGGGTGATGAATGGGAGGGGCATTTGGGGTAGGGTGAAAAAGGTGAACAGATTTTAAAAATGCAAATTGGAAGTTACAAAATAGCCAATGAAATATAAAGTAAAGCATAGGTAATATAATCAACAATGTGGTAATAACTATGTATAGTGCCAGGTGGGTACTAGACTAGTTAGGGGGATCACTTTATAAATTATATAAATGTCTAACTACTATACTGTACACCTGAAATTAATACAAAATAATATTGAATGTCAACTGTAACTGAAAAATTAAAGACGGGGAAAGATAAAGGAGAATAAGAGGTTCAAGATTCCAGGTATAAAAGAAGTCATAGGGATATAATGTAAGCATAGGGAATATAGTCAATAATATTGTGATAGCATGGGATAGTGTCAGATGGTTGCTGGACTTATCATGGTGACCACTTCTTTAGGTAGATAAGTACACTATGGTGTACACCTGAAACTAACATAATATTGTATGTTAGCTATGGTTTAACAAAAATATATAAAGAGAGAGATGCACTAAGCACAAGATGTATGAGGCTGCTGCCAACATGACACAATATACTGTTTTACAGAAATTTTTTACATGTAAAAAGTACCTTCTGAAATAACAATAAAAATTTTAATATAGCAAATAAAATAAAACTGTATGACTAATATGCTAAGGGCTTTAATGGAAAAGTAGACAACACACAAGAACAGATGGATCATGTAAACGGAGAGATAGGAATTCTAAGAAATAATCAAAAAAGAAATGTCAGAAATTTAAAACACTGAAACAGAAATGAAAAGTGCCTCTGATGGGTTCATTAGTACATGGACACAGCTGAGAAAAGAACCTTTGAGCTTGAGGGTATGACAATGGAAACTTCCAAAACTAAAATGCAAAGAGAAAAAAAAAAAAACACTGAAAAAAAACACACAAAAAACCCAGAACATTCAAGTACTGTGGGAAAACTGCAGAAAGTATAACATATATGCATATATGTACTGGGAATACCAGAAGGATAAGGAAGAGAAAAAAGAATAAAAGCAATATTTGAGGCAATAAGAACTGAGAATTTTCTCAAAATTAATGATAGAGATCAAATCACAGATATAGAAAGCTCAGAGGCTTTAAATGAGCGACATAAATGCCAAAAACAATATTATATGTAGGCATGTCATTTTCAAACTTCAGAAAATTAAAGATAAAGAAAAATTTCAATGTGAGATATCGATAATGTATAACAGAATTGTACACCTGAAAGCTATGTAACTTTACTAACAATTGTCACCCCAATAAACTTTGACTAAAAAAATAGAAAGAAAAAAATTTAAATAAGTAATGAGAAATAATACCTGACCTATATAGCAACAAATATAAGAATTATGTTGACTTCTCTCAAGGAACTATGTAAGCAAGAAAAGTGGGGTGAAATATTTAAGGTTTTGAGAAAAAACCCACCAACCTAAAATCCTGCACCCTGCAAAATTATCTTTCAAAAGTGAAGGAAAATACACACTTTCTCAGATTAAAAAAAAAAAATTGAAACAATTTTTGGCTTCATAAAAATGTTAAAAGAAGTTTTTCAGAAAAAAAGAAAAATCATATAGGATAGAAATTCAAATCTACATAAGAAAAAGAAGATCATCAAAAAATGAATAAGTGAAGATAAAGTGAAAACTTATTTTTCTTATTCTTAATTGATCTAACAGATAACAGTTTGTTCAAAATAATAATAATAGCAACAATGTGTTTGATTATGTGTGCTTATGTTCTGGTGAAATAAATAACAGTGATGACACAGGGACCAGAAGGAGGAATTAGGAATAAACTGTTATCTATAAAGTAATTTCACAAAAAATGAAGTGGTATAGTGTTGCTTGAAAGTAGACATGGATTAGTTATAACTGTATATTACAAACTCAAAAGTATATTATCACTAAAAATGTTTTGGAGAAAGTATAATTGATATACTAAGAAAGGAGAGAAAATGGATTTATATAAAACTCAATTAAAACTAAAAATGGCAGAAACAGTATGGAAGACAAAACAGGAAAAAGTCAATGGCAACAAATAGAATACAGTAACAAATATGGTAGATATTAACCAAAGATATCAATTATCACCTTAAACATCAATGGTTTAAATACATCAATGAAAAGACAGGTGTATCTCTATCTTTTGAATCAAGAAAAAAAGATCCAAATATATGTTTTCTATAAGAAGCCCAATTTAACTATAAGGGCACATATAGTAATAGATTAAAAGTTAAAGGGAAGGAGAAAGATATAACATGATAACACTAATCAAAAGAAAGTTGTGTAGCTATATTAATTTTAGACAGAATGACTTTGGAGCAAAGAAAGTCATCAGGGCAAAGAGAAGCACATTTGTAAAGGGTCAATATTCCAAGACATAGCTCTTAATGTTTGCACCTAACAACAAAGTGTCCAAATACAATGAGGCAAAAACTGATAAAAGTGAAAGAAGAAATAGATGAATCCATTGTTTTACTTGGAAATTTTCACACCCTTTTATCAGAAATGGACAGATCCAGCAGGCAGAAAATTATTAAGGACACAATGGAACTCAAACACACCATGAATCAACTGAATATAATTGACATCTATAGACTACTTGTTCCAACTACAGAAGAGTAAACATTCTTGTCAAGCTTCCCTGGAACAGGAAACAAGACGGACCACATTCTGAGCCATAAAACACACCTTAACAAATTGAAGAATAAAACTCATACAATGTCTGCTCTCAGACCACAATGGGATTGAAGTAGAATCAATAAAAGAAAGAAACTGGAAAATCTTAAAACATTTGGAGATTAAATAACATTCTTCTAAATAAACTGAGGGGTCAAAAAAAATCACAAGAGAAATTTTAAAATATTTTTAACTACAGGAAAATAAAAATACAACTATCACAATTTGTGGGATACAGTGGAAGTGGTTTAGAGAGGGAAACTGATAGCCTTGAATTAATATATTAGAAAGGAAAACATTTAAAAACAATAAAATAAGTTTCCACCTTAGGGAACTAGGAAAAAAGAAGACCAAATTAAGTCCAAAGTAAGCAGAAGAAAAGAAATAATAAAAATTAGAGCAGAAATCAATGAAATCTAAAACAGGAAATCACTGGAGAAAGTAAAAACAAAAAGAAAGAAAAGTTGATTCCTTGAAAAGATCAAAGAAATAGACAAGCCTCTAGCCAGACTACAAAGAAAAAAAAAAGAGAATACCATCTACTAATATTACATATAAAATATGGGACAATGTTGCATATACCATGGACATTAAAAGTATAAGAAAAAATATAAATACCTCTATGCCCAGAAATTTGATAACCAAATGAAATGAACCAATTTCTTGAAAGATAAAACCTGGAAAAATTCACACAAGAAGAAATAGACAACCTGAATAGGCCTGTATCTATTAAAGACATGGAATCCATAATAAATTATATTCCAAAACTGAAAGCTCCAGGCTCAGATGGATTCACTAGTGAATACTACCAAACATTTAAGAAGAAATTGTAGTGAATCCCTACAATCTCTTTCAGAGAATAAAAACAGAAGGAATACTTCCTAAAACATTATGTGAGGACAGCATTACCGTAATGCTAAAACCAGACAGACATTACAGAAAAGAAAACTAAAGACCAATATACCTCATGAACATACTTCCAAAAATCCTAAAAAATATTAGCAATTCCAATCCAATAATGCATGAAAAAGAATTATACAACCCAATTAAGTGGATTTATCCCAGGTATATAAGTCTGGTTCAACATTAAAAAAATCAATTAATGTAATCCATTTTATCAACAAACTAAAAAGAAAAAAATCACACGATCATCTCAATTGATGCAGAAAAGGCACTAGACAGTATCCTGCACCCACTCATGGTAAAATCTCTCAGTATACTAGGAATTGAGGGGAACTTCCTCAGCTTGATAAAGAAAATCAACAAAAACTAAAACAAAACCCTACACCTAACATCATAATTAAAGGTAAGAAATGCAAAGCTTTCCCACTAAGATCAGGTACAAGGCAAGGATGCCCCTCTCACCACTCCTATTCAACCTCAGACTGGGAGTTCATAAAAGACATAACCAATAATGCAATAAGACAGGAAAAGGAAATGAGAGATATACAGGTGATAAAGGAAGAAATAAAACAGTCTTTGTTTTCAGGTTACATGATCATCTATGTAGAATATTCAAAATAACTGTCAAAACAAACAAACAAAAAAACCTTTTGGAACTAATAAGCAATTTATAGCAATTTTTCAATATACAAGGCTAACAAAATCAATCACTTTTCTAGATGTCAACAATGATCAAATTGAATTTGGAATTAAAAAAACATTGCCATTTATGTTTGCAACCCCCCCAAAATAATATACTTAGGTATAAATCTAACAAAATAGGTACAAGATCTGTATTAGAAAAACTACAAATATCTGATGAACAAAATCAAGAACTAAATAACTGGAGACATATGCTATGTGTACAGAGAGGAAGACTCAGTAATGTCAATGCAATCTATTGATTCCATGCAAACCCAGTCAAAATCCCAGAAAGTTAGTTTGTGGATATTGGCAAACTGATTCCAAAGTTTATAAGGAGGCAAAAGACCCAGAATAGCCAAGACAATGTTAAAGCAGAACATAGATGGAGGACTGACACATCCAACTTCAAGACTAACTATAAAGCTATAGACATCAAGGCAGTGTGGCATTGGTAGAAGAATAGACAAATCGATCAATGGAGCAGAATGGAGAGCACAGAAATAGACCCACATAAATATATTCAACTGATCTTTGACAAAGAAGCAAAGGCAACACAATGGAGCAAAGACGGTCTTTTCAACAAATGGAGCTGGAACAACAGGACATCCATATGCAAAAGAGTGATGCAGACAGAGACCTCACACTCTACACAGAAATTAACTCAAAATGGGTCACGCACCTAAATGTATAATGCAAAACTGTAAAACTCCTAGAAGATAACATAGAAAACCTTGATGATTTTTGGTATGGCTATGGCATTTTAGATGCAACACTAAAGGCATGAAGCATAAAAGACATAATTGATAAGTTGGATTTAATTACAATTAAAAATTTCCGCTCTGCAAAAGACAATGTCAAGAGAATGAGAAGACTAGCCACTGAGAAAACATTTTACCAAAGACATGTCTGCAAAAGAACTGTTATCCAAAAGATACAAAGAATCCTTAAAATTCAATAATAAGAACACCAACACCCTGATTGAAAAATGGGCCAAAGGCCTTAACAAACACCTCACCAAAGAAGACATACAGATGCAAATAAGCACATGAAAAGATGCTCCTTGTCACATGTCATCAGGAAAATGAAAATCAAAGCAACAGTGAGATACCAGTATACCCCTATTAGAGTCATCAAAATCCAAACGCCAACGGCACCAAAAGCTTGCGAGGACGTAGAGCCACAGGAACTCTCGAATGCAAAATGTATCTTACCATATGATCCAACAATTGTGCTCCTTAGTATTCCCCTAAATAAACTGAAAACTCATGTCCACACAAAAGCCTGCTCATGGATGTTACAGCAGCTTTATTCATGATTGCCCAAACTTGGAAGCAACCTAGACGTCCTTCAGTAGGTGAGTTTAAATGAACTGTGGTCCATCCAGACAGTGGAATAATATTCAGCATTAAAAAGAAATGAGCTGTCAAACCACGAAGAGACATGGAGAAACCTTGTTCTAAGTGAAAGCCAGTCTGGAAAGGCTACACACTGAGTGATTCTGACTGTGTATCATTCTGGAAAAGGCAAAACTATGGAGACAGTAAAAGGATTAGTAATTGCCAGGGGTTACGAGGAAGGAGGGATAACCAGACAGTGAAACCAGTCTGTGTGATACTACAAGAGTGACTAAAGGTCATTAGACACTTGTCCAAACCCACAGAAGTACAACATCGAGGGTGGTCCCTAATGTGAACCTTGGACTGTAGGTGGTGATGAAACGTCAATGCAGGTTCATCGATTGTAACAAGTGTCTCATCTGGTCGGGATGTCAATAGTGTGGGCAGAGAGATGGGGAAACCCTCTACACCTTCTGCTCCATTTCTCCGTGAACCTAAAACCTAAAATATAGTTTATTAATTTAAAAAATCTATGAGTAAAAATAGAATTAAAGATGCATTTCAGGTGACACAGAAACAAACTTCAAAATGAGACTGTGAACCAGTGCTGAACATTTGAAATCAAAAGCATTGCATGGAATAAAATGAAAATGAATGTTGGTACAAAACATGTGCCATTAGTTATTCTAAAGAAGATAATAAACAAATTAGAATATAAAATAAAAATAATTCCACTGAAATATGTTTTACCTAAAATCCTAGATTTTAAACGACAAAGACTAAGATGTTGAAGAAAACAGAATGTAGAAGCAAAAGGCTGTTCATTTAGTTTTCTTACACAGAAAGAATTCAAAATGTGCTGTTTTATTGGTTGACAATACCAAATTTGTTAAGAATAGTTTTGAAAAGCTTAAAGAAAATTCTAGTACAAACAGGAGCCCATCATAATCGAAGGCTAATATAATATTATATGTTAATTGTATCTCTATTAAAAGAAAGCTCATCATGGACTTTGCGCATCATTAGAGAACCTATAAGAAAAGGAAATATATTCTATATACACGAAGACAGACGCTAAAGAGAAAAGCAAGGAAGCGAATACATTAGCAATTTGCAAGTGGTATGCAAAAATATTCTCAATATCTTTTAAATACAAAGTGATATGCAAAACTACACATAAGCATGAATGCAAGCTGATAATGTATGTACAGAAAAGACTGGAGTGAAATTGTCTCACATTTTAACCAATTGTTATTTCTGGGTAATGGTTAATTATAATTTTTACCTATAATTGATTTCTGTGTCTCCTAAATTTTCTTTTAAGTTGATATATAACATACATACTCACAAAAATATGTGTTTTAAAGCCTCAATTCAAATATGAAATTCTATGTAGACTATTAACATGGGTGATGATACTGCGTTGTCCTTAGCCATCACTCTTCGGCTATAAGAGTAAATGAGGGGACTGATGAAGCCTGACATCACTACCTCAGTCACTTGTACAGAGCAGGAAACTGAACTGATGGGGGGCCAGGAATCCACAACACCGAGGTAAAATATTAAAATATTATTAAAAGCATTTCTGCCAAGTTGAAAGCCACAAACACAGCTCAAATCACTGGAGCTTGATTCATAGAAACATCATTCTTCCCTCCATATAACAAGCACAGGAAATGCTTTCAAATCAGCACAGCTTCATGGGGTGCACAGACCTGGAAACATCATGTTGCACACACACTGTTGGGTGACCCACCTTTCCTTTGGTTCCTCTAGTTGTTTCAGCCAAGAAGATCAAACACCCTAAGTTTCACAGCAGAGAGGCATTGGACAGCTGGCTTTTGATGAAGAGGCTGGCAGCTTCCTCCTTAACAGTTACTGTGTTATTCACCACTTTTTCCCAGGTGGGCCTACAGCCGCCCCCAAGTCTTCCGTCTGTTCGTTACAACAGATGTGCGTGGAGTAAGCCGGATAGGTCAGCCTACTCATTAACCGAATTCACTTAAACACCCTATTCCTAACTATATTTTTGATGTTAACACCAGGTGTAAGTAAATACGTTTGAGTGGAAAGTCATCACTGAGTAAGTAAAACATAATGATAGTAACATTTAAATGATATTTTCAGAAAAACCATCCAATTGTTCATACCTGTTCTTTTTCTCTCTCTCAGTTTCAGAAAGCATCATATGCCCAACAGGCCAGAAAGATCATGCCAACCATCTGATTTCCCACAGGGGCGGACTACAAGCTCCATTCTAAACCACACTTCGCTCTACACTTAATTAAAGAAATAGATCATCAGAATACCTCTCAAAATCTTAATACAGGGGAAAATGTTCTTCTAAAATGTGATTGAGTACTTTGCCATAAGAGCTGATATAAAAATATGTTTGTTTTTTGTTTGTTTTTTTTCAGTCTGGTGCCCATATGGCATTCTGATTAGCAAAGCAGTCTATCCAAAACACACTTTTATTTTGCTCCTAAAATAATAGTAACAAAAATAGATGCAAAAACTATGTGAAAAATAATGCTTTACTCAAATTCACCCAGAACTTCAGCTGTATTCAGGATGATAATTTCCAAAGGCAACAAATATGAGGTCTGACAATTAAGTTTGCGAACTTATTTTCAATGATATTGCTAACCTTTTTTTGATATCAGATGGATTATTCATTATGAATTTGTACCAACTGGACAAACAGTTAATCAAGTTAACTATTCGGAAGTGCTGAAAAGGCTGTGTGGGAAACGACCTGAACTTTTCACCAACAATTCATGGTTCTTGCTTCATGACAACACACAAGCTCATACAGCACTGTCTGTGAGGAAGTTTTTAGCCAGTAAACAAATAACTGTTTATTTGTTGAACACCATCCCTATTCACCTGATCTGGCCCCTAATGACTTTTTTTCATTACCTGAAGATAAAGGAAATATGGAAAGGAAGACTTTTTGATGACAATCTGGACAGCAAGGGTAATACAACGACAGCTCTGATGGCCATTCCAGAAAAAGAGTTCCAAAATTGCTTTGAGGGTGGACTAGATACTGGCGTCAGTGCATAGCTTCCCAAGGGAGTACTTCGAAGGTGACCATAGTGATATTCAGCAATGAGGTATGTAGCACTTTTTGTAGGATGAGTTCACAAACTTAGTTTTCTGACCTCGTGTAAAACTCATGATACATGAGATGTCAGGGTAAGATGAAAAATAATTTTAATAAATACTTATTTAAATTTTTATTGAAGTGAAATTCATACAACATAAAAGCAACCATTTTAAAGGGAATGATTTGGGGGCATTTAATGCATTCACAATGTTGCTCAACCACCACCTTCTTCTAGCTTTAACATGTTTTCAGTGCTCCAAAATGAAACACTGTATTCAATTAAGCAATTATCCGCACTCCCCCAACTCCTAGCTCCTGGAAGCCACCAGTCTGCTTCCTGTTTTTACGAATTCACCTGTTCTGGATATTTCATATAATTGGAGTCATACAATACGTGACTTTTTGTTGAAGTGCTTTAACTCAGCGTGATACCTCTGAGCTCCAACCCCATTGTAGCAAGTGCCCGTGCTTCATTCCTTGTAGTGCTGAATAACATTCCACTATGTGCATATACTCCTATTTGTTACCCATTCATGTAATGATGAACATCTGGGCTATTTCCACCTGTTGGTTATTGTGAATAGTGTTCATATGAACATTCAGGTATAGGTATCTATTTGAGTACCTGTGCTCACTTCTCTTGGGTATATTCCTAGGAGTGGAATTTCTGGGTCATTTGGCAATTCTATGTGTAAGGTTGTAAAGAAACACTGAATTCTTCTGCACAGTGGCTTACCATTTAACATTCCAACCAGCAATGCACAAAGTCTCCACATTTTCCACATCCTAATCAACACTTGCTATTTTCTGTTTTTTTTTTCTTTTCCCATAAATTCTAGTCATCTTCATAGGTGCAAAGTTGTATTTCATTGTCATTTTGATTTGCAGTTTTCTATTGAGGAGTGATACTGAGCATCTTTGTAAGTGCTTGTTAGCCATTTGTATATCTTCTGTGGAGAAAGGTCTATTGCTGTCCTTTGCCTATTTTTTAATTACTTTGTTTTTTGTTGTTGAGTTGTAAGAGTTCTTTATATTTTCTGGATACTAGACTCTTTTTAGATATATGATTTGCAAATATTTTCTCCCATTCCACAAGCTATCTTTTCACTTTCCTGATACTGTCGTTTGATTTAAGAAAAGTATGGAATGCAAAGGTATTTTGATGTAAGAAAATCAATCAATGTTATAAATGGCATTAACAGAATGAAGCGTGAAAATCACATGATGATCTTACTTGACAGAAATGCAGAAAAAGCATTTTACAAAAACAAATGTTTTTCATAATAGACACTCAGAAATGAGGAGTAGAGGGGAACTTCCTCAGCATGATAAAAAGCATTATGACAAATAAACAGCCAACAGCAAACTTGTGGTGGAAAAGGACAGCTTTCCCCTAATGTCAGGAGCAAGACAAGCAGTCCTGCCTTCATCATTGCTATTCAACACTGCACTGGGGTGCTAGTCAGATAAATTAGGCAAGAGAAAAATAGTAAACAGTATGCAAACTGGAAAGGAAAAGTAAAACTGTCTTTATTGATAATGCTATGATCCTGTGTATAGAAAATCCCAAAGCATCCACACAAAAGCTATAGCTAAGAAATGATTCAGCCAATTGCAGGTGACAGGGTCTGCATGTTGATATCAATGTTTCTGTGCACCAACAATTACCACTTAAGTAGGTGAATGACTTATACAGTGAAGCCACAAAGCACTGATGGAAGAAACTAAAGATCCAAATACATGGACAGCATCTGACATTTATGGGTTAGAACACACACTATTGTTAAGATGGCGATACTGCCTAAGGAGGTCTACAGACGCAGTTAGTTTTTATCAAAATCCCTTATCGTGGTCTTTTTTTCAGAAATGGTAAATCAGGTCATCGACTTCATGTGGAATTACAAGGGGTCCCAAATAGTGAAAACAAGCTTGAAAAAGAACAAAATGGAAGAACTCACACTTCCTAATGTAAAAACTTACTACAAAACTATAGTGATCAAAACAGTGTGGTGCTGGCACAGACAGACATCTAGACCAACGGAATCAAACTGGAAATTCAGGAACCAATCATCCATCACAGCCAACTGATTTTTCATGTGGGTGCCTAGACCATTCCATGGGGACAGAAGGGTCTCTTGAAGTAGTGATGCTGGGACAATGGATAGTCACTTGCAAAAGCATGAACGTGGACCCTAATCTCACAGCACACATAAAATTTAACTCAAAATCAATCAACAGCTTAAATATAAGAGCTAAAACCTTAAAAACCTTAGAAGAAAACAGAGGCAAATATTCATGAGCTGGCTGTGGCAATGGATTTTTAGATATGACATCAAAAATGTGAGCAAGAAAAAAAAAAGAATAAATATAATTTGGACTTTGTGTAAATATTATTTATCTTGTATTACTGAAATGACTGTGACAAAAATGTCATTGACATCCTTAAAATTATGTCCAAAGGTATTAGAATAATAAGGAACTGCTTTCACGTAACAAAAGTTAGCTTGAGCAGATAGTGGCAATGCCCCACTCATACCCCTGAGACGGCCGAGGACCGTCATGGCAGGTGGGCTTCCCGCTGCTTCTGTCTGCATCTCTGTGTCTCAGCGCATTTAGGTCCTGAGCCGTGGAAGGTCACTCTGGTCACAGCGAGGCAGGTTGGCAGTGACAGGGAGCAGCCCTTCATCCACTTTCCGGAAGTCGATATTTAGTTGCTTCCTGCATTTCCAGGCCTGTGTTCTGTGTACACCTCAGGGTTTCTTTGTGGGTTTCATCCGCAGGTGCCCCCAGTGTTAGGGGACGGAGCAATGTACATTTTCTTGGCCACCTTCCCTTCCCTATGTCATTTCCCCACTCCTCTTATCATGACCCTGGCACTTCCCAAAAATATATGCTTCAGATCCTTGTCTCAGGGCTTAATTCAGGGGGAATCTAAGCTAAGTCACAGACTAAACAACAACTGTTTATTGAGCCATATCCAACATAAGATTTCATTCTAAATATTAAGTATTCAGTGATGAATGAGATATTCTCCTTGCTATTGAGCCCACATATTCATATTCAAACATATTTGAATATTTTAATAGATTGATCTTATTAAAACGTTAAGATTTTAGAGACAATGGATAGTGTAACATGTGGAAGTCGAGCAGTTCACCTTGCAAATGTTAAATAACTAACAAAAGCTTAAAGACCTGGAACTTGGAGGGTGCAGTTAACTGTGAGCAACACTCACTTTCTTGTTCTAGACCCACCAGAGGAAAACCAGCCCAATCTCTTACACAGAAATGTACACATCGGAAACAATGCCTATGGACCTGAAGAGTGAGTGCCGCCCCTGGGTGGTCAGGCAAAGTGGGGGTGGGCTTCCCACCATCTGTCATGCTCTATCAAACTGCATCACCTGCCTCAAAGCAAAGACAACATACCGAGACCTTTAATAAGCAGACAGAGATTATAAGGACAGGTAGTTTGGCAGAATTACGTCCATGGCACAATGTGTGACCTCACAGCTACAGCACTCCAACTGCCCGTCAAGGTCCCAAAGTCAAACAAGGGTGCCTGGGCCACACCTGCTCAAAAAGGATTCGTGGAACATCCTACAGCATCCCTCTTTCCAGCTATCGAAGATGCAGGGGACAAGAGCCAAGGAGATGCACAGACACTGTGGGCAATTCTAGGAACCTCCGTTCCTGACACGTCTAAGGGACCAGCTCCTGCCAGCTGCCCAGAGCCTTTCTGTTCAATCACGCCCTATGTCCTACAAATCGCTCAGGAAGGACAGACAGCTCTTCTTGTTTTAGCCAAGAATCGAGCAGCAAAGAATAGAAACATAAAAATGCTGCAAAACATAAAGATGTGTTCTAACTACCTGGTAAAGACCTGGCAAAGGAGAGGAAAAATCAGACTTTCTATTCAAAACCACTATCCTTACTTCATTCACTCACAGAATCAGTTTCACAAGAAATAAGCTCTTTCTTTACTGCTCCCTTCCCCCAACAAAACCTGTATTTTTCTTCCCCTTAGAAAAGTCTGATCACTTACATAGACATCATTCCCCAAATGAGATAATAAAATGTTAAAATATTTCCTTAGTTTCAAGCTCTGAGAAAAGAAGTTGTCACAGAACATTTTTATAATGTTCTTCATGTGAATTCTCAGAGCATAAGAAATCCCTGGGCCTGGGACAAAGGAGAAGTGGTGAGCTACCCAAAATGACCTGGCCAGGAGGGTGAGAGCCTGTCACTAGAACAGTTTTTATAATGCGTCTGTTGGCTCAGGTGGGACGGCTGCCTGATCTAACGGGGAAGCAGAATGTGAAGGTGCTACAGTTGCTTGCCCAGTGCCGCGTTTCTCCCTGTGTTTATTAAGATCAACAGAAGCCCTTGAAAGGAGAGGGGCAGGCCAGACAGTACGTACTGGCCACTGATGAGTGGAGGCACGTCTGCAACATCCACTTTCTCTCTGCTTTTGCACTTTCACCATTTACCACTTGTCTCACATGGCCCACAGTTAAATGACTCTGACACTTAGAATTATTCAGAGGCTAAAGAGCTGTTCCCGACGTGTCAGGGAGCTGCTCCCTTTTCCTGAGCATAGTGCTGGCTGCCGCTCCGAGAGGCCTGCAGTTGCTGTCACTGCTGTGACTTCTTTCCTGGCACTCACAGAAAGCAGCTACTGTGAGCTATGTGTGAAGGAGCCGTGGATCTTAGCACTCCACAGCAGCTACTTCCCCACTGGCAAAGTCACTGAAAGGTCCTTCTGGCCTTCCTCTTGTTTTAATTCATGCATGTCGCAAAGCTTTACCAAATGTTTACCAAGTGCCAAGAGATGTGGTAGGTTCTAGAAACATGAAGTTGAAACAAATCACCTTCAAAGAATGCACACTCAGGTTAGTAGGCCAGTGGCTGAATCCAGGACTTGGGCACGGACTTGGGTGTCCTGCTCTGTGCCCTCATTTGTCAGCCCTTGTCCCTGAGTCAGGTCAGTGTCTTGCCCCAGCGCCAGAACCCTCCCCCAGCTCTGTTTGGCCTGCAGGTCTCAGCTTAGATGACCCTTCCTCATGGAAACTCTGCAAGACCGCAGGACAGGCTTAGGTGCTCTGCTACCTGTCCCCACAGGGCAAGGCGCTCCTCACCCTGCGTTGAGTGGGCTTAGGCTATACACAGTCTGCATAGTGACAACTGTGCCTGTCACTGTCCTTCTGGGGCATCAGGTCATGGTGGGTCCATAGTAGGATGCAGGAAATGCTTGTTGAGTGACTGAGTGAGCACAGGAAAGCTATGGGGGTCTTCTCCAAGGTCAGTCTAGCCCAAGTCCCCAGGAGCTGGCTTCACAGAAGAGCGCCTACTTCCTTTAGTGTCAGAAGTCCTCCCACCACAAAGGTTGGTGTGAACATCACCAAGGTGTTTGTTGGTGATATGTTTATCCTCAAAAAGCTCCTGTGGTTAAATAAATTTGCAAAACTCTGGGTTAAATAAAATGATGCAGATGTCATTATTGCAGAAAGTCTCAGAACTATCAAAATATTAATATTCAATGTAAATCTCAAAAGGGTTCTCTTTGACGTATCATTCAAGCTTGCTTGGGCCAACAAGTCCCTTCGAAACATACACATCATTCACAGCTGCCATCGGCTGCCGCTCCTGTTCCTGGCAGCAATCATGGCCCCATCGAGAGCCAGTGAGAGATGGGGTCTTGTATTCCAAACACTGGCTGTCCAGCTAGAGGGACACACAATAAACAGCGAAACATACCATCAAATGAATAGATGAGGAAGAGAAGTTTAGACACCCTCCTTTGGTGCCATTAGGAAAATAAAACATTTCATGAAATCATGATGAAAAGTGATGGTCTCTTTAGAAAGAGTGCTCAGGAAAAGTTTACTCAACAGGTACATAACCATGAGAAAGAGTCCTTAACATCAAGATCTAAAGAAAGAGTGTCCCAGGTGAGACTTCATGATGTTGACCATGCTCAGCGAATTCAAGGATAGAACAAAGTTCAAGGGGCTGGAGCTCAACACACAGGAAGCAGTGACAGTGGGAGGTAAGACCTGAGAGGGGCAGGCAAGGGGACACAGGGGCAGTAGTGCCAATTTAATACCAATTAAAATGGGAAGCAATAAAGGATCTTAAGTTGAGGACCTAAGATCTGAATGTCGTTTTTTAGAAGACCATTCTGGTAACTTCTTTTGTCACCTTTAAATTTGTTATATAAAGAATTGAGAGAAAATTCAGAAAAATTGATGAAGTACAAAAGTGACAAAGATTACCAATGAAATCAACAGAAATTATTCTGCCATTAAGTAGGGAATTGTAACAACAACAAAAACAAAACATTCAGATCATACCAAAAGCTGTAACTCACTTAGAGGGAGAGACAAACTTCAAACAGAAATAACAAATGCTTTTTGGACTGTATAACAATCCATTTAATAAAAGAGAGTAAATGCTGTGAACATGCTGGGAAAGATTTAAATTTCTTGCTGACATTGACAATAAGTGAAAACTCCCAATGCACCCCGTCCATGACTGAATGACTTGAACTTTTATGGCTCACATATTGAAAAAACTTGAACCCAGTTCACGCAAGTCAGGGGAACAATCTTTACCCAAATTTGACAACAATTCGTTTAGATTCACATGGATGTTATGAAGCTAAACATAACTTTTCTAATTTACTTTAGCACACTATGCTAGGAAAAAAGCTGAGTTATTCCCCCCCCCCCCCATTTTCTCTATAGAAACTGGTTTTTCAAAACTATTGTCCTATGGCAAGGCAAAGAATAAAAAGTTAAAAATTAGGAGGGAAAAAAAAGTTGTAAAAGTGTGCTATGCAATTAACGAATAATATTTTTTATGGATTTTATGATATTTATAGTCCTTGCGTTTTAAAATTTGTAATTTTTTGTGTTAAACAAATATTTGCTTTTGTATTGAATATATGTAGGAAGAGAAGACCCAATCTATAATATCGTCAAAAAATAAAATATCTCAAAATAAATTTAATAAGAAATGTACAAAAAATAGATTTTATTTCTAGACTTTCTCTTCTGTCTCATTGATTTGCTAACAGTACTTGTGCCCCTTTTAATCATTATAGATTTATGTTTTAAAATGTTTTCTTTCCTATTAAACAGCTAACTAAAATTCTCCACCCCCATTCCTTTTCCCTGTAAGGGCATATCCCTTCTGTAGACATGACATCTCATAATCATTGTATTTACGTGACATCACATGGAAGGGCCTCTTCACCTCTGTGTCTTTCTTACAAAAACCCGTTAAGCTCATCTGCCATCTGTGTACTCAGACCAGGTACTTCGTAAGGCATTCTGAAGTGTAGCCTTCAGGAAAATGCAGTGCTTCTGTCTTTGATAATACTTAAATAGTGGAGCCTTCAGAGGAAATTTGGCATTTTTGGTACAATTTTTGAGCTCTGTGGAAGGGTCATAAAGCATACACTAAAGTGGGTGTGTGACGACAAAGGCAGCTTCTTTATTTCTCAGGCTGACCTAACATCTCAGTCTAGTGAATTTAGTCTGATCCAATAATTTAAATACTTCCTTTGGTAAATTTTCAGGATTTCGTACCTCTCCTGCCCCCAGACAGAAAACATATGGGCATTTGGGTGGACGTTTTGCAGTCTCGCTGTGGCATGACAGGCCAGAGAGCAGGCCCCACAACCTGCCACTTCCCCAGTGTCTGCTGTGGGGGGTGGTCTGGTCTACTACCAGGCCACAGCCCCTGCGCTGTGTTGGTGCTGTGACTCTCAGGCATTGTGACGGCTCTCCTTATGGAAACCCATGGTCCCAGCCACCCGTTCCACATCCTGAAGTATTAGTGGCTTCACTCTTGGTCTCGAGCCCAGGACTATTGGCTCCGTCACCACTTTCTGCAGGTATTGTTCAACTCTGGCACATCACACTCAGGCAACAGGGACCAGGAGGCCCCAAGACTTCTGCTGATGCCCCATCACACTGGTGCACACATGAGCACAGCTTCTCCTGGAGATAAGCAGGCTCCCTGCTGCATCCACCCTCCTGGTGTTCCTGGATTCCGGCCCTACCTCTGTCTGCAAAAGTCCCCTCCCCACTGGGATTCTAGTCCAAGAAAGAAAAAGTGAAGACCCATGGACTTTTCACTGTCACTTTTCCTCTTCTTTTTTTCCCATCAGCTACTTGTCCAGAAAGAGCGGCAACTTTTCCTTTTCCTTGTGCTCAAAGGCCATCTCCAAGTTCGTACTCTCCTCCTTCTTCAAGTGGAACTGCTTCTTTGGGACTCTAATGGTATTCTCCCTATCGTGTGGGATGAAGCTCCCTTATCAATAAAAGATTACACATCAGAAGAGATTCCCAAAGCATCCACCCGTTAAACACAGATGTCCTTTCTGACTTGAGTTACTCCGTCCTCTCTGTCGGAAATACTTGGTCACCATTCCCACATGCTTGAGCAGCTATCAGACAGTCTTTAGCTGACGTGACATCAGCTATGATGCGCGAGGTGTACGTAAGCATTTCCACTTTGAGAGACGTGAGGATTAATATTGAGATAAAATCCATTCTGCTGCCATAGGGACATGTTCAAACACTGATGACTATTCAGTGCCCAGTTTTCATAAAGTATTTTGTCATCCCTGATTAATTCTGCCTTTCAACAAGAAATGTAGGATTGTTGGCCCACTCTCACGTGTCGGAGAACTAAGCTGAGCCGTTATTCAATGACGTACCCAGATTCCGGCAGGCTGTGTTGGCAGATGCCCCCAGAGACGGAAACCTAGCAGCCCCATTCCAGCAGGGGGCACCAGGTACATGACAAATTTGGGTACACCCTAGCTTTCTGTTGGTGGGAATCTTACAAGATGGTATACCGAAGAAAAAAATAGATTCCAAGTGTCATGGATACGGCAGCTTGCCTTTATATCTTTGACAAAGAATACAATTTGGGGGAATTTAAATAGATTTTACAAATCAACAGACACCTTCCTAGTATGTTTTTAGACTTCAAGACAGGTTCCTCACTCCAAAGCTCAACCCACTATGGTGCCCAGAATCTCCCAGTTACACTTTCATTCCTTTGGGTCTTAAGATTTTGGGGGCCTAATTTTAAAAATGCTGTAAGAAAAATCTACAGGAAAATCTCTAGGTTTTCCAGTGTCAGTGTTGAAGGGCTTCTAGGATGACAATGAAGCATGAGTGAGTTTACAAGACAGGATGGAGGGACCCTGTAACCAGCCTCCTTCCCCACACCCACGCTTTGGTTATGTCTTCTAGGTTGTATGAGTTTTGTATGCTTATGTTTTCCATATAGGAACCAGCGTGCTGTGAGGAAGAGCTTTATCAGAGTTGACTTCCAACTCCAGGTCTATCAGGAGGCTATAGGAAGTGCACAGTAATATTTGATTTCTTCCTCCATCCATTAAAAGGGAGGCTCATTCAAACAGGCCAAGAAAATTCCCCCTAATTTATCACAAGTAGGCAAGCAGATACAATGAACACACCCAGAGAAGCAAATGTCAAATTGGTGCTTCTCCAATTTTAATGTGAGTATAAATTACTTGAGGATTTTGTTGAAATGTGGAGGCCAGTTTTGTAGGTCTGAGGAGGGACCTGAAATTCTGCATTTCTGACCCAGATGTGGCCAATGTTGTTGATCTCTGTGGTACATTTTTTAGCAGCAAGATGCTAGATGACAAAACCTTCCCCGAAGAAAACAGGATCCATCATCCTCAGCTTTCAGAGACACATTGAAAGCATTCTAGAAGTCACCCAGATACCCTTTTTCCCTGGTGCCATCAAAAGGCCATCTTCCAAAGGAGTCTCGTAGAAGCAAAATGCTTGAACAATCTAAGGTTTCAACTCCAAGTGAAAGATGGTGTTCAATGCTCGAGTTACTCCTGGTTCTTCCGGGAGATAAAGGAAACACAGAAGTCTCTAGAGACATAAAGAGATTCTGCCTTTTCAACTCTTTTATATTTATTCCAGTGAGATCAGAATGCAACAAGTTGAGACCTCTACCTCTATAGTGGGATAGTTTTTAAGTGGCCAAGACATGGAAAACAACAAGCGTCCTTCAACAGATGATTGGATAAAGAAGATGGGGTATATGAAGTCTGCAATTAAGTTCGTGAACTCATCCTAGAAAAAATGCCACATACCTCATTGCTGAATATTGCTACAGTCACCTTCGAAGTACTCCCCTTGGTAAGCTATGCACCGAGGCCAGTGCCTAGTCCACACTTCAAAGCAATTTTGGAATTCTTTCTGGAATGGCCATCAGAACTGTCGTCGTATTACCCTTGATGTCCTGAATGTCATCAAAATGTCTTCCTTTCAGTATTTCCTTTATCTTTAGGTAAAAAAAGAAATCATTGGGGGCCAGATAAGGTGAGTAGGGAGGGTGTTCCAATTTGTTTACTGGCTAAAAACTCCCTCACGGGCAGTGCCGTGTGAGCTGGTGCATTGTCGTGATGCAAGAGCCATGAATTGCTGACAAAAAGTTCAGGTAATTTTCATCTAACTTTTTCACTCAGACTTTTCAGCACTTCCAAATAGTAAACTTGGTTAACTGTTTGTCCAGTTGGTACAAGTTCATAATGAATAATCCTGATATCAAAAAAGGTTAGCAACATCAATTTGATTCTTGATTTGGACTGACCAAATATTTCTGTTGTGGAGAACTGGCTGACTTCCACTGTGCACTTTGACGCTTTATTTCAGGGTCGTATTGGTACACCCATGTTTCATCACCAGTGATAACACGGCCCAAAACATCATCTTGCCTCTCCGACAGGTCTTGGCAAACTTTGACTCTGCTTTGCTTTTGTTCATCTGTGAGCTCCTTCAGGACCACTTTTGCACACACCTTTCTCATGCCAAGATTTTCAGTTAAGATTTTCCTAACTGTTTCTCTATTGATGTTTATTTGCTCTGCTGTGCTTCTCACAGTCAACTGACACTTTTGACACACAATTCAAAGAATTTTTGCAATGTTTTCATCAGTTCTGTTTGTGATTGGCTGCCCTGACCTCATTTCATCAGTTACGTGTTCTCTCCCATCAGAAAAACATTTAATCCATTTGTACACTGCTGTTTTCTTCATGGCATTATCCCCATAAACTTGGGCTAACATATCCCTGATTTCACTTCCACTCTTGCCAAGTTTAACAAGAAATTTAATGTTTGTTCATTGCTCTAATTCAAGTTCAGACATTCTCGCGATGGCACACAAAAACATGCAACAACAAAAATGAACACCACTCAGCAAGACACCACCACATGTTGACACGAACACAGCTGTGAGACACTGATATACCCAGGTTATGAGACCTTACCCAGCTATTTGTAAAGTGCTGCCAAAGTAAGCTCATGGTGGCAAGTCGCAAACTTAATTGTCAGATCTCGTGTATAACAGAATGAATACTACTCTGTCATAAGATAAGATGAAATGGTGCCAGTTGTGACAACATGAATGGATCTTGAGATTAGTATACTAAACGAAATAAGTCACACAGAGAAAGTCAACAACAATATGATTTCACTGATATGTGGGACATAAAACTGAAAGCAACGAAGGAATAAAACATACAAATAAAGAAACAAAAACTCAAAAACACAAACAATACTTTAGTGATTATTAGACAGTAAAGGGGGCGAGGGGTGGTAGATGACAGTAAAGGGGGTCAAATATATGGTGATGGGAGGAGAACTGACTCCGGGTGGTGAGAACACAATGTGATATATACATGATGTATTACAGAAATGTACACTTGAAACCCATGTAATTTTACTAACTATTGTAACCCAATAAATTTTAATTTTAAAAAAAGAAAAATAAGAAAAGCAATGGGGCAGGTATTCAGAATTCATTTTGTTTCAAAAGCATACCAAGTTACCCCATACCAAGCTGATTCAATAGCCATATTGCAAACTTTATGCTGAACTACTTCCTCACCTAAATAGAACTGACACATTGGGCTAAGGGCAAGGGAGTAGGGACGAAGAGAAAAAGTAAATGAAGACAGAAGAAAACATATTTACTGAGCAATAAATACCATGTGTCAAGCAAAGTATTAAGCTTAGGGAGTAATAAGACAAGGGGCATCCGTACTCTGGCACACCTGAGCATGTCAGCAGCAAATATTTATAGAAAGTCTAAAAATAGCTGAGGTCATAAGGCACCAAATTTGATGTGCATGTGTTTTCTTTATTCTGCTTCCACTAATGCTATTGAATTATGGTTTCTGTGCAAACATTTATGCTATAAGCTTTAAAGAGTATATTAACAATCTGTTTGTACTTTCATGCTCCCAAATATGCCTGTCATTCAATTTTATCTCAAGAAATCATTATATTTCAGTTAATTTTATTCAGACATATTTTAATAAGTACTTTTCTTTTTCCTTTTTTTACATGAAATTTTGTTTTTTATTTAATCATCTCTTTAAAACCTATTGAAAGATAATTAGGTCTCGAACTTTTTTCTATTAAAACAGTTTGCTAAATTTAAAATTAATTGTATGTATATCTTTATAGACTTATGCTAATATATCTGTAAACTGGATTACTAGAAATGGATTTGTCTTGAAGTATTTAAAATTTTTACAGTTTCTGCCAAATTGCCTTCTGAAAAAGTTTAAGTTTATGTGCTCTCCAAAAGTATAATTTTGCTATACTCTCTTCTATGTTAATGCTTTTTCATCTTATTTCAGTAACCCACGTCTTCTTGATTATTAATTTGGGGAACTTATTAAATAATGTTGTAAAGATTTTGTTGGGTATCCGATGGACATGCATCCTATTTGGGAGACCACCTCAGAGATAGTGTGGATGCCTGACCATGGCATTGTACACCAGAAGCTAAACATTAACGAATGCCAACTATAATTTTATATATATAATGTGATGGCTTGGTGTGAGGTCGGAGGGATAATGGATGGGGGAAGGAGGGTTCACAGTGTGAGGGATATAAATGATGAACGTCTAAGTATTACCTTGTCTTGTACACCTGAAACTAAAAAAAAAAAAAAAAAAAAAAAAGATATGCTTGATTTGGGTAGCACCCTTTGGAATGTGATCATTCTTAACGCATTGTGCATAACTGTTAGGAAAAAAAATTATCAATCTAAAATATTAAAGTTATTATTAAAAAAAAGAAATTAATAACAAACTGTGCCTGAAAATTAGAGGCTAAGCTTTTAATTTTCCCTTAACATTGTGGTATTTACTTTATTAAAAAAAATTTATTGGGGTGACAATTCTTAGTAAATTACATAGATTTCAGGTGTACAATTCTGTATTACATCATCTATAAATCCCATTGTGTGTTCACCACCCAGACTCAGTTCTCCTTCCATCACCATATATTTGATCCCCCTAACCCTCATCTCCCTCCCCCCCCACCCAACCAGACAATAACCACTAAACTATTGTCTGTGTCTATGAGTTCTTGTTTCTCATTTGTTTGCCTTGTTCTTTTCTTGTTTTTGGTTTATATACCACATAATAGTGAAATCATAGGGCTCTGTCTGACTTATTTCGCTTAGAATTATACTCTCAAGATCCATCCATGTTGTCAAAAATGTTCCTATATCATCTTTTCTTACTGCCGAGTAGTATTCCATTGTGTATATATACCACAATTTCTTTATCCACTCATCTATCGAAGGACATTTTGGTTGTCTCCATCTCTTGGCCACCGTAAACAAAGCTGCAATGAACATTGGAACACATGTGTCTTTATGTATAAATGTTTTCAGATTTTTAGGGTAGAGGGATTGCTGGGTCATATGGTAATTCTATTCGTAATTTTTTGAGGAACCTCCACACTGCATTCCATAATGGCTGCACCAGTCTGCATTCCCACCAACAGTGGATGAGGGTTCCTTTTTCTCCACAGCCTCTCCAACACTTGTTACTATTTGTCTTGTTGATGAAAGCCATTCTGACTGGGGTGAGGTGATATCTCATTGTGGTTTTTATTTGCATTTCTCTGATGATTAGAGATGTTGAGCATTTTTTCATATGTCTATTTGCCATTTGTATGTCCTCTTTGGAGAAATGTCTCTTCAGGTCCTCTGCCCATTTTTCAGTTGGGTTGTTTGTTTTTTTGTTGTTGAGTTTCATGAGTTCCTTTTATATTTTGGATATTAGCCTCTTATCAGAGTAACTGTTTGCAAAAACCTTCTCCCATTCAATTGGTTGCCTCTCTATTCTGTCGATGGTTTCTTTTGCTGTGCAGAAGCTTTTAAGTTTCATATAGTCCCACTCATTTATTTTAGCTTTTACTTCCATTGCCTTTGGAGTCAAATATATAAAATGTTCTTTGAACCCAAAGTCCATAAGTTTAGTACCTATGTTTCCTTCTATGCAGTTTATTGTTTCAGGTCTTATGCTTAAGTCTTTGATCCATTTTGAATTAACTTTGGTACATGGTGACAGATAGCAGTCCCGTTTCATTCTTTTGCACGTGGCTGTCCAATTCTCCCAGCACCATTTATTGAAGAGGCTATCTTTCTTTTATTGTATGTTTTTAGCTTCTTTGTCAAAAATTATCTGTTCATATTAAGGTGGTTTTATTTCTGCTTCTCAATTCTATTCCATTGGTCTATGTGTCTGTTTTTCTGCCAATACCATGCTGTTTTGATTATTGTTGCCCTGTAGTACAAGCTAAAGTCAGGCAGTGTGATACCTCCAGCATTGTTCTTTCTTCTTAAGATTGCTTTGGCTATTTGGGGACTTTTGTGCTCCAAATAAATCTGATGATTTTCTGTTTTATTTTTTTAAAAAATGCCATTGGGATTTTGATGGGGATTGCATTAATCTGTATATTGCTTTGGGTAATATGGCCATTTTAACTATGTTGATTCTTCCAATCCATGAGCACGGAATGTCTTTCCATTTCTTTGTGTCTTCTTCAATTTCTTTCAAAAATGTCTTGTAGTTTTCAGCATATAAGTCCTTCACATCCTTAGTTAAGTTTATTCCTAGGTATTTTATTCTTTTTGCTGCAATTGCAAAAGGAATGTTTTTTGTATTTCTTTTTCTGAGATTTCATTGGTAGTATATGGGAATGCAATGGACTTTTGTACATTGATTTTGTAGCCAGCAACTTTACTGTATTCGTTGATTGTTTCTAATAGCTTTTTGGTGGAGTCTTTAGGGTTTTTTATATATAGCATCATGTCATCTGCAAACAGTGATAATTCAACTTCTTCATTTCCAATTTGGATGCCTTTTATTTCTTTCTCTTGCCTGATTGCTCTGGCAAGGAATTCCAACACTATGTTGAAAAGCAGAGGTGATAGGGGACAGCCCTGTCATGTTCCTGTCAGTTTTTCACGATTAATTATGAGATTAGCGTAGGGCTTGTCATAGATGCCCTTTATTATGTTAAGGTATTTTCCTTCTGTACTATTTTATTAAGTGTTTTAATCATAAATGGATGCTGTGTCTTGTTAGATGCTTTTTCTGCATCAATTGACGAATCATATGATTTTTTGTCCTTTGTTTTGTTTATGTGATGTATCACATTGACGGATTTGCAGATGTTGAACCATCCTTGTAGCCCGGGGATGAACCCCACTTGGTCGTGATGAATAATCTTATTAATGCATTGTTGTATTCGATTTGCTAGAATTTTGTTTAGGATTTTTGCATCTGTATTCATCAGAGATATTGGTCTGTATGTTCCTTTTGTTGTGTTGTCTTTACCAGGTTTTGGTATCAGGGTAATGTTGGCCTCATAAAATGAGTTAGGGAGTACTTTTTGTTGATGGGTTCAGTCCATTTACATTTAGGGTGATTATTATTTTTTTTTAGGGTTGTAATTTTTTTTATTAGTTTCAGGTGTACAAGACAAGGTAATACTTAGACGTTCATCATTTATATCCCTCACACTGTGAACCCCCTCCCCCCATCCACTATCCCTCCGACCTCACACTGAACTATCACATTATATATATAAAATTATAGTTGGCATTCATTAATGTTTAGCTTCTGGTGTACAATGTCATGATCAGGTATCCACAGTATCCCTGAGGTGGTCTCCCAAATAGGACGCATGTCCATCGGATACCCAACAAAATCTTTACAACATTATTGAATACCTACCCCAAATTAATTTTCAAAAAAAACCCTGAGGCCATCTTGTGGTTACCAGCTGCTTCCAAATCCCTTCACCTTTCTCCTTATCCCCAATCCCCACCCCCACACCCATCTAACAACTCTCGGTTTTTTCTTTGTGTCCCCAAAACTGTTTCTGATTAGTTCATTCACATAGTCTTTTCTTTAGATTCCGCATATAAGTGAGATCATATGGTACTTGTCTTTCTCTTTCTGACTTATTTCACTTAACATAATGTTCTCTAGATCCATCCATGTTGCTGCAAATGATAAGATTTCTTTCTTCTTTACGGCTGCGTAATACTCCATTGTATAAATGTACCACAGCTTCTTAATCCAGTCATCTACCGATGGGCATTTCGGTTGTTTCCATATCTTGGCTATTGTGTAAAGTGCTGCAATAAACATAGGAGTGCATACAGATTTTTGAATTGGAGTTTTGGAATTCTCCGGGTAGATGCCTAGGAGTGGAATTACTGGATCATAGGGTAGTTCCATTTTCAGATACCTGAGATACCTCCATACTGTTTTCCATAGTGGCTGCACTAATCTGCAATCCCACCAACAGTGCACTAGCGTTCTACATTTAGGGTGATTATTGATATGTGAGTATTTCCTGTCATTCTATCTTAGGTTTTCTGGTAAGGCTGTGTCTCCATTGTTTCTTTGCCTTTTTGTTGTTGTCTATTATTTCTGTGTGGTGGTATTCTATGATGTTTCCCGCTGTTTCTTTTTTTTATTAGAGTATACATTTCAGGTCTTGATTTTTTTTTTGAGTAATTACCATTAAGTTTATGTAAAAGAAAGTTTGATATTTAGAGTATTCCATTTTCTTCAGCACACTTACTTTCTCCATTCCCATATTTCGTTACAGGCCTTTATTCTCCCCATTTTTATGTTTTTGTTGCCACAAATTGTCCCTGTTGATGGTGGTCAAATATCCTCCTAAGTATTTTGTAGTGCAGGTCGTGTATTAGAAAATTCCCTCAGCTTCTGTATGTCTGGAAAGGTCTTTAATCCTCCTTCATATCTAAAGGATATATTTGCTGGATATATTATTTCTGGCTAATAATTTCTGTCTTTCTATAGTTTGAATATTTGTTTCCACTCTCTCCTGGCTTGTAGAGTTTTTCCTGAATAATCTGATGATAATCTAATGGGCTTTCCATTGTAGGTTACCGTCTTCTTTTCCTTGACTGCCTTGAGGATTCTTTCTTTGTCGTTGATTTTAGACAGCTTCAATACAATGTGCCTTGGAGAAGACCTGTTGGGATTGAGGTAATTAGATGTTCTATTTGCTTCTTGGATTTGAGGATCCAGCTCTGGCCACAAGTTTGGGAAGTTCTCATCGACAATTTGTTTGAATCTATTCTCTGTTCCCTTCTCTCTTTCTACTCCTTCTGGTATGCCCATTATTCTTATATTGCCCTTTCTGATGGAGTCAGAAAGTTTTTGTAGAGTTCTTTCACTTCTTTTAAGTCTCAAGTTTCTTTCTTCTTCCATCTGTGTAATTTCCAGGTTTCTATCTTCGATGTTACTGATTCTTTCCTCCATCTGGTGAACTCTAGATGTTATTTCATTCTTCATTTCTTCAACTGAGTTCTTAATCTCCGGAAATTCTATTTGGTTCTTTTTTCTATTTGGTTCGTAAAAAGCTTAAGGTGCTCTTTGATTGTGTTTCTGAGTTCATTAAACTGCCTTTCTATGTTTTCTTGCATCTAGTTGAGTTTTTTCTGAACTGTAATCTTGAATTCTCTGTCATTTACGTCACATATTTCCATATCTTTATGTTCCTTTTCTGGAGACTTTTCACTTTCTTTCTGAGCTATCTTGTTGCCTTGGTTATTCAGGGCAATTACTGATTTACTATTTCTCTTCCTAGACATCTACAGGAGTGGCTTCTGCAACAGGTTGATAGGACGAGGTCTTTCTTTTTTTTCCTGTACTTGTTGGTAGAATGTTTTATTTTCTCTCTGACTGCAGCCTTTTTTCTCTCTCTCACACAGTTGTGCTATATTTGCTCTGCACTATTCCAGCTTCTCACACAATGGGTGAATCTCTGGGAGACGGGTTCTCTTTTGTTAATAGTTTGCCTGGGTCACAGAGCTCAGTGTCCGTGTGGGTATGCGAAGAGCTTTTGAAGTTCCAAAGCTCTTCCAGCACCAGATTCACAGCGAGTGTTTTTCAGCAGTTCTGTTTACTCCTTCAGGGATCCACCCAGATAGGTGGGGTCAGGGGCGGAGTTAGTTGTGAGAGGTAGAGAGCAATGGTAGCTACCACCACCACAGCGGGTCCTGCTTCCACAGTTCCCTCCCCTTTGCCAGAACTAGTTGGGCTGCAAATATGTGTGTGCCATCCACAGTTCTCAAACAGCGAATATTCTGTTCTTTTGATCTGACACTGCTACTGTTCCGCTTCTAGCACTGGGTATGTGTGGCGGGGCAAGCTCTGGGAGGGTAGGGAGGGGGCGGCTCGTCTCAGTGCCTAAGGCTTCAGTTCTCTGTGGCAGTGAGGGCTTCAACCACCGTTTTCAGTCTTCTTCCCTCAGTCTTCTCTCCGAGGTCTCTGCCGTGAGCGTTGGGTTCAGCCGTGTTATATGCTGCCCCCTCAGGCCTGTGGGCCTTAAGAGGAGCCCTAGAAGTCTGAGTTCTTCCCTCTTCCACAGCTGCAGTAGTTCTGGGATGCAGCGAGCTCGGAGCACTGAGCTAGGTCTGCGTAGTGTGCCTGCTCGGCTCCATCTCCACACTTCTCCCTTCCCTTCTCCCCCGCTCTTGCAATTCACCCAACTTTAGGTGAATTTACTAGTGGGCCTCTTTGTCTTGTCTGTGTGCTGTGCAGGGAGTCCTTCGTGGAGTTATTGTTGTTTGATTAGTTGTAAAATCCAGGGGATCTTTGCAGAGGCTCACCTCACGCCGCCATTTTGATGACGTCTTTAATAAGTACTTTTCTTAATAGAAGTTCTTTCTAAATTTTTTCTCTTCTTCCTCCATGCACACTTTTAGACAAGAAGAAGAAGAAGAAGAAGAAGAAGAAGAAGAAGAAGAAGAAGAAGAAGGAGAAGGAGAAGGAGAAGAAGGAGAAGAAGGAGAAGAGGAGGAGGAGGAGGAGGAGGAGGAAGAAGAAGAAGAAGGGGAAGAAGAGGAAGAAGAGGAAGAAGAGGAAGAAGTAGAAGAAAAAATAAAAAAATTGGTGGGTTCTCCTAATTCTCCTACTTGCTCTCCAATGGTAAGAGTCCCCAGCTTTTATCAGAGCTCATCTCTTCATTTGTCAGTCACAGGACTGGCACTGAGAGGTGATACACCACTGGCTACCTCCTGAAAACTTTCCTCTGGGAATGAGAATAAATGTGCAATATTGATTCATCTTCTAGTCTGTGGAAAACAGCACAAGCAACACGTGTGTATTCGTGAATTATGGTACAAAGCCGACAACTCCATTCTCAGCCATCTAAATCTGTTAATTCCTGTCAAGTGTATGGAAAAAGATAGGATCAATGGAAATGTTACAGTGTTTTGGAAATAAAATTTTGACTCAGGCTTTGACACTTACCACACATGTGTTTTTAAAAAGCTGCATTGCATGATGTTACAATTAAAAAGCAAACATCAAAACATGTTGTCACATGTAAATATAAAACAGTGGGCCGGGCCTTACAGCATCTGCTTCAAGTTAACTACAGATGTTAAATGTTGAGAGAAATTATTATCATTGGTGGGTGTTTTGTACTTTACATTATATCACAATTTACTTAATTGGTTGAGACATTTTTTAATAAATTTGATCTTAATCCAATCAGGCAGAAATGTTCTGAAAAATTGATGTAGTTATTGTTACAATTGATGTAGTTGTTATTACAATACCTGAATATTTTCCAGGAAAACACTTTCAACAGCGTCTTTTTGTATTTAGAAATTTAGGATTTGGTTTTCAGAGAATCACTCAGAACAACCAAAGAGTAGGTGATTGTGACCTTTGAGACCACTACACATAATAAAACTTCTTGTTTATTGTATAGGCCAAAAAAAAAAAAATGTCATAGGCATTACCATATGAGGTTCATTCCATTAGAAGAAAATCTAACCCCTTTAATATAAAATCTCAGAATGCTGGGAAAATATGAAAAAGAAAGCCAAAAAGGTCCTTTTATTAACGTAATCTCCACTGAATCCCATGGACAGTTCTACTGTCTGTGCCGAGAGCCTGTGCACATCTGACTGACTACAGCAAACTCCTGCTGCTGAGGGCGAGTTTCTGGAGGAAGCCCAGTGTTCCACGTGGGCGCTTCAAGGACAGGTGTCTCTGGCACTCAGGTCAGTTAGTTTCCCACAAGGCTCGGTAGCCAGTTAGACGTCAGAAATAAATAAAAAATAATAGGAATAACAAAGTAGCTGTGTTGATGAGCTTTGCACAGTGCCTGGCATGTAATAAGCACTAAATAAAGTGAAGTAAAACAAACAAAATGCTAAGGGTCACAATGAATTTTATACTGAGAAGAATAATACATTTGAAATAAGCATGTTGTCACTTGGTTATCTATACTGCACTGCCCAATTCTGTAGCCACATGGGACTATTTAAATTTTAAGTAATTCAAGTTTAATGAAATAAAAAACTCAGTACCTCAGTTAAACTAGTCATATTTCAAGTGACAGGTGGCCATCACTTCAGACAGCGCAGAGGTGGCTGTCTTCACAACTGTAGGACGTTCTGTTTGGTCATGTTCTTAACAATTGTCTAAAAATTATCTAAGGGAATAAAACATAGGACTGAAAATTCTGATGCAGAGAATAGACACAAAGGGCGCATAGCAAATGACATTAAAAAAGCTGGGTGATGTTGGTGCCAGAAGAAGGGAAAAAATATATTTCTGTGGGACACAAAGGATGGCTGTAGATTCGTTTTAAGGATGAAGTCTTAGGGAAAACTCACTAAATCATTGAAACCCATCTGCTTGTATTTTGTGTTGTAAAGTGCAAAGAGAAAAAAAAATGTATTTAAATCCTAGACTAGGACACCATTTAACTATTGTCATTTTTTTGTGTTTAATATAGACTTACAATCAACACATCACAGAGTAAATGAAAGATCTGTGATTCTTGGCGACAGGTAAAAGTACATAGAAATAAAAATTTATGGTACAAGGTATTATTTTAAATTTGGTTTTTTTAAATATTTTTCTTTCAGTGAGAAGATAGCAGGTCTCCTCACTTACAGCTTTTCTATATGACTTATGATGACAACCCACCTTTGTGATTCAATGCACCATTAAACTTTATCTTCAGTATATATACCCCACATGAAACCTAAATCTCTATTAAGCCTCAGCAATATAATGCAGTAAATTTCTCCAGAGCAGGGATGACCAGTACATCTCTGTAGGAAACATCATTTTTTTCCACATATGAAAAGGATTAACTGAAAATTTAATGATTGGATCTAGCAAAGCTCCTTTAGGCCCAAGAAAATGAGTTTAATCTGTGAATGTGATTTATGCCTCTCTGGGAACCGGACTTCCTCATCAGTTGTGGCTCACAGTGAACCATGCCTGGTTCCTGCTCTTCTTAATGACGCCTGTCTTTGCCACCAGGGCTGTTTAATAGCTCGGTGGGGCCCTCTGAGCTGTGAGGACGCCTACACCCACCCTGCCGGATAAGGCAAGAATATGGAGCACCAGCCATCAAAATTATTGACCTGTGACTTAAAAATTGCTCAGAAGTAATGTTTTTCTATCCTTAGAATTAAAGTGTTTTATTTCATCCTAAGGGTAATTTAGCATACATAAAGAGAGGTGAAAGCATTAAGATAATGAATTAAAGAAGACAACTACTTAAATTAAGTCACATACAGACACAATTAGCCAGCATACTGGGAAATGCAGCCATGGGCATGTTGTTGTGTATGTAAAATTATATGATAAATTTTTGTCAGAAGGACTTATGCTGTGAATATCTTTGAGGAATTCGGGGCATTTTTGTTACACAGGAAATGTTAATACATGGTAAGGGATATTGCATTGATTAATTTTAGGTATCTATTAAATAATTGAGGTTTAATTTAACCACATATTCTAATTACTTTATGATTAATCAAAATGTATATCATTTCTTCATAATTTAGATATGCATTTATAATTTTTGTATACTTAAATATACCAGGAATGAATAAACATATTTAAGAAAAACGTTGGGGGGCAGCCGGATGGCTCAGTTGGTTAGAGCGTGGGCACTTAACAAGTTTGCAGGTTCTATTCCCAGATGAGCCAGTGAACTATGCCCTCCACAACTAGACTGAAAACAATGGCTTGAGCTGGCAGCTGACCAACAGGTGGGCAACCGGTTGGCTCAGTGGTTGGAGTGCAGTGCTCATAACACCAAGGTAACCGGTTCGATTCAGTTTGATTCCCACATGACTAGTGAGATATGCCCCCCACAACTAGATTGAAAAAACAATGACTTGACATCCTGGAAAAACACACTGTTCCCCAACATTCTCCAATAATAATAATAAAAACACATTGTTGGTGCATCAAATATGCCAATGAAAGTTAAAGTATGGTATTTTAACATACCTACATTAAAAGGTATCCAAACATTATCACTAAGAATTTTCCTCATTAATAGTCACAAAATTCGCTTCAGAAATGTCAGCATAAAATGTGTGTCATTTTCTTATTCCCTGTATTAGTGATCACTTGCTGTGTAACAAATCAGTAGCCCAAAGAACACACACTTGTCATCTCACAGTTTGTGTGCTCAGGAGACTGGACATGGCATAACCGGGTCCTCTACTTGGTGCTTCTCACAGGTTGTGACCAAGGTGTCAGCTAGGGCCACAGTCATCTCAGGGTTCAAATGGGGCAGAATCAGCTTCCAGGCTGTCTCAATGATTGTAGACAGACTGGCCATCACAGGCTGGTTGCCCAAGGTCACCATTAGCAGCATGCCAGAATGCCTCCCCACTAAGCAAGCACAGGGAAAAGCGAGGAGAGACGGAAGTCATGGTCTCAGAAGTGACTTCCATCACTCTATGCTTTTCCATCTTCTCTCAATCCCGCCTCAAAGATGTCCCTCAGACCTGTATCCCATTCCAAGTTTACATTCTCCTTCTGGCTTGGTGACAGCCTTCCTAGCACAATGCCTGCCCTCTTCCCCCCTATACAATGGCAGTGTAGTGGACCAGCTAAGAGCAAACCTCTAGAATCTAACTGCTTGAGCTTTAATCCTGGGTTAATCACCTACCACATGGGTGATTTAGGCACGTTAATTAAACTCTGTGTGACACAGTTTCCCCCACACATGCTGCATTTTGATGGACTGTGTGATGCTCATCATTCTATTCCCTTACTTTCCGCCTGCCTGCCATGGACAGATCACACTAATTATCTGACAGTAAAATCGACCAACCTGGTTCTACTTTCTCTTTACATGTACACTTCCTAATAAATTATTCCAGTCTGGGAATTGGGACAAAATCTAGATTCACAAAAAAATTATGAGACCTACAATGGAAAGGAAGTTCTATGTATCAGAGTATTGATCTTTTAATCTTTTTTGATTAGAGCTTTTGTTACTTCAACAAACATACAGCATGCTGACTATATGGCAGAGCTGTGCTACGTTCTTTAGATACAAGGCCTTCGCTCAGCGTCTAGTGGGAGAGACAAAGTGACAAGCAGCTTGAAAATAATAATAATAATAATAATAATAATAATAATGATGATGATGATGATGTGTGATTCAGGCAATCATTGAAGCAAAGACAGAATTAATACAGAAGAGAATTGTGTCAAGGAAGCCTTCACAGTACAACTGACCAGTGAGTTTTGTTGAATGAGTTCAGGATGCATCATCATCACCATAATAATCACAAAAGAATGGACTTCTAGCCTATAAAAAAAAAGCATATGCAAAATTGCAATTCTATGAAACATCATCTGAATGTGGGAAACTTAGGAACTTTACATTCCTGGACTATGGATGCTGTGCATTGCAGGATGAAGCTCTACACCAAGACAGAACCTTCCTTTCACAAAGGGTATTTGGCTTTATCCTGCATGCTAACGGGAGAGAATAGAACTTTATTAGGATGGGCAATGACATTATCATTCCATCTTTTAGAAGGACCACTGTGAGTCTTGTTAGAGAATGCTGTTATGGGACAACATGGAGAACTGAAAAAGAAGGAAACTCAAAAGGATGTTATGCTCTAAGTGATGGCTACCTAAACTTGTGTCACACAATGTTGATGAAAAATATGGGTAACTCAATGGAAGTTGGATATTTAGGAAGACTGAATGGCTCCAACAGTCTAGGGGAATGAGTGAATAGTGGACCTACCAATTTATATAGAAAATAAGGAAGAAAGCAAAAGTTTGAAGAAGAAAGAAGTAATAAATTCCATTTTGTTTAGTTTGAAATCCCTATAGGTTATCCAGGTAGGGATTACGCTGTAGCAGCCTGACACAGGCTCTGCAGGAGGTCAATTGACCTCGTAGCTATGAAAGCCACCAGTACCCAGAGGTAGGTTTGGGGACATGAGTGGACAGAACATGTGATGACCAAGGACAATGACAGAACATGAGCACCTCCATCACAAAAGAATGGACTTCTATCCTATAAAAAAAACATATGCAAAACTGCAATTCTATGAAACATCATCTGAATGGGGGAAGCAGGGCAAGAGCTGGGCAAAGAAAGAAGACGCAGAAAAGGAACTTAGAAGGGGTGGACACAGACATTGAGTAATGGTAATTGTAATAATAACAATGAGGTCACAAAAACAGAAGCCAAGAAAGAAGGGAGAAACAAGGAAGAAAACGTTTGTTTAATTTTTTGAAGTGTTATAAAAATTTAGGTAAAATGAGGAATTACATATATCCATTTGGCTTGATACCTAGGAAATCATTAGAGACTATCAAGAAATGCATTTTCCTTTACTCAACGGAGTGGAAGCTGGATTGTAACAGGTTCAGTAGGGAATGGAAGGGAACAGAGTGATGACAGCACATACAGCCTGCACTTAAAAGTTTACTTCAGATACAAGTTTTTTTCCATTAATTCAGCAAATTTTTGCAAAGTATGTTGGCAATAGTATGAAAATACACTTGTGATAGAAGTAACTATAAATTTAAATATTCTTTCTGGAAGCCAACAGATATTGATAGCTTCACGTAACTCCCCAATTTCACAATTAGAAATGTGTCCTAAAGAAATAAGCTGGGATAAATATAAAACAGCATAGATAAATATTACTTTAACAGTAGAAACCTAAAAGCATCTAAGATGCCTATCCATTGAGGATATTTCAAATAAATTAAGGACCATCTTACATGCTGGTTAAGGTAAAACTTTCTATTGCTTAACAGATAAACTCTGACATCTGAGTGGCTTCACAAAATACAAGTTGATTTTTCCATCCAGGTACTAAGAGATCCAGGCTGACAGAAGTACTACCCTATTCAAAATGATGTACCCAAATTTGGACATCTAGTCAGAAGATGGAGGAAAAAGAGAGCATAAATCGGGCACAGCCCCTCATTAACCAGGAGGAGGTGACACACCCCTTCCTTCCCCACCTCGATGAAGTCACACTTTCCCATTGTGGGCAGGAGCCTGACACTGTGCACAGAAAGCCATCTCTGCCACCGTCTGCCTGCGGATGAAATTCCCAGCTGTATCTGTGTTCCTACATGTACACTCTATGCTCCCCACCCAGCAGCCTGGGAAGCCACATGTTAAAAGGTTACATGCCCCAGTCAGTCTGGCTTTTGGAATGGCCCAACGGTGCAAACCTTCCCTTTTCTAATGTGCAGGACAGCAGACAGCGGGACTATTTCTATCCTGTCTCACTTTTGCCTACAAATAAGCATATTTTGCCAAATCGATTATAATTTTTTAGTGTCCATTTTGCAAGTTCAATGGTGTTCCTTTAAAAGATATGTTGAAGTCCTAAGCCCTGGTTCCTATGAATGTGACCTTATGTAGAACTCAGGTCGTTGCAGAGGAAATTAGTTAAGATGCGGTCATCCTGGATTATGGTGGACCCTAATCCAATGACCTAATCCTTATAAAAAGAGAGACTTGGACGCAGACACACATGAGCAGAGGGAAGATGGGCTTGTGAAGACAGGGGCAGGTGCTGGAGTGACACAGCTGGGAACCAAAGGATGTGCAGGACAGACACCAGGAGCTGGAAGAGGCAGAGACGGAACCCTCCCCAGAGCCTTCGTGGGGAGCGTAGCC
This sequence comes from Rhinolophus hipposideros, assembly GCF_964194185.1. NCBI lineage: Eukaryota > Metazoa > Chordata > Mammalia > Chiroptera > Rhinolophidae > Rhinolophus > Rhinolophus hipposideros. The sequence continues at coordinate 799,911 of NC_138050.1, forward strand.
CTGCCAACACCTTGAGTTTGGACTTCCAGGCTTCAGAACTGTAAGAGCATAACTTTCTGTTGCTTCCAGTGCCCAGTTTGTGACAGCCCCAGGAAACTAACAGTCTGCATCCAACCAACATATCATATCCCACCAATATTCTACTTGCCAACCTCTTTCCTTATAGCTAAGTAAGCTGATTGTCCTTACACATTCTCAGGGGCAATTTAATCAAATGGTTTGTCGCTGCAAAACCGGGGCCTCCACCTCCCCATTCCTCACTGTTAGGTTTTCTATTGTACCCTGCCTGGTGTCTGAAGCAGTGTCACATATTTTAAAACATTCATTATGGCAGCATCCTCTTTAGGTACTAGTTCCTGTGTTAGTTAAAATAACACTAGTTAACATAACAAGTGAAGCATATATCTCAATGGCTCAATCCCGTAATTTTCATCTCTCACTATGTAAACTGCAGCTGTCTAGAGGGGTAGGTAGAATGGACCCATCAATAGCTCTAGTTTGATAAGATTCTGCCAGTCTTCATCACATAGCTTCCAAGGTGACCTTGGTCATTTATATCAAGTCACCAGATAGGGGAAGTCATGGAGCTTGAAGAAAAAATACCTACTTCCCAAGTCCTTTGGTCCAGAAGGAACACACTCCACTATTAACGAGAATGAGCAGCTGGTCCCAGCGTCATGAAGGCAGGCTGTGACACGCAATCCTGGCTGGGCAGCCACATGCCACACTAACTTTCCAGAATGGAGGAAAGGTATGAGTCCTTGGTCATCTGCCAGCTAGCTCTGTCACAGGGAACCCTGTGCAACTGTTTTCAAAGACGACTCAACAATATGAAAACATCTCATAACAAACTTTTATAAAAGGAAACAGTGTCTACATAAGCCACATTTTGTATTATTCTATCCCTATGTTAAATTACATCATTACACAGCTATGTATAAAGGGCTGGCTTCATATTAAGTACCAACAATGTTTAGTATGTGAGTAGGATTACTTGTGATTTTTATTTTATTATTTTATTTTTATTCATTTCTATAGTTTCCTAACTTAAAACATATGTGATTTTTTTAATCTGAAAAACTGTTATTTTATTATAGAATAAAAAACTTGAACATGGTGCTTAGCACATAATAGATGTCAATAACCGCTGCTGAATAAATGGACAACACTGAATGAGAAAGAAAAGAGACTCTAATTAGAGTACAATTTAGGATCAAGGAAGAGTCTCTAAAGAGAGGCTATTTGAACATGTGTGTAGGTTGAGGGAAAGAGATTAGAAAGGAGTACATTTCAGATACACCATGTCGGGAGAAGAACCTCGGAGTGAGGGCCCTGGGAGAGGCTGGGTGGGTCAAAACCCTGAAGACTAAGAGGAGGCTTGCTGAGCAGATGGAGTGGGAATGAGGGGTGAGAAAGTTGAGTTGTTTCATATCTTGTGTACAACTATCTCAGGAAATCAGGGTAGACTATCTGCAAAGCGAAGCCGTTGGGGCTTGGTAGAGGTTCTACTGGACTTTCAGGCATACAGCAGAGTTATTAGTGGTCACTGGGTTTAGGTTAGAAAGAAGGGGAGATTAACACAATTACTAAGTGTTGTATTATAGCATTTTCGATACTTCACGTTTTATGCTCCTTTTTGTGATTGTAATGATCTAATGTTATTTTCTCTAATTTTGATCTTGATGTAGGCATTAGGTCAACATCTTGTCTCTGAGATATATGAAATTTGTTCAGATTTCATGATTAGTTATATTCCACCTGGAAACCATTCTTTTGTCACCATTTGGGCCAGCTCCCAAGGACAGGTTGATCCTCTCGCTGCTTTTCCTTAGACTCAGATAGAGTGAAGACACTAGTAGGGTATTAGCACACGGAGGGAAATATATGAGAGTTTGCAGCACAGGCACTTAGAAAAATATTTGCTTTGGTAGAAAACAAAATTCTCTGTCAGTAACTTCAAATAAATATTCACTTCCTGTGCTCGTGAGTGATTCTTGGTCTTAGGTGTGCATATGTGATGCTATAATTTGAATTGTTTATACCCTTTCTCCAATGTATAAGTTGAAATCCTACTCCTCAGGATTACGGTATTGGCAGATGGGGCCTGTGGGAGGAACTTAGGTTATGAGGGTGAAGCCCTGGTGAATGGGATGAGGGCTCCAGAGGAACCCCAACCCTTTCAGCCATGTGAGGACACCGAGAGAAGGTGCCAACTGTAAACCAGGAAGAGCCTCTCACCAGATGTGGCCACACTGGTGCTTTGATCTTAGACTCCCAGCTCCCAGACTGTGAGAATAAATTGGCGTTGTCTATAAACTACTTGGTGGGTGATATTTTGTTACAACACCCCGATGGATTGCCCACTTCTCTCCCACTATTATTCAGGAACCCCTGTGTCACCTGTACTCAGATTCCCTCGTCTCTGTACTAAGAGCACCACCCATTTCCCTCTGAGGAGAAATGACCACTGGTCCTTGCCATTTCCATTTTGAATACAGAGCACCCGCAAGTCACCCAAAGTGAGCACTCAACAAATGTCAGATCCTAATCGTGGGAGCACAGCGGCCAGCATGCCCTGAGAGAACACAGCAGGGACCCAACCCAACAGTCCTCCTCCTAACTCTAATGTCTACAGCTTTCCTCCAGGTGCCATTTAAGAAGGCCTTAAACCAGTCACTGGAGAAACAGCTTCTAGGCATGAGACAGATAACCCACTCAACAGTACATGGTCTGCTGGCTACGGTCCAGGTCCCGGGCATGGTCCGTGGTCACCAGGTAGGCCAGGGGCCACCAGTGATCTGCTCCTGTACCAGTTGGGGCTTCAGAGTCATAAAGGCCATGAGAACGAAGAAATCCATGATGTGCCAAGACTGCTGTGAAGAGAATTATAACACAAGTGTTCATGTTTATTAAGATCCTAATAAATAAAATACTATGCTTGGTGTGGCTTATTTGAGAATTTGAGCTGTTTCAGGCCAATTTTCTTTATAACCCAACATGTGCTAACCAGCTGACCCATGTCTCGGTATCTGCTAGACATTAGGAGACAGTAAGGACATTCTCCTGGGATGGGAGTGGGGCAACAAATCGGTTTTCTCAAAGTAATGTCAGTACATATGAAATTTACCATAACTAGGGGACTGTCAGATATATATCATTAGATAGCCGTCAGTGAATTTTATTTTTGTAGTAAACATGGGGTAAAAGCGATTAGTGTATGCATAGCTGCCACAGAACAGTAAAAATTATCTGTAAATACAATATTGATAATTAAATTGAAAGAAAACAGAGCAATAAACTTAAAGTTTAGATCTGTAGAGATTATAGAAATCAAAGTCCAAATTTTTCTATGTAGAGTAACGCCAGTAATGTCTAATTGGTGACCAATGGAGAACTATTAAATTTTATCAATATTTCTTGCAACCAATCTTGATGCAGTTCTTACTGTAAATTTTATAATCTATGTTAAATAATACTGTCTTTTTTATTTTGCTATAAACGTCATGTCCTATGCATTATACAAAAATAAAACAAAATGAGAAATAGATCCATTCTGAAGATAATCTCCCAAATTTGTCTATTGTGATATTAAGACAAAGATATTTTAGTGACTTGAATTGTACAGATAACAATTCAATGCTTTACTTCATTTTGTTTGGATGACCATACACATTACATTAAAGAAAAGACAGACATAATTTCCTGCTACTCATCTAAGGACAATTCAGACTTAATACATGGAAGCACCACTTTTTAAACAAACATTTAACAAGCTAAGTGCTCCTTGAAGAAAGTCATTGACTTCATGTAATCTTCATGGTTTTGTTCTCTTCCTTGTCTGACCCAACCTGTTTATGAGGAAAACAGTGAGGCAACACCTAGTTAACTCCTGCACGTGCCATGACTCCGAGCATTCTGTCTGTGACAAGCAGCTGGGTTTGAAACCCAATAGGACCCAACTGCCAAATAGGGAAACCCATACAGGCTACAGACGTGACCACTGATCTGCCTTTCTAGGTCAACAGCTGCTGGTCTCCTGGTCTCAGATTAAAGCATGAGGACATGATGAAACATTCATGACAGTTCTGGTCACCATCACCAACCCCCAGTGCCACAGATTGATTTTTAAAGGAATAAACACCTACTGTATTAATTGTGAGAGAATCCAGAAAATTCTTTAATTTCACCGATGAAGCCCAAACTTAGGAGAGCACTAAGGCTAGCGTTCCACAATAAACAATCCATTGAATGTATGTAAAAACATCTTTTTTCAATTGGCTAGAGCAAAGGGCAGGAGTCAATATATTTTATAATAATCAAGGAAAGCGCCCTGGTGAGTAACATTTCACAGGGAAGCCTCTGATGGAATCACAGTATGCCGTCACCAGCGAAGTAATATTTCATTGTATTCACTTGACAATATTAACCCAACTCAGTGAGACACTCCTTCATTTGGTGAGTTGACAGCTTCTGCTGGCTTCTTACATATGAAACGTGTATTAAGTTCATACATACTAAAGACACTGGTAAATTACTCCTGACACTTCACTGCATAAACTCAGAGCATGTGTCAGTAGGTAGGGTGTAGTTATCTCTGATAAATACTCTGCTTTCAAATATAAAATGACATTTATTTTCTCTTTGCAACTGGACATCTTTAAAATGTATACCCTTATGCAACATATATCTATATAATACATGTCCCACCCTCAACTTAATATTCTTAGATTCTAGAATCACTAGATTATGGTGGTTTGGGAGAAATTTCTTGAAAAATATTTTGGCTCAAATTGGTATTCTTTGAGGCTATCTTGTACTGACAGACAAGGTATCTTGTGTATTTTTAACATCTTTTAATTGCTATCCCATCCAACCCATGAAAACCTGCTTTCTTCACAGCCCAGAACAGAACTGTAAGTCTAACCACAGAAGGAAATTTTAATTTTCAAGCAGCTGATGAGATGGCAATCTGTCTCGGTTGCTGCCATAATCTTCCATTTAGAGCTGACATGTTTATTCTTAGGCATTTAAACTGTGGCCCAGAAAGCCGTGAGGGGCAGCCAGTTATAAATGTTAGATTTAATTGGAAATGACATTTGAAAACAAACACGGCCAAGTGCAGTGGGGCGTCCTGCGTGTCCACGCTGCACTGCACACTGTCCCCAGCCCTAGAGGCACAACCACACACATGCAGACACGCAGGGCCCCTGGACAGTCCACACTGACCCAGTTGAGCGCACTGATGGAGTCAGCACTGGCCCAAACAAAGGTCATAAAACTCATGAGGCAGGCACCGAACCCCAACTTCCAATGTCATAAATGGTATTGTCAAAGATACAGAGGAGACATTCACCCTGAAGGATCAGCTCGCAGCCCCTTTTACACATCACTCTACTCCCTGCAGAGAAAATCAAATGAATGAGAATAATAATTATAAAGGAAGGAGTCATTTTGAAAAGACTGTAGACACAAAAAGAAGTATAAGCCAGGCTGGGCCTGCTGCCCAGAAAATCAGGCAAAGAAAGACAAAAACTGGAGGAAAAATGAACGAAAATTAAAGAAAAGAGGATATTTAAAAGGCATATTTACCAAACTATGAGAAAGCAAAAGCCCAGCACTGGCAAGTGTATCCTGGGATGGCCAGGACAGGAGAAAGACCGACAAGGAAGACCTGGTGCGGTCCAAATAGTAGTAACAGGTCACTTTCTCCAGCACACTGCCGCGGAAACAGCCTGGACACACAAGGTCTCTCAGATGAGGAGACTAAGGGAGCTTTAAAATCTCTCACCCCCATGCCTGTTTTCATCACACTTTGTCTTGGCTGCTGGAAGGACACACAGCTTGGGTTTAAGTTGTTAGAAACCAGTTATTCTTTGAACCTTTCAGTGCATGTGTGTGTGTGTGAGGGTATATGTGTGCATGTGTATATGTGTTGCACGTGTGCGTATGTGTACATGTGCATACGTGTATGCGTGTGTGTGTGTCTTCGGTGTTATTACTGGAAGACACAACATGGGGAGAAGAATATTTGTTGTTCATTTGCTAATATACCCCAATACTTCTACACCTTATTCCAGGTGTCATTAGATTATTTCTGCTGTTCAAGTTTCTTCCACTTGCCCGTTTTCATACAATAAACCCTATACCACTTTCAAGGCTACTGCTACTAGTCATTCTCCACAAATTATCAGCTAAGTGTTTTACATAAACCTTGCATCATGGTTTGGAGACAGGCTATGTCAACGTCATTGTATCTTGTTATTGTCATTGTTTATGGTATTTAACGTTAAATCTAATGTATGGGGACACTAACATAGCTAAGCCTGGTTAGGGTTGTTCGCGGCAGGTGAGAAATCCATCATTTTAGATGAGGATCTAGCAAGTTCAGTCTGGGGAAGGAAAATACAAATTTAAATCAAAAGCAAACATGCCTTTGTTACTTATAAAGTAATAACGTTCAAATGAGTATGTTCCACTTTTATTTCACCTCATTATTTTATCACTTCCTGAACTTCTCTCAAACATAATGTCTTTTATTTTCATCATATTTCTGCAATATGCCTTTATTTTTTGACTTGACCTAAAAGCACTTGCCAGCCTGTATGAACCAGCATTTTCCCCAGAGTACTCGGGTGAAGATAGCATTATAAGAAATTAACAACTCATTAATTAACCTCTGTGGCTGTGCGCTCGAAACGATCAACAGGTTAAATGGTAATCTGCCACAATGGGGGGAGTTTCCAATAGCATCATACAAGGAGAATTAGGAAGTTCATGCTTCCAAAAGTGAAGGAACTCTTTCCTGCCTGGATTCAATTTTTAACTTAGCCTTCCCGTTCAGGAAGCTGAGCTGAGGTCCCAGTCATCCAGCTGTGGGTGACACCCCAGGCTCTCAGATTCAGAAGTACCAGTGGATTGGCATCATGACCTGCTCTCTCTCTCCCAGGAACAGTAATGGAGCTGCTAATCACAGCATGACATTTTTAGACAGCAACTGCTTTACTCCATCTTAAGAAAAACCCATGCTTCCCCCCACCACCCCACCACCTCCCACTATCTATGCCAGAAACAATGACATGAGAAACCTAGACTTCTACTTCTCCTGGGCTAAAATGAAGCACCAAACACCCTCCCAGGGTGACATCAGAAAAGGCAGAGTAGAAGGCTGTAACTTTCATACCTGCCAAGTGGTAATGAGGCCCCACAGCAGGTTAGTGGGGGAACCTGAACTTCCACCCTGACCCAGCAGTGATGAGGCACTCACTGTGGTGAGGTCACAGGAAGCCTAGGGAACAGTCAGATCTTTCACAATCACTCAGTGATTATGATGCGACTTCCCTTGTGTCAGTGGAGGTCACTGGGAGTATTAATGAGGTATGCCTGTCCCCCTCTTCCAGAGGTCTACTGAGGATCCAGGACCCCCAGCACTTCCTAGCAGGAACAAGGAGCCCTCACCATTTTGGGTATCAATGGAGGCCAAGGGACTGGGTGTCTGCTGCCACCTAGGCAGTATTGAGACAACCTACTCCCCATTTTCCTGCCAGAAGATGTCAGAGAAAACCAGCTAAAACAGGTTTAAATAAAGTACTCAGTCTTATAAAATAATACCTAAAGTGTCCTGGTTTCAATTAAATATCACACGCTATACAAAGAACAAGGAAAATCTCAGCTTCAATGAAAAGACAATCAATAAATGTTAACACAAAGATGACAAAGATTTTTAAATCTGAAAAAGATTTTTAAAAATTGTTTGTTTCAAGTGTACAAAGACAATGTAACAGTTAGACATTCACACCCTTCACAAAGTGATAACCCTCCAATCTACTACCCCTCTGACATTGTACATAGTTATTACAATACCACTGATTTAATTCCCTATGCTCTACTTTACAATGACAATCAGTATTATTCTACTTCAGCTTCAGGTATCTGAAGCATAATGGTCAGGCATCTACACAGTCTATGAAGATTTTAAAGAGCCATCATAAAAATGCTTCAATTAGCTATTACGAACACACTTGAAACAATTGGAAAAAACACACAAAAATTCTCAGCAAATAATGGCAAGATATAAGAAGAACCAAATGGAACTTGCAGAACTGAAAAGTACAATAACAGAAATGAAACTCCAGTGGGTGAGCCCAGTAGCAGAATGAAGAAAACAGAAAAAATCAATGAGCTAGAAGACAGAACAACATAAATTATCTGATTTTAAGGATAGAGAGAAAACAAACTGAAAAAAATGAACAGATCCTTAGGAACCCATGAGATTATAGCAAAAGATCTAACATTCTTGTCATTGGAATCTTGGAAGAAAAGGGGAAAAAGAGTAAAGTTTAAAAAGTATTCAATAAAACAATGGCTGCAGCTTCCCAAATTTGGCAAAAGACTTTAAACCTATAGATTCAAGAATATAAGAGAATAATAAACAGGATAAGCTCAAAGAAATCCACCCAAAATACAGTATAGTCAAATTTCTGAAAACTAAAAACAAATAAAAAATCTTTTAAAAAGCAAGAGAGAAATAATACATTACCTATAGGGAAAAATAATTTGAATGACAGTGGACTTTTCCACCAGAAATCATGAAGGCCAAAATAATGCAACACAACATTTTTCAAGGTCTAAAAGAGAACTGTCAACCACAAGTACTATATTTGCATATATATAAAATACCACTGACTATATTCCCTATGCTGTACTTTACATCCTGTGACTATATATATAAATGGTTGACATTCAATGACATTCAGTATTTTTCTACTTCAGCTTCAGGTATCTAGCATAATGGTCAGGCATCTACACAGTCTATGTAGATTTTTTAAAAAATCATAAAAATGCTTCAATGAGTTACAACACAGGATGTAAAGTACAGCATAGGGAATATAGTCAGTGGTATTATGTGTATATATATATATACACATGATATATATTTTATATATATATATATATCATGAATGAAGAGGAAATCAAGACATTCTCAGATGGGGGACGTCATAGGAATGGCGGCAGCAGGGCACATTTTCTGAGTTCTCCTCCGGATCTTATTACAAACGGGACATATAACCCATCAAACAACTCTTTGCTCATCACGCAGAACAGCTAAGAGACTCCTAAGAGACTCGTGGAAGGATTACTTGAAGGTGCGCAAATTGGGCGAGCAGGGGAAGAAAGAAGGGAGCGGAGTGGAAACGCGCGGTCTCGTGGTGGAATCAGGCCGGCGGCGGCGGCTGCGGCAGCGGCTGTGGCAGCGGCAGCGGCGGTAAACCGCAGCTCTAAAGACACAGGGAGATATAGAACACGCAGAACAGCGGGGAGACTCGTGGAGGAATTACCTGAAGGTGAGCGCGGAGCGAAGTGGAAGCGCCCCCCCCCACCCCCACCCCCGCGGAGCCGAGGCCAGCGGCAACCGCCGCCACGGAGCCCAGGACAACGGAGCGCTGACTCGTGGAAGGTTTGCTTTGGAGTGCGCTAGTTAGGCAAGCGGGGGAGGAGAGAGGGGCGCGAAGTGAAAACACTAACCCCCCCCATAGCGGAGCCCAGGCCGTACAGCAACCGCTGCGCTGCGCTGCTCCCAGGACTGAGCGGAGACTCGCGGAAGGTTTGCTTTGAGGTGCGCTAGTTGGGCGAGCGGGGGAGGAGCGAAGAGGGCAAGAGGAGCGTGCCCATAGGAGCAGCGGCAGGCAGCACCTGGGGCTCTAGAGTCCCAAGGGAGCGCAGGGTGCAGCAGAGAGCGTAAAGTCCAGGAAGTGGGCTCTTTCCCTGCGTCCCACAGCTGATCGCTCCCGCAGGGGCGGGCAGCTCGTGGGCCCTAGGGCAGACAAAGAACTCAGACGCCACACCTGGGCCCCTCACCGCGCTTTTCAAATCCTCCCCCCGCTCTTCCAGAGACTTAAACTGACCCATGAACTGAAGAGTAGGGTCAGATTACAGAGGGGCGTCTGTGCTCAGGCGCTGGGAAGATTGGCAGCCAGCTCTGACCTTCGGAAGAGGCTGGGAGGAGGGGATTTTCACTGGACGAGGAGAGAGGAGACTCCCACACCTCCAGCCACCACCTTTTCAGGCCTGCGGGAGGAGTGTGACGTGGCTGGCCTGGGAGGGAGAAGACCCCTCCATCCCCAGCCCCCACCCTTTCTGGCTGGCCTGGGGCGGGGCAAGGGCAACCGCGGAAGCACTCCCTGAGTTCAGCAGTAAGCGGCAGACGCAGCTCCCGGCTTTCAGCAGTTTAGAGATCGACCGCCCGCCCCCTCCCACACACCCACGGAAGGAGGGCCCTAAGACTCAGGAGTACTGGGCACAGGGCTGGTGGAGCTACACTCAGCGTGCATTTGTGCAGGAAAGGACAGAAACTGCACAGTCTCTCTGAAAACTGTCATCCAGACCCCTCAGCCCCTCGCATTTAAATCTACACTCCCAAATTCACTCTGGGCACCAGGTGACTAGCGCTGCCTGCGCACTAGACAGGGAACTCTTTGGCACAGCGGAGGACAACCTGGAGACTACTTGGTGGGATTAAGCCAAGACTGGTGCTGCTTTCTGTTTTGTTTTGCTTGGTGGTTTTTGTTTTTTTGTTTTGTTTTGTTTTGTTTTCTTTTTTTCTCTTTTTTTCACTTTTTTTTTCTTTTCTTTTTTCTTTCTTTTTTTCTTCTTTTTTTCTTCTGCTTGTTGTGATTTGCTTTGTTCTGTCTTTATTTCTTTGATATCTTTGCCTATGTTGAGTGGGGATTGTCGGTTGCATTTTACATGTGAATGTACTTGATTTGTTTTCCTGGTTGTTGTTGTTGTTGTTGTACTTGGTAACTTGATTTGTGCTGAAACTGCCCTAACAGGGCCCAGCTTAAGAGGCACAAGATTCAACATATCCAGAAGCCAACTCTGGACCAAACCAGAGTACTACCGGGTTTGACCTACAAGTCACACACCCAGAGGGAATTCTCTGAAGGCATAAGAGCCCATAGAGGCCAAACCTCATTTAAGTGGCCAACCCTCACCCAGCAGAACACCCTGCGGTGGGCAGAGCCAAGTTTCACAACTAGACGGCCTAGGAGTTAAACCCACCTACTCACAAGCAAAAAGCAATTAAAGTTCTTCTTGAACAGGACGATATACTAAACACACGAACCACCTGTGGAGCACATGCAGACAAGAACGAAGCAGTCCAAGTCAAATATAAAGGACACATAATACATAAGATAACCCAGCAAGAACTAAGAGCTCTAGGGGATCTTCCTACTACATCAAAGCAAGCACAGAGAGTCAGTCAGAATGGGGAGACAAAGAAATATGTCCCAAATAAAAGAACAGAAGAAACCTCCAAAACTGGAACCAAATGAAGCAGAGGTAACCAAGATGTCAGAGACAGAGTTCAGAACACTGGTGATAAGAATGTTTAAGGAGCTTAGAGAAGACATAAAGAAGGATACAGAAATCATAAAGAACATCCAGTTAGAACTAAAAAAGGATGTAGAAATCTTAACGAACAACCAGCTAGAACTAAAGAACACAATTACCGAAATTAAGAACTCACTTGAAGGAATGACCAGCAGGTTAGATGAAGCAGAGGATCGAATCAGCGACTTAGAAGACAAGTTAGCAGAGATCACTCAAACTGAACAACAGAAAGAAAAAAGAATTAAAAACAATAAAGATGGGTTAAGAGACCTCTGGGATAACATCAAGCGCAACAACATGCGCATCATAGGAATACCAGAAGGCGAAGAGAAGAAGCATGGGATTGAGAACATATTTGAGGTAATAATGTCCGAAAACTTCCCTAACCTGATGAAGGAAACCAACATACAAGCCCAGGAAGTGCAGAGAGTTCCAACCAGGATAAACCCAAACAGGCCCACACCAAGACACATTATAGTTAAAATGGCAAAGCTTAAAGACAAAGAGAGAATCTTGAAAGCAGCAAGAGAAAGGCAGAAGGTGACATACAAGGGAACTCCCATAAGACTATCAAATGACTTTTCTACAGAAACATTGAAGGCCAGGAGGGAGTGGCAGGAGATACTCAAAGTGATGGAACACAAAGGCCTACAACCTAGATTGCTTTATCCAGCAAGGCTATCATTTAAAGTTGATGGAGAGATAAAGAGCTTCCCAGAAAAGAACAAACTGAAAGAATTTATTACAACCAAGCCAGCATTGCAAGAAATACTAAAAGGACTTCTGTAAATAGAAGAAAGATGAAAACAATTTACTACAAATTTTAAAATGGCAATAACTATGTACCTATCAATAATCACTTTAAATGTAAATGGATTAAACGCTCCAATCAAGAGACATAGGGTGGCTGAGTGGATAAGGAAGCAAGACCCTTGTATATGCTGTATACAAGAGACTCATTTCAGATCAAAAGACACACACAGGCTGAAAGTGAAGGGTTGGAGTAACATATTTCATGCAAATGGAAGCAAAAAAAAAGCTGGAGTTGCAATACTTATATCTGACAAAATAGACTTTAAAATGAAGAACATATTAAAAGACAAAGATGGGCACTATATAATAATAAAGGGATCAATCCGACAAGAGGACATAACCCTAGTAAACATCTATGCACCTAACATAGGAGCACCTAAATATATAAAACAGGTACTGATGGACATAAAGACAGAGATCAACAGCAACACTATCATAGTAGGGGACTTCAACACACCTCTGACAACAAGGGACAGGTCCTCCAGACAGAAAATCAATATGGAAACAACAGCCTTAAATGATACTTTGTAGCCGTTGGATTTAATTGATATTTTCAGAGCATTTCACCCCAATGCTGCAGAATACACGTTCTTCTCAAGTGCACATGGAACATTTTCTAAGATAGATCATATGTTAGGACACAAAACAAGCCTTGATAAATTTAAGAAAATTGAAATCATACCAATTGTCTTCTCTGACCACAGTGCTATGAAATTAGAAATGAACTACAGGGGAAAAAAACCAGGAAGATACACCAATTCATGGAGGCTGAATAACATGTTGCTAAATAATGAATGGGTCAAGCAGCAGATCAAAGAAGAAATCAAAAGATATCTTGAGACAAATGAGAATGAGAACACAACGACCCAAATCTATGGGATGCTGCGAAAGCAGTCCTAAGAGGGAAGTTCATAGCACTGCAGGCATACCTAAAGAAACAAGAAACATCACTAATTGACAGATTATCTTCACACTTAAGGGATCTGGAAAAAGAACAGCAAAATAAACCCAAAGGGAGCACAAGGAAGGAGATAATAAGGATCAGAGCAGAAATAAATGAAATAGAAAACAGAAAAACAATACAAAAGATCAATGAATCCAAGAGCTGGTTCTTTGAGAAGATAAACAAAATTGACAAACCTTTAGCCAGACTCATTAAAAAAAGGAGAGAGAGGACCCAAATTAATAAAATCAGAAATGAAAGAGGAGAAGTGACAACAGACACCACAGAAATACAAAAAGTTTTAAGAAATTACTATGAGCAACTATATGCCAACAAATTTGACAATCTGGAAGAAATGGACAATTTCCTAGAGGCTCACAACCTTCCAAGGCTAACTCAAGAAGAAACAGAAAGCCTGAACAGTCTGATTACCACCAGGGAAATTGAATCAGCAATCAATAATCTCCCAACAAACAAAAGCCCTGGACCAGATGGCTTTACAGGTGAATTTTTCAAAACATTAAAAAAAGAATTATCACCTATTCTCCTCAAGCTCTTCCAAAAAATCCAGAAGGAAGGAAGACTCCCAAACACTTTTTACGAAGCCACTATCACCCTGATCCCAAAAGCAGACAAAGACACCACAAAAAAAGAAAACTACAGGCCGATATCTCTAATGAACATAGATGTAAAAATTCTCAACAAAATATTAGCGAACAGAATTCAGCAATACATCAAAAAGATCATACACCATGATCAAGTGGGACTCATCCCTGGTATGCAGGGGTGGTTCAACATCCGCAAATCAATTAATGTGATACACCACATTAACAAAATGAAAAATAAAAATCACATGATCATATCAATAGATGCAGAAAAAGCATTTGATAAAATACAGCAACCTTTTATGATAAAAACCCTTAAGAAAGTGAAAATAGTGGGATCATATCTTAACATAATAAATGCCATATATGACAAACCCACAGCTAACATCATACTCAATGGGGAAAAGCTAAAACCATTCCCCCTAAGATCAGGAACAAGACAAGGTTGCCCACTTTCTCCACTTTTATTCAACATAGTGCTGGAAGTTCTAGCCACAGAAATCAGACAAGAGAAAGAAATAAAAGGCATCCAAATTGGTAAGGAGGAAGTAAAATTATCATTATATGCAAATGATATGATACTATATATAGAGAATCCTAAAGACTCCACCAAGAAACTATTAGAACTGATAGATGAATTCAGTAAAGTAGCAGGATATAAAATTAATATTCGGAAATCAGTTGCATTTGTATATACCAATGATAAAATAGCAGAAGGAGAAATTAAAAAAACAATTCCATTTACAATTGCTCCAAAGACTATAAAATATCTGGGAATAAATCTAACGAAAGATGTAAAAGATCTGTACTCAGAAAATTATACAACACTGAAGAAAGAAATGAAAGAAGACATAAATAGATGGAAACACATTCCATGTTCATGGATAGGAAGAATTAATATAGTTAAAATGTCCATACTGCCTAAGGCAATATACATATTCAACGCAATTCCTATCAAACTACCAACGACGTTTTTCACAGAAATAGAACATATAATCCTAAAATTTATATGGGACCATAAAAGACCCCGGATAGCCTCAGGAATCTTGAAAAATAAGAACAAAGTGGGAGGTATTACGATACCTGATTTCAAATTATACTACAAGGCTACAGTAATCAAAACAGCATGGTACTGGCATAAAAATAGACACATAGATCAATGGAACAGAATAGAGAGTCCAGACGTAAATCCATGCCTATATGCCCATCTAATCTATGACAATGGAAGCAAGAATGTACGATGGGGTAAAGACAGTCTGTTCAATAAGTGGTGTTGGGAAACCTGGACAGACACATGCAAGAAAATGAAGCTGGACCACCTCCTTACACCATATACAAAAACAAATTCAAAATGGCTTAAAGACTTAAATGTAAGATCTGAAACCATAAAATATCTAGAAGAAAATATAGGAAGAAACTTCATGGACATTACCTGGAGTAAGATTTTCACTGACATATCCCCTCGCGCGAGGGAGGTAAGAGAAAAAATAAACATGTGGGATTACATCAAACTAAAAAGTTTTTTCACAGCAAAGGAAACCATCAATAAAACAAAAAGGGATCCTACTGTATGGGAAAAGATATTTGCCAATGATATATCTGATAATTGATTAATATCACAAATCTATAAAAAACTTACTCAACTCAACTCCAAAAAAACAAACAACCCAATTAAAAAATGGGCAGAGGACTTGAGGAGACATTTTTCTAAAAAGGACATACAGAAGGCAAGAAGACATATGAAATGCTCAACCTCACTAACCATCAGAGAAATGCAAATAAAAACCACAATGAGATACTACCTCACTCCAGTCAAAATGGCTATCATCAATAAATCAACAAACAACAAATGCTGGCGTGGATGTGGAGAAAAGGGAACTCTAGTGCACTGTTGGTGGGATTGCAGATTAGTGCAGCCACTATGCAAAACAGTATGGAGGTATCTCAGGAATCTGAAAATGGAACTACCCTATGATCCAGTAATTCCACTCCTAGGCATCTACCCGGAGAAATCCAAAACTCCAATTCAAAAATCTGTATGCACTCCTATGTTTATTGCAGCACTTTACACAATAGCCAAGATATGGAAACAACCGAAATGCCCATCGGTAGATGACTGGATTAAGAAGCTGTGGTACATTTATACAATGGAGTATTACGCAGCCATAAAGAAGAAAGAAATCTTATCATTTGCAGCAACATGGATGGATCTAGAGAACATTATGTTAAGTGAAATAAGTCAGAAAGAGAAAGACAAGTACCATATGATCTCACTTATAAAAGGAATCTAAAGAAAAGACTATGTGAATGAACAAATCAGAAACAGTTTTGGGGACACAAAGGAAAAACCGAGAGTTGTTAGATGGGTGTGGGGGGGGGAGGTTGGGGATAAGGGGAAAGGTGAAGGGATTTGGAAGCAGCTGGTAACCACAAGATGGCCTCAGGGTTTTTTTGAAAATTAATTTGGGGAAGGTATTCAATAATGTTGTAAAGATTTTGTTGGGTATCCGATGGACATGCGTCCTATTTGGGAGACCACCTCAGGGATACTGTGGATACCTGATCATGGCATTGTACACCAGAAGCTAAACATTAATGAATGCCAACTATAATTTTATATATATAATGTGATGGTTCAGTGTGAGGTCGGAGGGATAGTGGATGGGGGGAGGGGGGTTCACAGTGTGAGGGATATAAATGATGAACGTCTAAGTATTACCTTGTCTTGTACACCTGAAACTAATAAATAAATAAATAAATAAATAAATAAATAAAAGAAAAAAAGAAAAAAAGAAAAAAAAAAGAAATACATTCCAGCATGTCAAAAAAAAAAAAAAAAAGACATTCTCAGATGAAGAAAAACTAATAAAGTTTGTCATTCACAGATCTACTTTTTTAAAATGCTTAAAGGAATTTCTCTAAACAAAAAAGTTGTAAGAGAAGGAATCTTGAAACACTGGGAAGAAAGAAAAAACAAGAGTAAAAATATGGGCAAATATATTTTATTTATCCTCTTGAGTTTCTAAATTATGTTTGAGGGTTAAAGAAAAAATTATAGCACTTTCTGATGTGGTTTTAAATATCTGTAAAGCAATTGAACTATAAATGAGGGAAAGTAAAAAAAAAGGTTTCTGCAGTTCACTTGCCATTATAAAATGTCAACACCAATAGGCTGTGATATGTTAAGTACATATAATGTAATACCATAGCAACTACCAAAAAAGCTATACAAAGAGATATTTTCAAAAACACTACAGAAAAATCAAAATGGAATTCTGAAAAATGTTCAGGTAATCCATAGGAAGACATACAAAAGAAAACAGAGATGGTAAAAACAGTGGGAACAAAGAGAAAACAAATGCCAGACTTTAGCCTTATCATATCAATAACTACAGTAAATATAAATGATTCAAATATAGTGATGCAATGACAGAGATGGGCAGAGTGAATTGGAAAACATGACTATACTTTGTCTATGAGAAACCCAATTCAAATATAATGACATGGGTAGACTGAAAGTAAAAGGATGAGGAAAATATATCATACAATCATTCACAGTAATGGAAGCAGGAATAGTAATTACCAGAGACAGAGAAGGACATTACATAATCAGTCATAGGAATCCTAAATTTGTATGTACCAGACAATAGAGCTGCAAAATAAGTGAAGCAAATACTGACAGAACTGAAGGGAGAAATAGACGATCTCATGATTAAAGTTGGAGCTTCAACAACTGACAGAACAACGAAAGAGAAAATCAGCAAATATCTATGAAAACTCAGCAACACATTAACTATTTGGACATGACCAACATTTATAGGACACTCCATGACTCCATGCAGACACCTTCTTTACAAAAACTCACAGAACAGACATCAAGACAGACCATTTCCTGGGCTATTAAACAAACCTCAATAAATTTACCAAAAAAAAAAAAAAAACCAAAAAACAAAAAACTGAAGTCACACACGGTGTGTTAGTATGACCACAATGTAATCTAACTAAAAATCAGTAACAGAAAGATAAACAAAAATACTTCAAACATTTAAAAATTAAACAACAAACTTTTAACAATCTGTGGGTCACAGAGAAAGCCTTATTTTTAATTAAAGTTTATTGGGCTGACAATGGTTAGTAAAATTACAAAGGTTTCAAGTGTACAATTCTGTAATACGTCATCTATATATTACATTGGGTGTTCACAACCCAGGGTCAGTTCTCCTTCCATTGACATATTTGATCCCAATTACCATCATTATCACCCCTCTCCCCCCTTACCCTCTAGTAACCACTAAACTATTCTCTGTGTCTGAGTTTTTGTTTCTTTATTTGTTTGTCTTGTTCCTTTGTTGTTTTCAGTTTTATATCCCACACATCAGTGAAATCATATGGTTCTCAACTTTTTCTGTCTGACTTATTTCACTTAGCATAATAATCTCAAGATCGATCCATGTTGTTGCAAATGGCACTATTTCATCTTTTCTTAATGGCAAAATAGTATTCCATTGTGCATATATACCATATCTTTTTTTTAACTCTAAAACCTAGTTTTTATTTTTCAAAAGAATACTATCAAAGGTATAACATGATACAGTGTCTTAGTGCAATGGCTTCTATTTCGCATGATACATTCTTAAAATTTAGTCTTTATAGTAACAATTATTTCTTTCTTTCTTTATTTATTTATTATTATGATTAGTTTCGGGTGTACAAAACAATGTAATAGACATTTGTCATTTATATCCCTCACGCAGTGATAACCCCTTTCCCCCCATCTACTACCCCTCTGACATCGCATACAGCCATCACATTTCCACTGTCTCTATTCCTAATGCTGTACTCTGCTTCTTGTAAATATACATCTCTCTCTATATATCTATATACTTATATATATAGATATATACTATATCTATATACATATCTTATATATATCTATACTTATATATATATATATATCTATATAACTATATATCTCTCTATATATAGAGAGAGATATATAGATATATATAAAATTATAGTTGATTGAATTCATTATTGTTCAGCCTCAGCTTCAGGTGTACAGTGCAGTGATCAGGCATCTACATCATCCCTGAGGTGGTCTCCCTAATGAGACAAGTGTCCATCAGATACCCTTTAAAATCTTTACAACATTATTGATTACATTCCCCAAATTGACTTTTGTATCCCCGTGGCCATCTTGTGATTACTGACTGTGCTTTCTAATCCCCTCACCTTCCCTCTTATCCCCACCCTCCCTCCCATCTAGCAACCCTCAGTTTTTCCTTTCTGTCTCTGACAGTTTCCAATTAGTTCATTCATTTCTCTTCTTTAGATTCCACATATAAGTGAGATCATATGATATTTGTCTTTCTCTGTCTGACTTACTTCACTTAGCATAATGTTGTCTAGTTCCATCCATATCGTTGCAAATGGTAAGATTTCATTCTTCTTTATGGCTGCATAATACTCCATTGTATAAATGTACCACAGTTTCTTAATCCAGTCATCTATCGATGGGTATTTCAATTGTTTCCATGTCTTGGCTATTGTGAATAGTGCTGCAATAAACATCAGGGTGCATAAATTTTTTCAAATAAGAATTTTGGATTTCTCTGTATAGATACATAGGAGTGGAATTTCTGGATCATAAGGTAGTTCCATTTTCAGATGTTTGAGTTACCTTCGTACTGTTTTCCATAGTGGCTGCACCAATCTGCAATCCCACCAACAGTGCACAAGCATTCCCTTTTCTCCACATCCGCGCCAGCACTTGTTGTTTGTTGATTTATTGATGATAGCCATTTTGACTGGTGTGAGGTGGTATCTCATTGTGTTTTTATTTGCATTTTTCTGATGGTTAGTGATGTTGAGCATTTCTTCATATGTCTCTTCAAGTCCTCTGACCATTTTTTAATTGGGTTTTTGTTTTTTTTGGAGTTGAGTTGAGTGAGTTTTTTATACCACATCTTCTTTATCCAATCATCTATTGAAGGGCACTTTGGCTGTTTCCATGTCCTGATCACAGTAATTAAAGCTGCAATGAACATCGAAATACATATAGCTTTATGGATAAATATCTTCAGATTTTTTGGGTAGATACTCAGAAGAGGGATTGCTGGGTCATATGGTAATTCTATTCTACCATATTCTGAATTTTTTGAGGAACCTCCACACCACCTTCCATAGCAGATGCAACCAGTCTGCATTCCCACCAACAGTGTATAAGGGTTCCTTTTTCTCCACAGCCTCTCCAACACTTGTTGTTATTTATCTTGCTGATGATGGCCATTCTCACTTAAGTGCAATTAAGAAATACACTGAAGTGCTTGAAAATAAGATTTGTGGGATGCAGAGCAGTGCAGGGAGAAAACCACACAGTGTGAAATGTATAGATTAGTTAGGAGGAAAAGCTGCAGGTACCTCCATCAAGAACCTAGCAAAAGGCACCCAAAATAAACCCAAATGTAGCAGAAGGGAGAAGATAATAAAGATGAGAGCAGACATCAGTGAAATTGAGAACAGAAAACCAACCAAGGCGAAGTGTTAGGAGACGAAGTGTTAGGGCACTTAGCTCCCAGTGGTGACATGGATTCAGTTACCACAACTGTCACCATCCAGTCATGCCCTCCCTTCCATTTCAGCACATCAATGCTGAAGAGGCAGAGGAGGCAGGGTGTGCATTTCTAATATGGCCTTTATGTGAGCTAGAGTCCTTCAGTCATCATGGACTTTGGAGAAATTTAGGTCCAGTTCCACATGAAAACTGTAACATGGAGTTGATTTTCTTCATTCACTCACTCATTCAGACCTTCCATCCATTCTTTCCTTTCATGGGTCTCTGAGGCACGTGCACCTTCTGTCAGAGTATTCATGGAGTGAGCTAGCACAAGAAAACAGAGAAAGAATGAGAACAAATGTACACCGTCCATCATGGCAGACGGTTGTGGTGGCATGTGATGAAGTGAAAGCTGACCCCTTCCCCAAAGCTGAGTTTGCACAGTAGAAGGAAAGAACAGAATTCCTGGTGAAAGGGGTGTACAGGGCAGGATGTGATTTCGTAAGTTTTGCTGCAGGAAGCACCTCCCATGGCTGCTGTCCTGGCCATCCCAGCCTGGCTGCCAAGCTCTCTTACTAACATGCTCCAGTTAATGATGACAGCAAGGAGAAAAGCACAGAGACTTGTGTTTTGTTTTGCTATTTCAGCATTACTTAAATGTTAGTTCCAGTATTCAGTTGTAATATCACATTCGCCAAATTGTTCCCAAACTAATAAAACTAAAGAGAGCATCACTTAGGCAGCTAGAAGGAAAGAGAACTCTGTATGTATGAGTGTGTTGTGTTTACACATCTCAATCACAACATAAAGTTTTCTAAATCTAATCTGATATCAGCTAATGGAATGATTTAGACATGCCAACTTTTAATACCACATACAATTATGTCTTTTAACTAAAGCTAAACTGATTGGTAAAGTTGTAATCTAAAACGATATCTAGATATCACAGTGGTTGAGATAGGAAGTTTCTAAGATTTACAGGCTGTGTAACTGTATCACAAGTATGTAAAGACTATTGTTACAGTATGTCCAATACAGTCTAAAAAGAACTCAGGCTTTGCAGCCTGCAGATCTGGGCTGACTCTCAGCTCTGCCAATAAACTTACCTGTGGCATGTGCAGTTATACAAACTATCAAAACCAGGGTTTTCCCCAATGTTAAAAAAACATTAAGACACTGTGCTGTGTAGATTAATTCAATTTCCTCAGAACTATCCTCTGAATACGTCATCAGTGTTCTCCCCATGGAAAACAACAGAGACATGGAGCTGTCAGGCATCCTACATATGGTCACATCGTAATTGGGACAGAGCCAGATCTGAGCCTATGGTGTCTGGTCCCACATCAATCTCATTCTCCACAGTCTCTACTGTTTCCCTGACACATGGTTTTATTTCTAGGAGCAAACACGATACACCCAGAAAACATCTTACAAGTACTTGGTACATAGCATATGCCACTATTAGTTTTACCCTTATTACTATTAGCATCAACATTATTAGTATACATAATATACCAATGCCAACACCCACGTTTATTATTGAATGGTAACAGTATCTGAAGCCCTTACCTAATATAATTTAAGATTTCATGACATACATGTAACTCACAATTTACCTTGATATCATTTGTAGTCGTCATTTTAATGTTAGTCCTCACCTTTGTTTTCACCTCCCCTTTTGCCTACCTCCCTGGAGTCCTTGCCACACTATAGTTAATTAGAGAGAGCTCTCCCTCTCCATTAGACACTAAGTCCCTGCAGGCAGGAGCCATAATTTATTATCCTTGTATCCTAGAAGTATGCACAGCACTGCCAGGAGTTAACACACAGATGACCGTTTCCTCTCTAAAAATGTCCATTTTTCTATTTTGAAGGAGTAAAAAGTTGAATAAAAACACTAGTATTTGGGGAAATCAAGATTTTTGATTTGCTCTAAGTGTGAAGACAGGTTTTTTCTAAAGGACATTTGAAGGTAAGGAGGTAGCTTTGGGCATAGGATTCTATCAACTTACTCATACCCTAAAAACAGCATAAAGGGTCAACAACTATATTAAGAGTGAAAGAAGAGGGTGACGTCATCAAAATGGCGGCGTGAGGTGAGCGTCTGGAAATCTCCCCGGGAATTTACAACAAATTGAACAACAATAACTCCACAGAGGACTCCCTGCACAGCAGACAGGCAAAACAAAGAGGCTCACTACTGAATTCACCTAAAAGTGGGCAAATTGCGCGAGCAGGGGAGGAGGGAAAGGAGAAGTGCATAGAGGGGGCCACAGGGGCGCAAGACGCAGACCTAGCCCAGTGCTCCAAGCTCGCTGCCTACCAGAACTACCGCACCTGTGAGACAGGGAAGAACTCGGACTGGTAGGGCTCTGTTTATGGCCCACAGGGCTGAGGGGACAGCATATAACACGGCTGAACCCAACGCTCACAGCAGAGACCTCGGAGCAAAGACTGAAGGAAAAAGGCTGAAAACGGTGGTTGAAGCCCTCACTGCCACAGAGAACTGAATCCTTAGGCACTGAGACTAGCCGCCCCCTCCTGACCCTCCCAGAGCTCGCACTAAACCCACCTGCCCAGTGCTAGAAGCAGAACAGTAATAGTGTCAGATCAAAAGAACAGAATATTTGCATTTCTGAGAACCGTGGTCTTCAGACACAGATTTGCAGCCCACTAGTGCCAGCAAAGAAGAGGGAGCTGTGGAAGCAGGTCTGGCTGTGGCAGTGGTCACCGTAATTGCTCTGGGCCAATTCCCACAACTCACCCCGCCCCTGGTCCCACCTATCTGGGCGGATCCCTGCAGTAGTAAACAGAACTGCTGAAACACATGGGCTCTGAATCTGGTGCAGGAAGAGTGCATATTCAAACAAATAGTCAGTGAGAACTTCCCAAACTTGTGGACAGAACTGGATCCTCGAATCCTCGAATCCAAGAAGCAAATAGATCACCTAATTACCTCAATCCCAACAGGCCTTCTCCAAGGCACATTGTATTGAAGCTGTATAAAATCAATGACAAAGAAAGAATCCTCAAGGCAGCCAGGAAATTGAAGACGGTAACCTACAAAGGAAAACCCATTAGATTATCATCAGATTTTTCAGCAGAAACTCTACAAGCCAGGAGGGAGTGGAACCAAATATTCAAACTATTGAAAGAGAGAAATCATGAGCCAAGATAATATATCCAGCAAAGATATCCTTTAGATAGGAAGGAGGAATAAAGACCTTTCCAAACATACAGAAGCTGAGGGAATTTTCTAATACACCACCTACACTACAGGAAATATTAAAGCAGGCTATTTGTTCACCATCAACAGAAACAATTTGTGGCAACCAAAATATAAAAAGGGGGAGAGTAAAGGCCTGAACCGGAATATGGGAATGGAAAAGGTAAGCATGCTGAAGAAAATGGAATACTCTAAATATCAAACTTTCTTTTACATAAACTTAAGGGTAACCACTCAAAAAAAAATCCAGAACTGAAATACATAGTGTAATAAAAGGAGAAACAGTGGAAAATGTCATAGAATACCACCACACAGAAATAATAGACAACAACAAAAAGGCAAAGAAACAATGTAGAGACAGTCTTACCAGAAAACTAAAGATAGAATGATAGGAAATCCTCATATATCAATAATAACTCTAAATGTAAATGGATTGAACTCAGCAATAAAAAGGCACAGAGTAGCAGATTGGATCAAAAAACTAAACCCAACCATATGCTGTCTCCAAGAGACACATCTCAGCTATAAGGACAAACATAGACTCGAAGTGAAAGGGTGAAAATTGACATTCTCAGCAAATGGTATCCGGAGAAAATCAGGTGTAGTCATAATGATATCAGATGAAACAGACTTCAGGGTGAAAAAGATAACAAGAGAAAAAGATGGACATTTCATAATGGTAAAGGGGACTATACAACAAGAAGACATAATAGTCATCAATACTTATGCCCCCAATCAGGGAGCACCGAAATATACCAAGCAAATACTAACAGAACTAAAGGGAGAAATTGACCTAAATACAAGTATACTAGCGGACCTAAATACATCATTGACTATGGATCAATCATCCAAACAAAAAATAAATAATGAAATAACAGCCCTAAATAGCACATTACATGAAAGGGACATAATTGACATTTTTAGAGCACTTCATCCTAAAACATGGACTATACATTTTTTTCTACTACACATGGAACATTATACATCAGACTACACATTTTTTTCTAGTATAGTTGGATAGACGATATACTGGGGCATAAAACTAACCTCAGCAAATTTAAGAAGATTGAAATCATACCAAGCATATTCTCTGATCACACGGCTTTGAAATTGGATGTCAACTGCGAAAAAAAGTGGAAGAAAACACAAATACATGGATATTAAACAACATACTTTTAAAGAACGACTCGGTCAAAGAAGAAATTAGAGGAGAAATCAAAAGATACATAGAAACGAATGACAATGAAAATACATCCCACCAAAATTTTTGGGATGCAGGGAAAGCAGTTTTAAGAGGGAAATTTATATCATTACAGGCCAGTCTCAAGAAACAAGAAAAATTCCAAATAAATAACGTCATGTAACACCTTAAAGAACTAGAAAAAGAAGAACAAATGAAACCCAAAGTCAGAAGAAAATAAGTAATAAAAATCAGAGCAGAACAAAATGAAACAGAGAACAAAAAGACAACAGAAAAAATGAATGTAGCAAAGAGCTGCTTGTTTGAATAGATTAACAAAATTGACAAACCCTTGGCTAAGCTCACTAAGATAAAAAGTGACCCTGTTTTATTTCGTTTATTAATAAACAAAATCAGAAATGAAAAAGGGGAAGTTATCATGGACATCACAGAAATATAAAGAATCATCCAAGAATACTATGAAGGACTATATACCACCAAATTCAATAACGTAGAAGAAATGGACAACTTCTTAGAAACATATAGCCTTCCTAGGCTAAACCATGAAGAATTGGAAAATCTAAACAGACCAATCACCGGTAATGAAATTGACTCAGTCATCCAAAACCTTCCCAAAAGCAAAAGTCTGAGACAAGATGACTTCACTAGTGAATTCTACCAAACCTTCAAACAGGATCAAATACCAATCCTGCTCAAACTCTTCCAAAATATTTTATGATTCTAACATTACCCTGATACCAAGATCTGGTAAGGACAACACAAAAAAAGAAAACTACAGATCAATATCTCTGATGAATACTGATGCAAAAATCCTAAACAAAATTCTAGCAAATCGAATGCAACAAAGCATTAAAATATTATTCATCACAACCATTTGGGTTCATCCCAGGGGCACAAGGATGGTTCAACATATGCAAATCCATCAATGTGATATATCACATACACAAAATAAAGGACAAAAATCATATGATTTTATCAATTGATGCAGAAAAAGCATTTGACAAGATAAAATATCCATTTATGATTAAAACACTTAATAAAATAGTATAGAAGGAAATACCTTAACATAGTAAAAACCATATATGACAAACCCTCAGCTAATCTCATAATTAATGGTGAAAAACTGAAGCCCTTTGTTCTACGTTCAGGAACACGACAGGGCTGTCCCCTATCACCTCTGTTTTTTAACAAAGTGTTGAAAGTACTTGCCAGAGCAATCAGGCAAGAGGAAGAAATAAAAGACATCCGAATTGGGAATGAAGAAGTTAAATTATCACTCTTTGCAGATGACATGATGCTATCTATAGAAAACCCTAAAGACTCCACCAAAAGTCTATTAGAAACAATCAACAAATACAGTAAAGTTGTTGGCTACAAAATCAACGTACAAAAGTCCATTGCATTCCTGTATACTAACAATGATCTATGAAAAAGAAATACAAAAAAACAATTCCTATTGCAATTACAGCAAGAAGAATAAAATACCTAGGAATAAACTTAATTAAGGATGTGAAGGACCTATATGCTGAAAACTATATGACATTTTTGAATGAAATTGAAGAAGACACAAAGAAATGGAAAGACATTCCTTGCTTATGGATTGGAAGAATCAACATAGTTAAAATGGCCATATTACCCAAAGCAATATACAGATTTAATGCAATCCCCATCAAAATCTCAATGGTATTTTTTTAAAGAAATAGAACTAAAAATCCTCTGATTTATTTGGGACCACAAAAGACTCCGAATAGCCAAAGGAATCTTAAGAAAAAAGAACAATACTGGAGGTATCACACTGCCTGACTTTAGCTTGCACTACAGGGCTACAATAATCAAACCAGCGTGGTATTGGCAGAAAAACAAATACGCAGACCAACGAAATAGAATTGAGAACTCAGAAATAAAACCACATAAATATGCACATGCATTTGACAAAGAAGCAAAAAATATACAATGGAGAAAACACAGCCTCTTCAATAAATGGTGCTGGGAGAATTGGATAGCCACATGCAAAAGATTGAAACTGGACTGCTGTCACCATGTCACAAAATTATTTCAAAATGGATCAAAGACTTAAGCATAAGACCTGACACAATAAACTGCATAGAATAAAACATAGGTAGTAAACTTATGGACCTTGGGTTCAAAGAACGTTTTATGAATATGGATTTTTACAGCCAAAATAAATGAATGGGATTATATGAAACTTAAAAGCTTCTGCACAGCAAAAGAAACCATCGACAAAATAAAGAGGCAACCGACTGAACGGGAGAAGATTTTTGCAAACGGTGTCTCAGATAATGGGCTAATATCCAAAATATGCAAGGAACTCATGCAAGTCAACAACAAAAAACAAACAACCCAATTGAAAAATGGGCAGAGGACCTGAAGAGACATTTCTCCAAAGAGGATATACAAATGGCAAGTAGACATATGAAAAAATGCTCAACATCACTAATCATCAGAGAAATGCAAATAAAAACCACAATGAGATATCACCTCACCCAGTCAGAATGGCTTTCATCAACAAGACAAATAGTAACAAGTGTTAGAGAGGCTGTGGAGAAAAAGCAACCCTCATACACTGTTGGTGGGAATGCAGACTGGTGCAGCCGCTATGGAAGGCAGTGTGGAGGTTCCTCAAGAAATTACGAATAGAATTACCATATGATCCAGCAATCCCTCTCCTGGGTATCTACCCAAAAAATCTGAAAACATTTATACATAAAGACACATGTGCTCCAATGTTCATTGCAGCTTTGTTTACGGTGGCCAAGACATGGAAACAACCACAATGTCCTTCGATAGATGAATGGATAAAGAAGTTGTGGTACATATACACAATGAAATACTATTCGGCGGTAAGGAAAGATGATATAGGAACATTTGTGACAACATGGATGGATCTTGAGAGTATAATGCTACGCGAAATAAGTCAGACCAAAAAGCAGAGAACCCTATGATTTCACTGATATGTGGTATATAAACCAAAAACAACAAAAGAACAAGACAAACAAACGAGAAACAAAAACTCATAGACACAGACAATAGTTTAGTGGTTACCAGAAGGTAAGGGGTTTGGGGGGAGGGAGATGAGGGTAAGGGGGATCAAATATATGGTGATGGAAGGAGAACTGACTCTGGGTGGTGAACACACAATGGGATTTATAGATGATGTATTACAGAATTGTACACCTGAAATCTATGTAACTTTACTACCAATTGTCACTGCAATAAACTTTAATTAAAAAAAAAGAACAGAAAGGTAGCGGGATAGTTGAGACACACAGAAAAGAAGACAGAGTTTAGTAGGAAATGATAGGAAGACACAGGCAGACATTGAAGCGATGCAGTTACAAGTAATGCTTGGAGCCACCAAAACAAGTTAAGGAACAGATTTTTCCCTAGAGCTTCTAGAGAGAGTGAACCAAGCCAACAATTTGAATTTGGATTCCTGGCCTCCAGATATGTGAGACAGTAAAATTATGTTATTTTGATAAAAAAAAAAAAGAAAAAGAGTGAAAGAAAGTGCTCTCTATGCCCAGGTGCTTCTATATGCAGAGAGATAAAACGATTATGACATCACCCAATGCATCAAATCATGTTTACGTGAAAGCGATGAGAAATAAACCAGCTACATAACTTTGTCATCAGAGAAGTTTAAGACTTGAACCCTTAACCTCAGCATATTGTAGAAAAATACCAAGGGCAACCTGTGTGGTTGAAAGTGACAACTGGAACAGCCACGGAGCCTTCCCACAGCTGCCCTTGTTTTTATGTGTTCTCAAGAAACTGAAGCCCCAATTATATTATGCATTTATGTACGTATATTATTTAACAAGCCTAAAGCTACAATCAAAGGTCAGAAACAAACATAAGAAATAAAATCCAAGTGTCATTCACAATACTGTTTGCTTTGTGTGAGTGGAAGGAACTTAGATTTCAACTTCACAGTACATTCTTAATTTACAAGTTAGTGATTTCAAAGATATTTTGTGATTATGGGCTCTAGTATGACATAATGAAAGGAATGAAATTCCTAGACCATAAAGGTCTTTGCTTACATTTCTTGGCATACACTTAGAAAGGGTTATAAAGATCAGGGCCAGAGATGAAGAATTCTGCACATGTGACATAAGCCACAAAGAATAAAGTGTGCCCCTCACTGATACTCCCTAAGGCACAGGAAATTACCCAAATAATGTAAACAGTTATGTAGACAGAAATCATTGTATTCTAGCCACAAAATCAAATAGGTTCAGCTCCAACTCAGGCTGTTAATGAATCAAAAACAATATACATGAGGTCGCAAAATTAGTTGTGCACGAATGATCTCATAATTCTAGTCATCTTACTGACCCATGGTTCTACTTATGAACTGACCACACAGTGAATCAATCTT
Organism: Rhinolophus hipposideros; assembly: GCF_964194185.1. Lineage (NCBI taxonomy): Eukaryota > Metazoa > Chordata > Mammalia > Chiroptera > Rhinolophidae > Rhinolophus > Rhinolophus hipposideros. The sequence goes on from NC_138050.1 coordinate 829,048, forward strand.
TAGACCTCTTCCCTGTCCTTTCTTCCTAACTCCCATCCTGTCATGTCAACTTTAGATGGTTACAACAGATGCCCAGCGGAGAAGAGGTTCTCACATGTTGTGCCCTCCTTCATCATGACAGCCTCTGGTGAGTGAGTTCGAAAATGCAGCCCCATTACAGCACCTCTACATAAAACACCCCAGCAGTTCCTCTTCCTTTTCCTTATATAACATTGTAAGAGCCTGTATAGCCTGACCTCTGCCTGCTTTCTGTGTTTGTCTTCTCCTCACCCTGGTCCTCACCACAAGCACACCTCCCTGCACTGCCAACATCCCAGCCGTACGGAGCCGCCCAGTTGTCATATCCTTGCCATTTCACAGCTATGGTTCTGCTTAAAATGCCTTTTCCCAGTCAGCCAGCCAGTGTTTCTCAGATGTGGTCCTACTATGGGGCCTGAAAGGTCGAAGCCATTTTATGATAATACTAGGATACTAGATGCCTTTTTCACTGGATTGTCATTTGCATCAATGGTGCCAAACTTTGTCAAGTAAAACCTCTGGAGCCGTGGCACAAACCAAGGCAGTGGGCTTGAGGGCCTGTGCTGGGAGGGCTCCCTGATCCATGAAAAGGTTGGTTAGCAGTTCCCTGGACTCACCAGGGAAGATCATAGGGAACTTCCCGTCTGGCTGGAGATTAATTTGGAAGAAAGAGATAAAACTCCAGACAGGAGCCGTATATATGCTTCCTCTCTATGTAACGAGAATACAATATGAGAAAATAACATAAAAGTTAAGAAACCTCTAGGCCAAGATAAAAATAAATGCAAAACTGCTTTATACATACTCCTTCAACATGCATTATACACATGCAACTCTTTTAGAGAAACAACCCCCACTTTGAATGACCTCCCAACAAAAAGTTACATATCAGAAAAAGAAATGAAACATTATACAAAACCAAAGAACAAAATAACAAATAAAAGAACTAACATCCTAGGAACTCGAGATAATAAAGTAATCTTAAAAGAGAATATAGATTAAGAACATTTAAGAGATTCAAGGGTGCATTTCAGTAAGATAGAAAATTGATCGTAGAAGAAAGTATTAAGATTCAAGAAGCAAAAATAGCATAATAACAATAACAACAACAATAATAAGACAAAAACAACCATGTTCATATAGAAAAATGTTATCCTAGTTAGCAATAATAATAACACAAATAATTAAGTGGGGTTTGAGGAAGCTTAAAAATCACATGCACCTCCACACCCCATAACCTTTTGTGCTATGGTTAACACATAACACAAAAGAGCAGGCAGTTGGAGCTCAAATATTCCTTTCATTCCTAAAAAGCTGATATTTGAGAAAGTAAGATGGTGTCAACAATGGGCTCCCTCAGACTGAAGCCCAGAATCCTACTCACACAGACACTGCTTCTCATGTACAGTGGACAAAGTAGAGGACCAGAGAGACCCCAGCCAGGCCACCAGGAAAAGGTTCAGGGGAAGCTGTGCCCTCGGGAACTCACCAGCCAGGTGGGTGCTACCTCCCCAACGTGCGGACCGCAAAAGGGACACACAACGGTCCGCGGTGACAAATGTAGTTCGTTCGGTAGAAGAAAAAGTCGGCAACGTAAACCCTGCACCTCACCCTACAAATGACCAAATTAAAGGCATTTTCAGCAGGAACAATAATACTAGACAACAATATCAAGATGCTGAGACTTTGAGCTGTGTGCATATTAAGGCTTTGAATATGACTACTAAAAGGACACGGGAAGTCTTATTCATCAGTATGGAGGAAAACAGGAATAATGTAAATCCAGTTGTGGGGACAAAGCCCCAAAAAGCAGTTTCCAGGCTCTCGGCCTCACATAGAAAGGTGCTGGCTCGGGTAGTAAATGGCCTTCAACTGTGATCAGATGGCCAGCAGCTGTGGCTAGTTGGCCGTCAGCTGTAACTCGTAAGCCATTGGCCACTAATATAACTGCTGTGGCTACGCTAGCAGAAGAAATGGGGGCTAGCAAGAAGATGGTGGCTGGCAAGCGCGGACTGCTGTTAGGCAGATTATGTAGATCCTGCTTCCTGTGTCTCCAGCCCAGCCGCCAGCGAGAATATATTGGTTTGACTCCCCTATCTATGGCTCTGTGGGTGTTCCTTTTTGGGCCTTACCGTGTCCTGCGTTCTTGGGCAGGGAGTGGGAGCTGAGACCCTGCACGACACCAGTTAAACCAATGGAGAGCATTAAAGGAGAAAATGAAGACCAAAGAGATGGCAGAGAGAGAGGGATGAGATGGAGGAGGGCGGAAGGAGGGCCGAGAAGGTCCTGAGGTATAAATAATCATCAGGGGGTTGCTACTTTAAAGTTTTAAATTATCCAATAAAAAATTTAAAAATGTTAAGAGTTTACAACAGAGTTTGTAATGATTTTAAACACAAAAATAACATATAATACTGTTTCTGGGCACATTCATAGGTAATATTTGTACAACATCAGGGGTGAGAAAGATACCACCGGTTACAGAATAATGATGATATCTGGAGAGGGAGGAAGGAAAGAGACACAGGGAAGGGCACAGGAGGACTGCACCTGTTCTGCCTCTAATTACCAAAAAACAAATGTGAGCAAAACAATGGCAAAATGTTTATACTTAAAATTGGTAACAGTCTCATGTTTTTTGCAGCATTTTCTGTTTGCTAAATTGCTTTTATTATTAAAGAAAAATTTTCAAAAATATATATAAAATATTTCAGAAAATTCCCTTGATGCAGACAGCTCTCAAAGACATATTGTTACATGAAAGCAGGTGCAGTAATTAAATCTAGTACGATCACCTGAACCAATAGTTTTTAAAGTTACACCTCAGGCACTCCGTGTTTGTGGACAGTGTGTCCCTGTGCTACGTAATGCAGCAGAAATACGCTGAGCAGCGGTAACATGCAAAGCGTCCATCCAAGTGCATGGGGGATGCAGAGGGTCTCCACACCCCTCCATTCGTGGTTGTCTCTGAAGTAAAAGACTCAGGTGAAGCACCCAAACACTGATGGATGAACTGAGCAGGCCTTGTAATCAGGCATGCTGACAGCTCAGCAGTGGGGATGAGAGGTTCTAGAAACTAGTCATGGTGGGATAAGGAGAGTGGATAGGGTAGAGACCTACCCTAATAGAGTAGTTGACCTCAACTATCTCTGAGGTCAACAAACAAAGCCAGGATGCCCAAGAGGAAATGATGACATGAGATTTGATTTGGGCGGCATCAATATCAAGAATGTAAATGGTCTCAAGATCCATCCATGTTGTCACAAATGCTCCTATATCATCTTTCCTTAACGCCGAATAGTATTCCATTGTGTACATATACCACAACTTCTTTATCCATTCATCTATCGAAGGACATTTTGGTTGTTTCCATGTCTTGGCAACCGTAAACAAAGCTGCAATGAACATTGGAGTACACGTGTCTCTATAGAGAAATGCTTTCACATGTTTTGGGTAGATACCCAGGAGAGCGATTGCTGGGTCGTATGGTAATTCTATTCGTAATTTCTTGAGGAACCTCCACACTGCCTTCCATAGCATATGACACAGACAGTAATTTAGTGGTTACCAGAGGGTAAGGGGGTGGGGGGTGGGAGATGAGGGTAAGGGGGATCAAATATATGGTGATGGAAGGAGAACTGACTCTGGGTGGTGAACACACAATGGGATTTATAGACAATGTAATACAGAATTGTACACCTGAAATCTATGTAAATTTACTAACAATTGTCACCCCAATAAATTTAATTTAAAAAAAAATTTCAGGGATCAAAAAAAAATGGCGGCGTGAGGTGAGCCTCTGTAACGCTCCCCTGGAATTTACAATGAATCGGACAACAATAACTCCACAAAGGACTCCTTGCACAGCAGACAGGCAAGACGAAGAGGCCGACTACTGAATTCACCTCCAGGTGGGTGAATCGCGCGAGCGGGGGAGGAGGGAGAGGAGAAGTGCGGAGACGGAGCCGCGCGGGCGCAGGACACAGACCTAGCTCAGTGCTCAGAGCCCGCTGCGCCCGGATCTTCCGCAGCTGCAGGAGAGGGAAGGACTCAGACTGCTAGGGCTTCGCTTACGGCCCACAGGGCTGAGGGGGCAGCATACAAAACCGCTGAACACAACGCTCGCTCACGGCAGACCTCGGAGCAAAGACTGAGGGAAGAGGGCTGAAATCGGTGGTTTAAGCCCTCACTGCCGAGCGGAGAACGGAAGCCCTAGGCACGGAGACTAGCCGCCCCCTCCCTACCCTCCCAGAGCTCGCCCCGCCCCCACCTGCCTGGTGCTAGAAGCGATAAAGTAGCAGTGTCGGATCAAAGGACAGAATATTTGCTGCTCTGAGAACTGTGGACCACAGACACAGATTCGCAGCTCAACTAGTTCCGGCAAAGGGGAGGGAGCTGTGGAAGCAGGACTGGCTGTGGTGGTGGTCGCCGCCATTGCTCTTGGCCACCTCTCACAACTCACCCCGCCCCTAGCCCCACCTATCTGGGCGGATCCCTGCAGGAGTAAACAGAACTGCTGAAACAAAGGGCTCTGAATCTGGTGCAGAAAGAGCTTTGGAACTCCAAAAGCTCTTCGCATACCTATCAACCTGTTGCAGAAGACACTCCTGTAGATGTCTAGGAAGAGAAATAGTAAATCAGTGATTGCCATGAATAACCAAGGCAACAAGATAGCTCAGAAAGAAAGTGAAAAGTCTCCAGAAAAGGAACTTAGAGATATGGACCTTTGTGATTTAAATGACAGAGAATTCAAGATCGCAATTCTGAAAAAACTGAACGAGATGCAAGAAAACACAGAAAGGCAGTTTAATGAACTCAGAAACACAATCAAAGAACACCATGAGCATTTTACAAAAGAGATTGAAATCTTGAAAAAGAACCAAATAGAATTTCTGGAGATTAAGAACTCAATAGAAGAAATTAACAATAAAATATCCAGCTTAGGTAGTAGAGTTGACCAGATGGAGGAAAGAATCAGTGACATCGAAGATAGGAACCTGGAATTTACACAGAGGGAAGAAGAAAGAGAATTGAGACTTAAAAGAAATGAAAGAACTCTACAAGAACTTTCTGACTCCATCAGAAAGAGCAATATAAGAATAATGGGCATACCAGAAGAAGAAGAAAGAGGGAAGGGAACAGAGAATATATTCAAACAAATCGTCCATGAGAACTTCCCAAACTTGTGGACAGAACTGGATCCTCGAATTCAAGAAGCAAATAGAACACCTAATTACCTCAATCCCAACAGGCCTTCACCAAGGCACATTGTATTGAAGCTGTCTAAAATCAATGACAAAGAAAGAATCCTCAAGGCAGCCAGGGAAAAGAAGACAGTAACTTACAAAGGAAAGCCCATTAAATTATCATCAGATTTTTCAGCAGAAACTCTACAAGATAGGAGGGAATGGAACCAAATATTCAAACTATTGAAAGAGAGAAATCATGAGCCAAGAATAATATATCCAGCAAAGATCTCTTTTAGATATGAAAGAGGAATAAAGACCTTTCCAGACATCCAGAAGCTGAGGGAATTTTCTAATACACAACCTGCACTACAAGAAATACTAAAGGAGGCTATTAGACCACCATCAATAGGGACAACTTGTGGCAACCGAAACATAAAAAGGGGGAGCGTAAAGGCCTAAACTGGAATATGGGAATAGAGAAAGTAAGCGTACTGAAGAAACTGGAATACTCTAAATATCAAACTTTCTTTTACATAAACTCAAGGGTAACCACTCAAAAAACATCCAAATCTGAAATATATACTGTAATAAAAGAAGAAACAGAGGGAAACATCATAGAATACCACCACACAGAAATAACAGACAACAACAAAAAGGCAAAGAAACAATGGAGACACAGCCTTACCAGAAAACTAAAGACAGAATGACAGGAAATCCTCACATATCAATAATCACCCTAAATGTAAATGGACTGAACTCACCAATAAAGAGACACAGAGTAGCAGATTGGATCAAAAAACTAAACCCAACCATATGCTGCCTACAAGAGACACATCTCAGCTACAAGGACAAGCATAGACTCAAAGTGAAAGGGTGGAAATTGACACTCCAAGCAAATGGTACCCAGAGAAAATCAGGTGTAGCCATAATGATTTCCGATGAAACAGACTTCAGGGTGAAAAAGATAACAAGAGACAAAGATGGACATTTCATAATGGTAAAGGGGACTATACAACAAGAAGACATAACAGTCATCAATATTTATGCCCCCAATCAGGGAGCACCGAAATATACCAAGCAACTACTAACAGAACTAAAGGGAGAAATTGACCAAAACACAATTATACTAGGGGACTTAAATACATCATTGACAGCTATGGATAGATCATCCAAACAGAAGATAAATAACGAAATCGCAGCCCTAAATGACACATTAGATGAATTGGACATAATTGACATATATAGAGCACTTCATCCTAAAACATCAGACTATACATTCTTTTCTAGTGTACATGGAACATTCTCAAGGATAGACCATATATTGGGACACAAAATCAGCCTCAGCAAATTTAAGAAGATTGAAATCATACCAAGCATATTCTCTGATCACAAAGCTTTGAAATTGGATATCAACTGCAAAAAGAAAGCAGGAAAAAACACAAATACATGGAGATTAAACAACATACTTTTAAAGAACGACTGGGTCAAAAAAGAAATTAGAGGAGAGCTCAAAAGATACATAGAAACAAATGACAATGAAAATACATCCTACCAAAATTTTTGGGATGCCGCGAAAGCAGTTTTAAGAGGGAAATTTATATCATTACAGGCCTATCTCAAGAAACAAGAAAAATCCCAAATAAATAACCTCATGTTACACCTTAAAAAACTAGAAAAAGAAGAACAAGCGAAACCCAAGGTCAGCAGAAGGAAGGAAATAACAAAAATCAGAGCAGAACTAAATGAAATAGAGAACAAAAAGACAATAGAAAAAATTAATGTGACAAAAAGCTGGTTCTTTGAAAAGATTAACAAAATCGACAAACCCTTGGCTAGACTCACTAAGATAAAAAGAGAGAAGACACTAATTAACAAAATCAGAAATGAAAAAGGGGAAGTTATCACGGACACCACAGAAATACAAAGGATTATCCAAGAATACTATGAAGGACTATATGCCACCAAATTTAATAACTTGGAAGAAATGGACAAGTTCTTAGAAACATATAGCCTTCAAAGGCTGAATGATGAAGAACTGGAAAATCTTAACAGGCCGATCACCAGTAAGGAAATTGAATCAGTCATCAAAAACCTTCCCAAAATCAAAAGTCCTGGACCAGATGGCTTCACCAGTGAATTCTACCAAACCTTCAAAGAGGATCTAATACCAATCCTGCTCAAACTCTTCCAAAAAATTGAAGAAGAGTCAGTACTCCCTAACTCATTTTATGAGGCCAACATTACCCTGATACCAAAACCTGGTAAGGACAACACAAAAAAAGAAAACTACAGACCTATATCTCTGATGAATACAGATGCTAAAATCCTAAACAAAATTCTAGCAAATCGAATACAACAATGCATTAAAAAGATTATTCATCACGACCAAGTGGGGTTCATCCCCGGGGCACAAGGATGGTTCAACATTCGCAAATCCATCAATGTGATACATCACATAAACAAAATAAAGGACAAAAATCATATGATTCTATCAATTGATGCAGAAAAAGCATTTGATAAGATACAACATCCATTTATGATTAAAACACTTACTAAAATTGGTATAGAAGGAAAATACCTCAACATAATAAAGGCCATATACGACAAGCCCTCAGCTAATCTCATAATTAATGGTGAAAAGCTGAAGCCCTTTGCTCTACGTTCAGGAATACGACAAGGTTGTCCCCTATCACCTCTGCTTTTCAACATAGTGTTGGAAGTCCTCGCCAGAGCTATCAGGCAAGAGAAAGAAATAAAAGGCATCCAAATTGGGAACGAAGAAGTTAAATTGTCACTCTTTGCAGATGACATGATGCTATATATAGAAAACCCTAAAGACTCCACCAAAAAGCTATTAGAAACAATCAATGAATATAGTAAAGTTGCTGGCTACAAAATCAACGTACAAAAGTCCATTGCTTTCCTATATACCAACAATGAAATCTCAGAAAAAGAGATAGAAAAAACAATTCCTTTTGCAATTGCAGCAAAAAGAATAAAATACCTAGGAATAAACTTAACCAAGGATGTGAAGGATTTATATGCTGAAAACTATAAGACATTTTTGAAAGAAATTGAAGAAGACACAAAGAAATGGAAAGACATTCCGTGCTCATGGATTGGAAGAATCAACATAGTTAAAATGGCCATATTACCCAAAGCCATATACAGATTTAATGCAATCCCCATTAAAATCCCAATGGCATTTTTTAAAGAAATAGAACAAAAAATCATCAGATTTGTTTGGAACCACAAAAGACCCCGAATAGCCAAAGCAATATTAAAAAAAAAGAACAATACTGGAGGTATCAAACTCCCTAATTTTTCCTTGTACTACAGGGCTACAATAATCAAAACAGCTTGGTATTGGCGGAAAAACAGACACATAGACCAATGGAATAGAATTGAGAACCCAGAAATAAAACCACATAAATATGGACAGATAATTTTTGACAAAGAAGCTAAAAACATACAATGGAGAAAAGACAGCCTCTTCAATAAATGGTGCTGGCAGAATTGGATAGCTACGTGCAAAAGAATGAAACTGGACTGCTATCTGTCACCATGTACCAAAATTAATTCAAAACGGATCAAAGACTTAAGCATAAGACCTGACACAATAAACTGCATTGAAGAAAACATAGGTACTAAACTTATGGACCTTGGGTTCAAAGAGCATTTTATGAATTTGACTCCAAAGGCAATGGAAGTAAAAACTAAAATAAACAAATGGGATTATATGAAACTGAAAAGCTTCTGCACAGCAAAAGAAACTATTGACAAAATAATGAGGCAACCAACTGAATGGGAGAAGATTTTCGCAAACAGTTCCTCTGATAAGGGGCTAATATCCAAAATATACAAGGAACTCATGAAACTCAACAACAAAAAAACAAACAACCCAATTGAAAAATGGACAGAGGACCTGAAGAGACATTTCTCCAAAGAGGATATACAAATGGCAAATAGACATATGAAAAAATGCTCAACATCGCTAATCATCAGAGAAATGCAAATGAAAACCACAATGAGATATCACCTCACCCCAGTCAGAATGGCTTTCATCAACAAAACAAATAGTAACAAGTGTTGGAGAGGCTGTGGAGAAAAAGGAACTCTCATACACTGTTGGTGGGAATGCAGACTGGTGCAGCTGCTATGGAAGGCAGTGTGGAGGTTTCTCAAGAAATTACGAATAGAATTACCATATGACCCAGCAATCGCTCTCCTGGGTATCTACCCCAAAAATATAAAAGCATTTCTCTATAGAGACACGTGTACTCCAATGTTCATTGCAGCTTTGTTTATGGTGGCCAAGACATGGAAACAACCAAAATGTCCTTCGATAGATGAATGGTTAAAGAAGTTGTGGTACATATACACAATGGAATACTATTCGGCGTTAAGGAAAGATGATATAGGAGCATTTGTGACAACATGGATGGATCTCGAGAGAATAATGCTAAGTGAAATAAGTCAGGCAGAAAAAGCAGAGAACCCTGTGATTTCACTGATATGTGGTATATAAACCAAAAAGAACAAGACAAACAAATGAGAAACAAAAACTCATAGACACAGACAATAATTTAGTGGTTACCAGAGGGTAAGGGGGTGGGGGGTGGGTGATGAGGGTAAAGGGGATCAAATATATGGTGATGGAAGGAGAACTGACTCTGGGTGGTGAACACGCAATGGGATTTATAGACGATGTAATACAGAATTGTACACCTGAAATCTATGTAAGTTTACTAACAATTGTCACCCCAATAAAATTAATTAAAAAAAAAATCTCAGGAGTACATGAAAAAAAAAAAAGAATGTAAATGGTTAAGAGGAAGCAAACTAAAGAGCGGATAGTATCAGTCACGATTTTGGGACAGAACATACACGACTCTAAAAGGTGACCAAGAAGCGTTTGCACAGAAGGGATTAAAGGATGGTGAAGGACCCAGGGACAATGACGATGGGAAACCACTGTCGCCCAGGTCTGTAAGGGAGGAGGGAGAAGGAAGTGTTGCTGGATTCTCACAAGAGCAGTAGCCCTGGAACTACTGCCCCATGGGAGCTATGGTGACAGCCTGAGAAAGCACCTGTGCCAAAACCACAGCATGGCAGGACAGAACAGTAGACATGACTCCCCCCCAACTCCTCCTGCTCGCCAGTTGCTTGCCAGTGCTTCCTCTTACTAGGGTTTCCAGGCAGGAATTCCCACCCGTTCTCAAGAAATTGTTTTTCTTTCCCATTCTCGAATCCCAAGAAAAGTTGGTCGGGAAATCGGGAAAATCTGTTCCTTGAACCCAGTAATACCCACAATGGGAAATAAACATACTACTCACAGTGTATCTCTTAGACATTTTTCCTGTTTCTGACCAAGTCCACCCAGCAGCCGGGGGACAATAGAACACAGGCAACACAGTCTGAGGGTCCAGGCACCTGGGTATGAAGACAGGCTGAGAAAAAGTCTGAAGGAGCACATGGAAAATGACGAAGACACAGGTGACATACAAAGTAAGGCTCATGACAACAGCCTTCAGTAACTGGTTGATTGGTCAATCTTGGACATTAACTCATGGCAGGAAGATAAAACCAACTGTGGGGTTGCCATGGTCTGCTAGATACAAGCAAATGGCATGTTCATTTGTTAGGAGATAATCTAAAACCTACGGTCTCTACTGTCATGCAGGGTGTCACACGGGGTCTCAGCTCCCACTTCCCATGTAAGAACGCAGGATATGGTGAGGCCAAAAGGAACACCCACAGAGCCATAGATAAGGGAGTCATACCACTATATTCTCACTGGCCGCTGGGTGAGATACACAAAGTAGGATCCACATGATCCCCAGTCTTCTGCCCACTTTTCTGCCTGCCAACCAATCCACCAACCAACGCAGTTACAGCAGTTATATCAGTGGCCAATTGGCCAGCCGGTTACAGCCGATGGCCAACCAATCACAGCCTACGGCCATCCACTACCTGAGCCAGCACCTTTCCATGTGAGGCCGAGAGCCAGGTAACTGCTCTCCTGGCTCTGTCTCCACACTACCCATATAGATGATAGGTGATGAAAACAATGCCACCACTGATGGCTATGCAGCATGTGCCCAGAAGGTACTATTTCCATTAGCACCGATATGAACAGTGGTCCAGAGATTTGTGCAGTGCAAAACATGTACAGCTGTACATGGCAGCCTTGCTAACTCATCGCCTAAACCATGAGCACTTGTAAGTACAAAAAAAAAAAAAAGTAGAATGGTTCCTCTAGACAGATTTGCTGATTTATAATTCTCACACATAATCTTATGAAGAAACAGTGTTCTTGAAGATTGACATGTTGCCTTTCCATTATGATAATCCTGGAAGGCAGTGTAACAGAGTATTCTTGTGGCTTTAAAGTTACAAATTCCAGTGAAGCAAGAATCCTGCTATAGCCTATCCCACAAGATTATCATTCTTTAAGAAGTGGTTTTCAGGAATATTCTGTTTGAAATCCCTCATTTATTTTTCTTTCCTTGAAAGCCAAGGAAAAGTTGACTAAGGATCTGATTATCCCCCTAAACCATAACTTCATAGAGGGTAAGGACGGTCTCCTTACCTACACATCCCCCAAGTAGAATTTTATCTACAAAAGAGTAGGTCCATACAAACAGGGGTGATCTGAACCAGAGAGCATTCTAGATAGCAATAGCTGCCCCCTTTAGAATTTATTATATAAATACTACATCTATATGTGTGTAGAGGGGTGTACACACACACACACACACACACACACACACACCCCTCAGGGCCACCATGCTTCTTTCTCCCATATGAGGATTAAATGCCTCTAGGAATCCTAGGAATTGAGGAATAGACTAAGAACTGCCAGAGACCTACCCTCACGGACACTGTGCTCAGAGAACTGACAGTTGTCAACAGAAGGTCATCATCTGTAGTTAAGGCCAACAGGAGTCCCCAAGTTGGGGTACCGTGAGGGAAAATACTTTATTCAGTGAAAACGCCTGGGTCACAAGGAAGGGCGGCCAAGGCAGCTTGGGCTCCGGCTTCTACAAATTCAGGTGAGACCAGTGAGACCCAGGAAAGGTCGTCTTCATGGAAACAGGAAGTGGGCCTCCTTGAGACAGAGGTGAGTCTGCCCGCCCCTGTCCCTGATTGGTCTGTTTCTAAACAAATAAAGACTCCAAGTTTGCACAATTTGGTCCAAATAGCATTGTTCTGATTGGTAAGAATGCAGCCACTCTGATTGGTTGGTGAAGATGCAAAGAAGGATATAGTTATACAGCACTGATTGGGCAGAGTAGGTCTAAGGCCATTGGTTGATTTACATCCCAGGAGCTCCTTTATAAGGGTTGGTGGCAGGACTGCAGTCAGGAAAGAGGTTGGTTGGTTGCTTACTCTGTGGCTTTTCCCTGAAGCCAGAGAGCAAGGCAGGCCCCTTGTGACAATCGGCAGTCCTTTCTGACAGTTGGGTTCCTTCTTGGGGTCCACACAGCCGAGTGGGGACAGCAAAGCATGAGCCAGTGTTCTGCCTGTGCTCTGTCATGGTGCAGAGGGCGAGACCCCAGGAGTGCTGGGTGGCCGGAGGAGACAGGAAGGCAGGGGCAGCAGCACTGTTTTTAAATGGGATGTTCCAGATACGTGTATCCACTGTGCCCTGAGCCTGTTTTTCAAATGGGAGAATTCTAAATATAGCATAGTAAAACTCATAAATTAATTCTTGTTTTCAGTGTGCCCAAACTTTTGGAAGGAGAAGCCATTTCCATTCGAGTTTCACAAAGTAGTGTAAATTGGTTTATAAGGGGGAGGGAGATGAGGGTAAAGGGGTATCAAATATATGGTGATGGAAGGAGAACTGACTCTGGCTGGTGAACACACAGTGGGATTTATAGATGATGTAATACAGAATTGTACACCTGAAATCTATGTAAATTTACTGACAATTGTCACCCCAATACATTTCATAATAAAAAAGAAAAGAATGCTAGGGCCTCACTCCTCATGACTGACTTGCAATGTCCACATTTTAATGCAGGGGTACCAAGCTTCATGAATCTGCCCTCCCGCCTTGAAGTCCTTTGAGAAGGCACGGAGATCAAGCAGGGCCATTGTGGTGACCCCATCCTGTGCTCTGGCCTCTCCTGGGAATGGAGTAAATGGAAAATTCAGTCGTGGCTTTGATACTGTGAAGGCAGGAAGGTCCACCAGGTGGCTTCTCAGACCCACTCCTGCCCTAGGCACTGAGTCTTGTTTACAGCATTTCAAAGCCCTCAGGCAAAGGGCAGCGACAGTGATGAGGGCCACAGAAGTATAAAACCAGAACACCAGTGTGCTCACACTCACACACACACACACTTTTTCTTGAGCTATTGCCTCAGAAATACAGAAAACCCCTAAATCATTGATTGGCTTTCTGACATATATCGAGTTTCTTGTATTTGGAGATGAAAGCATTTCTACCTACCTCGGTTATCACAATTCAAGCTCAGTGTTTGTTAAAACCCTGAGAGATTAAAGCTAAATAATTTGCCAACAACCAATTTTTTTTAAAGTTTATTCAAATGCTCTTGCACTCTTGCATTAAGGCCAACTCCTGGTACAGTTCGAATGTGCCTGTAAGGACAAAGCAAGAAGGTGTCCAAAGGAACCAGAGGGAGAAATAAGGTGGAACCACCTGCTGCTCAGACCACCTTAACCAAAGAGGAGCTACATGAGGGTCCCAGGCTTGGCAATTCTGAGTGTGTGTGTGTAGGGAGGGGCAGAACTGGGAGTGGGGAACAGAACATAACCGAGGAGCCACTGAGGAAATTAATAAAACCACAAGGCACAGACCTCACCTGAGTGGCTTCTCTCAACTGGGCCTCCCCAGGGCCCCTTGGTTTCCACTAAAGACAGTCACTTCTCTGTGATGGAGGGCGAACAAGGCAGAGAAAACAGAAGGTGTAAACCAAGGAACACCAAGAACAGGGGAACCGACTCCTGGAAGCCATTTGAAACCTGGAAATTCCTCTAACATCTTTAGAACCCTCTCTTTTTTTTTTTAATTAATTTTATTGGGGTGACAATTGTTAGTAAATTTACATGGATTTCAGGTGTACAATTCTGTATTACATCGTCTATAAATCCCATTGTGTGTTCACCACCCAGAGTCAGTTCTCCTTCCATCACCATATATTTGATCCCTTTAAAACCCTCTCTTTAAAACTGTTGACAATTTCACACAGAAACAGCCTCAGGCGAAAACAAAGTTCCAACTGAAGGTGTGAGAGTAAGACACTGCAGCCTAATTAAGCAGATTGCAATCTGTTCCTTTTTGGGCCTCCTGGCCTGGGGTCACCACTGGGCCACTTCTAACCTCTCATCAAAGGAGGCTGAGGAGCTGGGGAGGGAATGGGGGAACTCAAACTTCAAATAGTCCACTTGTGCTCTAGTTCTCAATTAACACTTTAATTAGGAAACCACTGGAATTCAGGCTCCTGGTCTTCTGAAATTGTGACACCAGCACCCTGAGAAGAAAGCCTGTCCACCAGGCTGTGCAAATGGGGGAGACATCAAGGGTTAAGATTTATATGAATGGGGGCATTGTGTGTTCAAAAGGAGCTTGGTATGTTTGATCTCGGCATTGCTGATTTCCCTTTTCCACATGATAACATTCATTAAGTGAGATAAGTAATGTAGCTGTGTTCCTTCCCATTCAATTGTCAACAAGTAAAACACGGGCAGCCATCACTCGGGGTGTAACTTCCACCCATTATCCATGGGCTGACACAAAACCTATTTTCCTACCAACCATTACCTGAGGTGACTTAAGACTCCTGAAGCCCAAAACCACTGTGAGTTTTGCTGATTATTTTTGGTGGATTTGCATTGTAGTTCAAAGGGCCGAAAACAATTGGGAGACACAGCTCCTTGGTGACCATAACTCTGGGGGTTTGATGCCTAATGCTACAGTCTAATGAAAGTCCACGCTGATCCACAGCGAGTTTTCTCTGCAGCCAGCCGTCATTTATGTAAGGCCGTGGACCTGGGAGCCATCAGTAATTTGTAAAATCAGTAAACTCTTATAGAACCCCACACTTAAAGTGATTTAATGGTGACTGAATAGTTTGCTGATTCAGTCAGTTGTATGTCCATCTAGAAAATTTTTTTAATCAAGCTGAGATGTTTTAATGAGTCACTGCCATTTTCCATTCAGGACACAAGTAAGGAGTTGCTGCTGAGTTAACTTAGGACAACTGTCTGTTGACACAGCCATCAGATTTGCTTACAAGTCACCAAGTGGCATCTGATATTCAGGGCCATGTGGTATAGCATTTGACTACAGTATCCAGAAGAGGAAAGGTGATGAAACATTCATATGGAACTTTGGCTTTTGTAGAACCTTCCTTAGATGGGTAGAGAACTCCATTCTCACTACTCATTTTGGACATGAGAAAACCATGGAACAGAGAGAGATTACCCAATTGGCCTCTTTTAAAGAGCCTCTGTCTCTGTCTGTGTGAGGTCCCTTCCACTGGACCCCACAGGTTTGGAATGTTCCTTTGCATCACACTCACCACACTGTTGTCATTCTCCTTTGTCAGTGGCCCCAGAAGACTGCCCACTCCTTGAGGTCAGGGACCTGTTCACCTTTATCTCACCAGCACCTGAAGAAG
Source organism: Rhinolophus hipposideros (assembly GCF_964194185.1). Classification (NCBI taxonomy): domain Eukaryota; kingdom Metazoa; phylum Chordata; class Mammalia; order Chiroptera; family Rhinolophidae; genus Rhinolophus; species Rhinolophus hipposideros. Next base: position 844,904 of record NC_138050.1, read on the forward strand.
TACCTGATACCAGTATTTGCTGAAATGAACAGGGGACTGAAAGTAAGTCTTCTGATAATAGTGGGAGCTCAGGAGAAGGGTTCCTGTTCCCCTCCACACACACACACACACACACACACACAATTCCATCCCCACGGAGACACACATGAACCTCAGGGTAACCTGGTTGTGTTCCCACCTTCCCTGAGGAGACCAGAAGTAGAAAGAGGAGGCTGCCAGGTGAGTGGCCAAGCAAGGCCAGCAGGTCCCTGATTTCTGCAGGTTGTGGTTTGCGACCTAGAAACACTTGGGCCTCTTCTCAGGCTTCAGGTTTTGTGAGGTGAGCCACATGTTTTAGGGGAGAAACCTGAATTGCAAGATTTAGTTGCTGCATTCAGTTCTGCCACAAAAGTGCTGCCAGGAAAATCACTCGATTCTTACAGCCTCACTTTCCGTAAGGTGATCAGGAAGTGTCTGCATTATGTCATTAGGTACACATGTCCCAGGCACTACCATGAGCCAGGCCCTATTGTAGGTGCCAGGGTTCAGCAGTGACCAAAACAAAGCCCTGCCCTCTGCAGTTCGGCTTCTGGGGAAAAGACACAAATTATAAGCAAAGAGCTATCATTCTAAGAGGTGATGAGTTGTCCGAAGACAAAGGAAGGCATGGGCACCATTAAAAATACAGCAAACTTCTTGGGTTAAGCCAGGAATCAAGTGTTTCCATGAAATAACATATTGTGAATACAATCACAGAAAATTAGAACTGAAACTTGCCTTATTGATTATCTAGTCCTACACTTAATTTTACAACCAAGGACAGTGAGGTTGAAGTAGGTATGTAGGTTAATAGGTGCGGGGATGGATGGATGGATGGATGGATGGATGGATGGATGGATGGATGGATGGATGGATGGATGGATGGATAATGACAGAGAGATGATAGGAAGGTAGATAGATGACAGATAATTGATAGATAGATAGATGATAGATAGATAGATAGATAGATAGATAGATAGATAGATAGATAGATAGATAGAAGATAGAGTACAGGTTTACTGTGTACACAGGTCTATGGCCAGTTTCTCCTTGTCCACAACGACATGTGAGCATTTCCTGTCATTCTCACATGGTCAGCAGTAGAGTCCTGAGCTGGCTGACTGATTGTTAGTTCTTCTCCCCAGCTTCACTCTCAGTGGACAAGTGATTTCATGTCTGTCGCTTAAAATCAGCCATGGTGGAGAATCAGACTATGGAAATTGGCAGATGCTACTATCAGGGCCTGCTGATTCTTTCCATTTTTTGGAGAGCTAGTTGTTGACCAGCATCCCACTGATCTGAATGCTCATTCCAGGTCCATGCTGCTGACACTCGGCACCATCTGACCTTAGGAGGAGAGTTAACACCTCCTTTGAGAACTATCACAATTGCAGTAACTACAGTAGCAACCAGAAAAAAAAAAAGAAAAGCCATACTCTCATCCCAAAAGTTGTGCTGACAGGGGCTGTCCCTGTTAGCCCTGGGCCAGTGTGAGGGTTTGTCTACTTCAACAAAAGCCTCCTTTGGTGTCTGGAAGTTATGTGGGAAGTGGAGTGCGGGGATCCCTTTTTTAGTTCTAGGTAATTGCCTCCAGCTGTGGGAATCCCTTCTACCTCCCACCTATTGAAACCAGCCTTTTGGTTAACCTCCCTGTTTATTTAAACTCCAAACCCACAGACTGTTTTTCCTTCTTTTGCTTTATCTTCTGTTTCAGAGACAGGGATGGTGGGATGGAGAAGGCAGCCCAGGAGTCCAGGGACCATTGTGGCCTTGGCCTGTGGGGACTGCTGCTCAAGCAACTCCAGGGAGGCAGAAAAGCCTGACGCTAAAGGTCATGGTCATGTTGGCACATTGATGCTGTGTGACCTCAAATAAGTTGCCTGTCCCTTTTTTGACGTTGGCTTTTTCAGATGGGATGAAGGGAATGGAACTTGATACCTCCCACTTACATTCAGCTCTAAAATTCTATGATTCTCAAGAGGGAAATGCAACTTTCTAATTCAAGACTCTGCTTTTTCCGTTAGAGATGTTAACCAATCGTACCAGAATCCTTTAAGTGCCATAAAGCATGGAACCTGCACAGTAATATTTCAATTACATGAAAGCCATTATTCTAGAGGCATCAGAACTTAAAAGAGAGTCCCCAAGTAAGAGAACAGTGCTTCTGAGTGAGAAAAGCAGATGTCGCAGAACTGACAAATGTACAGTCCCCAAACCCTCCGGAGTTCAGGGACTTGCTCTGACATTAGAATACAAATGGAGTCACACGCTTCCTCATCTCTTAGCAGATTAGAGCAGAATATCAGGTGGACAGTAAGCTGCTTCAGGCATATAAGACATGTAACAAGGGGGACAGCTTAGAATATGCCCATGGACAGAGAGAGAAAGATAAAAGAAGACTAGTAGCTCAGAAATCCTCGGTCTGGGCATTTGCTTTGGGGCAGTCCTGCTAGTCTGCCAGATATCCTGGTGCAGTAGGTGACTAATAATGAGTGGTTAAGAAACAGCGTAAACGACCCATGTGACATTGATTTGGAATTGATTTTAATTTTCACTACTTTTCAATATGATAAAACTTTGATACACACATATGTAAACTTCACATATTTTTTAAAAGTCCTCTTATGTGAAAAACACGTCTTCAAACAGCTCTGGGACACAGCCTCCGAGCAATCTGCTGCCCCAGCACCCTTCCCTGCACCTGGCCCGCACCCCTGCAGGTCACCTGCAGGCCTCCTTCTCTCAGGAGCCATCACGCCATGCACGACGCTGTGACATTTACACAGTGACTCACTGAACTCAGAGTAAATCTGTGGGTGCATGAGTATCATCATCCCTGACTTACAGATGAGAAAACTGAGGCACAAATGCAGTAAGGAACTTGCCCAATATGACAGTGCAACTCAGTGGCAGAGCGGAGCGGGTGGCAGGTGAGTGGGTGACAGACTTAGAACTGTCCTGCATCCTGCATGCTGACGGCTCTGCCCCCACAGACTAGCTCCCTGGCACCACGCTGTCCTGTGATGCTCTCTTCTACTTGTTTATTGTCCTCATCCTGCAGTGTCAGTTATGTGTGGGCAGGAACCACACTGAAGCCCACAAGCATATCCTGTGACCCCTGCAGGTATACATTCAAGTGACAACTCCCGAGGGGGCAAGAGAGTCTATAGATAAAGTTTGCAACTGAAAGGTATGAGGGAGACTTGCTAAGTTTTGCTCCAGTTCCTGAACTGTTAGATGAACCAGTTGTGAAATCAGCCAGAGACGTAATTCTCAGTTATCTTTCCATAATTCCATATGGTTCTAAATTAATCTTAGCTCGCAGTTAGGAGATGGAGAAAAAGGAAGTGAGAAGAAAGCACTCCCTTATCTTACAAATATTGTCTAGAAGAACCAGTGCTCTTCTAAAGCATGGCTGACATTTAGATTTTTAAGTGTACACTGAACAAGTTGTGCACTGAGTCTCAGCTCGGCTCAGGGCCCCAGCCAGGGCCTGGCTGTCCACACACCAGCTCCAAAACACACCCCCGTCATCTGTATAGTGAGACTGATGACATTGACCTGCTGCAGTCACTGGGATGATTAAATAAGTAACATGCTATTGGTGACATACTTGGGACATAACAGGACATAACAAAATGTGGTTCTACCTTATTCCAGCTGCAGATGTTGTAGCTAAGCATAAATCTTTCAAAAAACACTTGCTTTTATGGATAACTTTTAGATCTGCAAATAAGTTTAGAATATAAAAAGTACTTTAAAACTGTTCTTACTCCTGAAGAATGCAGGAGTCCAGCGTTTACGCTTGAAAAACTATGCAACCTTATTTTCTCCATTAGGCTGACATTTTTAGCCTGATGGAATAAAGAAGCTTTTCTTTAGACTAATTGGTTCTAAGATATCAATGGCTTGTAGACATTTAAAAGGAATACCTGCCTGTTAAAAGAGAATCTTGTTTTCTCTAAACTTGGATCATTAATGATAGAAATTCTGGCAGTGAAAAGGGAAATTAAAATTTTTTGGACAATCTGCCGTGGATTGTGTTGCAAGGAAGACTTCTTGGAACGTCTTAGTGCATTGCACACGGGGACCTCCTGTTGCTCTGTGGTGGTTCTGGGACCGCCCTGTCCTCTTTTCTCCCCACTTCCACTTCCCACCATCAGTTCCACACACATGCACTCACCTGCAGACACATGTGCTTACATGTACACGCATGCACACACATGCAGGAGCAGGGCTGTGGGGTGGTCAGGGGGCAGCTCTGACACTGCACTTGCTTATTAAATGTGACAAGTGGTCATACGTCGCATCACTTTACTATTCTTTGGACTTAAGAAAAAGACTTCATCTCCTTACCCCACCTGATCTGACAGAAAACTGGAGCCCAGTGCCCAGGCACTGCGGACAGAGGCCAGCTGCCCCCAGTGGGGACCTTAGCCCCTCCCATCATAGCTGCTTTTTGTGTTCTCCCAAAACCAGAGATGACAGGGTCTGCCCCAAAAACCACGCGGGGGTGAGGCGACCTGGGTCACATGTCTCCTCCCCGGCAGCTCTCAGCCAGGGGGTGCCCATTCCTCTCCGTGTTGCTGGCTCAGTCCTGTGTGCCCCTGGCAGCAGTGCCAAGAGCAGCCATGGCCTTTGCAGACCCTAACCTGTGGTCTCTCTCCGCAGGACACGCTCTGCAGAGCGGCTGTGGAAGCTGCCCCTTCTGCCGCCCCAAGGAGCCTCACTGGGAAATTTGGGTTCAGAAAGCCATGGCCCAGCTCCCAGCTCTAAACCCAGTGTGGTTGGCTGTCTGTGTTTTCTGTGCTGGGGAGAAGGGAAGGGGGTTCAGTAAGGTGATCCTTCCCCAGCCCGCCCTGCCCGCATGCAATCAGGTGATATCCATTACACAGAGCATTCCAGAGGTTCCTCTGCCCAGACAGCCACAATGTGGCCCATTGTTTACACTTTAATTAACTTCTGTTTAACTGATTTATTAAAAAAAAAAAAAGATGAATTAGCCTTGTGCTTGGAGTTGAATTATTGCAATTTGAAACTCCTCATACCTTTCTTGAGAACTTCAAAGCACAGCCAAGGTTGTTTATGTGCAGGAAATCAAATTAGCAAAACTATTACAGGGGCTTAATGGCTTAGGGTGGTCCAGTTGACGAGAAACAGCGCTTGGGAAGGGCCCCCCTGACACCACCAGCCCAAAGCTGACTCTATGCAATCCTCAGCTGTAAGTAGGTTGGCCGCTCTGACTAATGGCTTAGAAGGGGAGGGCGCACTGGTGTCTGCACAGGAAACCCACCTAGTTCGCATGAAAAGCCTCGAATGAGGCAAGGAAGACGAACACAGAGGTAGAATGAGGGAGGGAAAACAAGAAAATGTGTTGGGGATGAGGACAAGAAGCTGAAAAATAAGAAACACGTTTTCATGGTAATGAAAATGAATTACATCATGCAACAAAACAAGTGCTGGTCCATTCAGAAATAAAATGCCACAGCCGGTGGGACCTGCTAGATGGAACTCTACAGAGGCTGACCACACTGTAGGCAAGCCGGGAAAGGGGTAATTACACCCTGCTGTCGGCACATCCTCTCTCCACAAGGATCAGACACACAGAAAAGAAAAGCAATAGTTATTTCTAACTTTCTAACTGTTATATGGCTATGAAGAAATATAAGAGTTGAAGATCTAAAAATGTCCTCATGGAAATCATGGATACTTATTAATAGCTTTGTCCAAAAGTTTGTGTAATGAGCAATGAATAAAAACCTGTGGTCCTACGAACCACAGTGATGTCTGGTGAGGATTCTGAAACTATGTAATAAAAAGAACCAAGTATTCAAAAACCTGTAGCTTTTTATGATGAGAAAATCAGTGCATTAGATCTGCTACAAATACGTGCTTGCTCCAGTTAGGCCGGTGTCTGTACAGAGGGCCAACCCACAACTTCAAAACACCCACACAGCTCCCCCAGACACTCAGATGGCTGGCTGTGAAAGGCAGGGCACTAGGACAGAAAATAAACTTTCTAAGCACCAAAGCATAAATTACCACACTCTAATCCTTAGTTGTTAAAAGGAACAGATCCTCCGGAACAAACCTTTTCCTGTAACACTAAAATACGTAATTCAGTGTCTTAAGCTTCTATAAAGAGTGGCCAAAACTAAGCTTTGATTCTAGCAGTCAGACAGGGTTATTCCAGAATTTGATACAGACTTTAAAACGATTAAGCTGTGATAGGCTGGTCTCTGTACAACTTAGAATAACTGAGGAATTCTAGGTAATGGCTGCAGAGAATGTAGCCATTCTACATGCAGAATGTAGGTAATGGCTGCAGAGTTGTAAAGTGGGTATAAAGACAAATGTGGCTTCCTTTCAAGGCTGTTGTGAAGGTCAGTGGAAGGATACTGCAAATCGGGAGCATTAGATACAGGCCAGAGTTTGGTATTTATAAGGAATTTGGGTTTGTAGAGATGATTTGGATTGTTGTGCCATTGAAAGCTGTACTTGTAAAGCCTAATTACATTGGGAATGAAAAGAAACAGTTTTTGAATTGGGGAATCTTTTGTCAGGCCCCCAATTTGTGTGTGTGGGGGGGGTTAGCTTATAGTTACCTTAAATATTAAAATTTTCAATATTGACATTTAAATACCAATTTTGTGCAGGCACCAGAAGTGTGTGATGGGAAGTGACAGCTTGTTTGTTCACAGTTGCTGTTTTTGTATGTTTGAACCCGAACGTGGTCATGCTTTCTCAGATAACTTTATAAAGAGAAAAATTTAGAAACTAGATAGCATGTCATAATTCACCATTTAGTTCTAAGTAAAATGATTTGAATTAACTTTTAAACAATGACAAATATATGTTTTTAAATGAAGTATTAGCCTAGATAAAAAAGACAACTACTTTCAAAATTTAGCATGCAGGTTATGTCCAATCCCAGATAATAATGTAATTGTATGCTTTAACAAATAATAAAAGTAAGAGTGGGCTCACATTTTTAAAGTAGCGTGGAAGTGTTCTAGAAATTAGATCAACCAAGAAGCAAATTAGAAGAAAGACTAACTCCTTAACAAAACCTGGGTAAGGGTTCTCACAATTTGTTTGGTAAGGCTAAACAAATCAATATTAATAACCTCCCACCCCAATTATACCCATGTTAACAAAATAGTTATGCTATTTGTTTCCTTGGCTAATTCTTCACTTAGCTACTCTGGGTTTGTTATACAGTACCTAGTGAAAGAACCTGTCCAGATCGGATATTGCTATAGGTAGATACTTAGACTGTCAGTCAAAATCTGGCAGAAACATATCAACAACACCTGAGGCTGTAAAGCTTATTAAATATTACAAAAGCCAACCAACTCTTTTCTATTCTTTGTACATTTTTGTACACATGGATGGACGGATAATTGATGGATGGGTGATGGATGGATGGATGGATGAATGGATGGATGGCTGGATGGATGGATGAGTGGATGAACAGACAGATGGATAAAAGATGTATGGATGGATGGATGGATGGATGTATGGATGAATGGATGAATGCTGGATGTCGGATGATGGATGGATGGATAGATGGATGGATGGATGGATGGATGGATGGATGGATGGATGGATGGATGGATGATGGAGGGATATTGGATGGATGGATGATAAATGGATGCATGAAGGATGAATTAATTGATGGATGGGCTGATGAGGAGAGAGAGAGTAGGGCAGATATTTAAGTGGTAGAAATAGATGAGAGAAAACAGGGGAAATGAGTACCATTTCTGCCTTCACTTCAAGCCTTGGTTTACTCTCTCTTTTATTGTATTCTCCATTTGTTATTTAGCCCATCCACATGTTTAATGATAGCCTCATTCTGTTTCCTTCTTATGATTTTCAAAGTATATGCTCCCAAGTGGTAGGGCCAGGTCACTGTGAATTCTCTCAAAGAGTAACTAGTACACATGTAGATAATAAATTACTTTTTTAAATGTGGGGCTTGATAGGATGATAAACCTAATACTAATTAAGCTACTGAGAGACAATTTGGCACTAGATTTTTATCACAGAGAGCACAGGTATGAATTCTGAAGAAAAATTTCAATGTAAAATTACTACTAGAAGGCAAGTTAACAATCAGATGATAAGAACTAGAGAAATAAGTAATCCTAAAAAATTCAACTACAACATGGTGATGAGAGCTTACCTTTGTATTCCCTAAAACAGTCCCCCCTTGAAATGAAGCCATATAAGAAATTCAGCAAACCAAAATAATAACAGATGTACTCTAAGTGCTCCCAGATCTAAACACCTTGGAAAGCTGAGGTCACAGTCATTAAAACTGATCCGTATCTTAAACAGCTTTGACATATGGACTTGGCTTTGGTGGTGAGCAAAGGAGGCCTTTGGAGAAATCCATACCAAGCCAGCTGAGCTCTGTCATACAGGGTTCTTCTGACCTTTTATTTTTATATCACTTGTTCTAATTTTGTGAAAATTGTGGAGATTTTCAAGTGCTGGTTCATTGTAATGACATTTTAAAGAGAAGTAGGTCTTTGTGTGCCTCATCTGGAAAGGCAGTATTGCAGGTTTGAATAAGTGCTCCTGCTTACCTCCAGCTCACGCATCCATGTGTCATGGGCCCCTTTGTCTCTGCCCAATGGCACTACATTTTGCTTCATAACCATCAGACCAGGTGTGCCAGCTCGTGGCAAGTGCTCAGGGTATGTTACTTACTGACTTCTGTGTACCTGAGGGCTTGGGCAGGGTCTCGAAATCCCTTCAGAACATTGCTGAAGGGACTTCAGTGCTGGGCAGGGTCAGAGGGGCCAGTTGGCACCTGGACCTGGAAAGCAAGCCACATTGACAGCCCAGTCCTGAGTGGGTACCAGCCAAGCAGCCCCAGGCTGTATCCTCAGGACACTTGTGTCTAGAATTCTTTCCTGGGCTCATTAGCACTAGTGCTGTCCTCATCCATGCGACATGAGAGAAGAGCAGGCCCCAGGACGGGGACTGTCTTCTTCCCCACAGGTTCTCGGTAAACCTGTCCCTCAAGCAAGCCAGGAACCCTTCCTGAAAATGACGATGGCCGGTCACTTGGCAGTGAATGGGACCCCTTGTGTTTCTGTCTGTTTCATTGTTTATTTGTTTGTTTGTTTGTTTGTTTTTTCATCAAAGGCCCCTGTCAGGAATAATATAACCACAATAATATAATCAATCCAACGTTTAATTAAGGATACCACATGCATTTAAAAAAAAATCCATGTGTTATGTGGTCAAGTTTTGGAACAGCTTTGGAAGTTACTAGGTTCTTGTAGAGTGGATACTGTTCTTTAGCACTCCCGGCTGGCCCTGTGACTGTAGGTCCCACCTGCACAGGTATGCACTGTGGACGTAATCACCAAGCTCGGTCCACGTCACGCAGCCTCCTGACAGTTTCCCTGGAGGGTGTGTGTGTGAGACAATATAATGGTGAGTGCAGGACACAGTTAGAAAGTATGTCATCTCATCATCAGTAAGTCTCACTGAGAAGCCAGCACCCTATTCCAGGTAGTTACAAGTGTTAGTACCGAAGCCGTCAGCTTGCACCAGCAAGATGCTGCATGAGTCTTTGCAATGGGATAGGGCGATGATCTAAAATCAGAACTAAACCAGAGCTGACGTCTCCATTCACTTCCACTGGCTCCAGTTCCAGAGAGGTCCAAGGTCCCGTGGCACGACTATTACCTGGGAGAGTGTTAAAAACACAGAACCAGGCCTTCACCTTGGACTTACAGGAACAGAATCTGCATATTAGAAGACCCTTAGGTGACATGCACACGTTACAATCAGGGACACACTGCTATAGTAGAGAGGACGGCTCAGAGGTGGGGAACCACCTGGTCCACCCTGGAGCCTGCACCACCTGGGAATCACAGGAGGGCTCAGCATCCTGTCCACCCACTCGCCTCCTGTCTGAGTCCGTTCAAGGTGGCTATAACCGAACACCATGGACTCAGCAGCTTAAACAGCAGACACTTACTTCTCGCAGTTCTTAAGGCTGGAAGTCTGATGTTAAGACACAGGCAAGTTGGGGTGTGTTAAGGGCCCCTTTCCCGGACTGTAGTTAAGGGCCCCTTTCTCAGACTCACCTTCTTCTGTGCCCTCATATGGCAGAGCCAGCAAGCTCTCCTGTGTCCTCCTCTTCTTATAAGGTATTAATTCCATAATTAATTCCATAATTCCACTCTCACAACCAAATATGACCCTAGATATCTCCCAGAGTCCTCTTCAAATTCATCACACTGGGGGTTAGAACATTTAGTTCACAGCACCTCCCTCTGGGCTCCTCCCAGTTTTCACAACACAAATGCTCCCCTGGGGTTCCAGAACATTTTGTTCTGGGATTTAGTGACTGGAGCTGCAGTAGAGAACGATGAGAGACGTCGCTCACCTAAGGTATGCAAAGGCCAAGAAATAAGGTGCAACCCTTCCCAGTATCTCCTATAATCCCCTCCCACAGGTAGAAAGTTTAAGAAAAAGGGAAGAATGGGGGACAGTTGAGTCAAGCACACTGAAGTATCCACTGAGACATCACTCAGGATTCTTGGAGGGACCCGTCAAAAGGGATTCAGCATACCTAAGCATCAATTATTAAGCCACCTGCTCCTCCATCAGTGCTCGTCCTCCGTGACAGGCCCCGTTTCTGCAGCAGCAGCCTGTGTGCTCTGTGAGACCCCAGTCAGCCTGCCAGCTCCTCTCCTGCTCATTATTTCTGAACCCTGGGAGACAACTTCTTTCACAAGTGGAGGACCCTCCCTAGCACTCACCCTCACTGCAAGAATGAATCCTTTTCATCCTTCACACCAGGCCCAGCGCCACGGAGATGGCGTGTGCACCTTGAGAGGAGGACAGCTTTCCCGTCCTTTATAACCTGCACATTATTTTAGATGCTCTTCTCCCCTCAGTATTTCAATGTAATTTCATTTCATGTTAACTAGAGTGGTTCTCCAGACAACGCGGTGCTAGGGAGAGAGACATTCAAGGTCCTTACGAGGAGAGAGTCCATGTGTCCACAGTGACAGGGACGGAGGTGGCCTCTGAGACCACATGGCCTCTCTGCACAATTCCCAGGTCCACACTGACAAAGACAGTCTTCACAGTGGGATTTCCCCCAGTTCTATTAGTCATATATTTGTAATTCTTTTTCGAACGACACTGAGGAAATTGTATAGCGGCCTGGTAACCCGTGTTTGAGTTGCAGATGGCACCCACTTGCATATCCTGGAATCAGCCCTATAGGAACATGTGAAACAGAAAGCTATCATCTGGACTTCGAGAACTAGTAATTCACTTTTATTCCATGAAGACTTTCCAAACTAAAGGGATTTTTTTAATTTTCTATAGAGGTGATTTTTGTGACTGTTTTCATGTAAACAATTTCGACAATAAAAGCCAACATGTAAACACTGTCTGTGCAATGTGCCCAGGCATGGGGTAATGGTCTGCGACCGGGGCCTTCAAGGTCTTTCCACTCAGTCATCCTGTGATGTGAGGGGACCAGTTACAGTGGAGACGAGGGTGGCATTTTCCGGAAGGTGCCACAGGTATATTGGACATGCATATATGTCCTTACTGTAACTCATGGGTTTTATGGCTATGTCCACATGTGCAAACGAGCCTGTTTTAAAATGCTACATTATTATGAACATAAAGCAGTCAGAGTGGAGATGAGTCCCAAGATCAATTAAAAAGAATCAGCTATTTAAGAAAGTAAAATACATGTGTCTAACTTGGCTAAGCATTGGTTTGGAAGCAGACTGAAGAGTGGACCAGAGGGGAGGCTGCCGTCCATCTGCCTACCGGCCTCTGGGGTGCAGCGCTGCCAGGAGAGGCCTCCTGTGCCCCAGCAGCAGAGTGGCAGTCAAGCTTTAGAAACAAAGACAGACTTTCAGCTCCGAAAGCACGTCTCTCAGAGGTCTCCCCAGAACGAGGACATGCTCAGAGCTGGGAAGGAGACTACCCACAACCTACATCCATGCGTCTTGCCAGCTGCCGGTCTCAGCTCAGGCTCGCACTGCCTAAATGTCACCTTCCATTTCGCGTGAGGCTCCTGGATCCTGGGCAGGCTCTGGTGTCGAGCTGGAGTGAGCACATAATGGCCTGAATGCCCGGGCAGCCCTACAGCTGCAGGAGTCTATGCCTAAGCATCTCCCCCATGGGTGAGCTCTGGCCACTGGACAACTGTCCCAGGGTGCACACCCACTGAGGAGGCCCCAGGGAAGAACGGTCCCCATTCCCACCTCATTCCATCTGTTGGAATGGAAAGACAGTCCCCCAACTCCAGCACCTTGCGTCTGGACACCAAGGGTACCTTATTCGGCCTAAATTCTTGCTTCTCCCACCTGGGGCTTCGAAAGAAGCAGGAGCCCAGAGAGAAGGACTAGCACAGCATCTTCCCCTCATGACCAAGAAGAGGGGGTCTCAGCAGCACCACATAGTATGTGAGAATTGGGGTGACTGTAGACGTCATAGACCCCACACCTCTCCCTGTTTCCCACACCTGAATTCTCTCCATAACCCCCTAGACCCTGCAGGTCCCTCATGAGTGTGGTTCCCAACACTATGAGCTTTGACACCAGTGCCCACCCCGCTCCATGCAGAGAGGGTGTGAGTCTCACGTGCAGTGGGACTTGGGGAACTCTGAGACTATTGGACGCTTAGGTACCAAATGGCAGTGGTCCAAGAAGGTAGGTTCAGCCTGAACAGCGTGTCAGGGGGTCGGATTAGTCGTCAAAGGGAAATTGCGATAGAGAGAATGTCATACATGCCCTCCCCTCAATTTCTCTTTGGGGGGGCTGTCCCTTTGTAATGCACACTGTGCTGAACTTGAACTCCCAGGTGAAGCTCTAGTCACCCAGTATTTCTGAGCCTATTTCTTTACCTGAGACGCACACTGGTTCTCACCTGTACGCTTTGCACTTGAGTTAAATGATACATGGTGCATAAAGGTAATTGGTGATCGACTGGTTAGCTGAGTGTGTCACAGTTTAGCAGGTATTAACCATAGGACACAGGTCAGGGACTTGGAAGGTCCAGCCTTTGCACTTGTGCTCTCACTTAGCTCACACATTCCCCGGGTGTGACGTCTCAAGGTTGGACAGTGCTGACTGGGCCCAGGTCCCACCTGGTGGCTGGAATGCCAGCCCCATCAGGGTGACAAGCTGGGCGTTTCTTCTTCTAGTGTCCAGGACAATGCTTGGAACACAGTGGACACCGAATCTATTTTTGAACAAATGAATATGCTGCCAGGCCAGTCACTTCACCACTTGTGACCTGGAGGTAGTCACCAGACTCAACCTGTGAGGAGGCCTCCTCAGTTCATAAGCAGTAAGAGCCCCGCTTTGCATGTTTGCGTGGAGGACACTGACCACAGGACACATGTGTTGTGCAAGCACAGGCCCCAGAACCTCCTCCAGCACCTGCCGCAGCTGCAGCACTCGTGGCTCCTGGAGTCGTCTGCTGCTCTGATTCAGGGAGAGGTCACCCAGAAAAGAAAACATCCTTTGCTCCTACAAACTTACAGCAAAATCAAATGACTGGTGGCACAGACTCAGTGCCCTTCTGCAGGTGCGTGGTTTCCAGCTCTATCTCTACTCTCTGGCCAGCTCCTATAGGACAAATCATCTGCTCGCTTGGGCCCCAGGATTCCAGGACAGACCTGCTGTGAGCACAGCAGTAGCAATGTGTGTGCAGTCCCCAAAGTGAGCCAGTGCTGTTCCGAGAGCTTTCTGTGAGGAGCGTCAGTACTGCACATGTCCTCAGTTTAGAGATGGGGAAACAGAAGCACAAAGAAGTGTGTGCCAGTACTTTGTTCAGGGCCATCGGGCATCACTGATGGTGCACGTGCTCCTGTGACTGCCTTCCTCCAGCATGTCCCGTATTCTGGCATGGAAGTCACACCACACCCTGCAAAGGCAGCCAGCATGGGTAAAAATAAGTAAATAGCGGCAGAGATGTGGTGGCCAGTCCCCTTTCTGTCTTTCTACCTGCTGCGTGCCCTGGGACATGTAGCCTCAGTTATCTGGTCTTAGTATAACGGTGGCATCCACCCTACAATGTGGCCATGGGGACTGGCCAGGAGATGAATGTGCTGGCTCATGACGCAAGGAGCGCTGTGCACAGCTGCATCCCTGGCACACAGCGGCTGCCCCGGCAGTGGGCCCTCCTGTGCCCGCCCCACTGTCTTACCCAGGAGGTCCACCAGGAGAGGGTCTCCACTTCGCAGCCCAGCGTCTGTGCTCTGGGACCTGTGGTCCTGGCTTCACTTGTGTTCCCGTTCTGCTCTGCCACAGCCATCAGCCCATCATGTCGTCCTACTCGTAGGTCGCTCTTCATGCATGCGGTTAAGACTACACCTTCAACAGCCAGCCAGTTTGATGAAGATACTGCTCAAAGCTTTATTTATGTAAAAATAAAAATTGTAAAATCTTGTAAAACATATTGCCTATTGCCATAGTGAACAGCACACAGCATACTCTCCTTTTCCAATCATGATAAACCTGGCTATTCCACTTTTTATACAGTATTGTCTTTTTAATTTTCTATCTTTCAGTTACAGTTGACATTAAATATTAGTTTATATTAGTTTCAGGTGTGCAGCATAATGGTTAGACATTTATATAATTTAAAAAATGATCCCCCTGTTAAGTCCAGTACCCTCCTGGCACTGTACATAGTTATTACCATATTATTGACTATATTCTCTGTGCTGTACTTTACATCCCCATAACTATTTTGTAACTACCAATTTGTACTTCTTAATTCCTTCACCTTTTCCACCCTGCCCCCTACTCCCAGCTGACAACCACCAAAATGTTCTCTGTATCTCTGAGTTTGTTTCAGTTTTGTTTATTTTGTTCTTTAGATCCCACATATAAGTGAGATCATATGGTATTTGTCTTTCAGTGTCTGACTTATTTCACTCAGCATAATACCCTCCAGGTCCATCCATGTTGTTGGCGAATGGCAAAATTTCATTCTTTCTTATGGCCGAGTAGTATTCCATTGTATATGTGTGCCACCTCCTCTCTATCCAGTCATCCATCGAGGGACCCGTAGGCTGCTTCCATGTCTTGGTCGTTGTAAATAGTGTTGCAGTAGACATAGGGGTGTATATGCCTTTTCAAACTAGTGCTTTGGATTTTCTTGGATAAATAAATACCCCAGAAGTGGGATTGCTGGGTTGTATGTTGAGGATTTTTGCATCTATGTTCATCAGGGATATCGGCCTATAATTATCTGTCTTTGAAGTGTCTTTGTCCGGTTTTGGAATTAGGGTAATGCTGGCCTCATAAAATAAGTTTGGGAGCTTTCCTTCATTTAATTTTTTTTGGAATAGTTTGAGAAAGCTAGGCTTTAATTCGTTTTGAATGTTTGGTAGAATTCATCTGTGAAGCCATTTGGTCCAGGACTTTGTTGTTGTTGTTGTTGCTGTTGTAGTTTTTCCCTCATATTTTTTTAAACTAATTCTTAGTCTGTTCAATTTTCTGTTTCTTCCTGATTCAGCCTTGGAAGACTGTACATTGCAGGTATTTATCCATTTCTTCCAGATCGTCCAATTTCTTGGCGTATACTCGTTTGTAGTATTTTCTTATAGTCCTTTGTAGTTCTGTAGTGTTGGTTGTCATTTATCTTTAATTTCTGATTTTACTTATTTGGGTCTGTCTTTTCTTTCTTGAAGAGTCTAACTAAAGATTCATTCCATTTCTCTTTTCAAAGAACCAGCTCTTGGTTTCATTGATTTTTTTTTTTTTTTTTTTTTTTTTTTTTTTTTTTTTAGTACTCTATTTCATTTGTTTTCACTCTGACCTTTATTTTTTCCTTCCTTCCACTCATTTTGGGCTGTGTTTGTTCTTCTCTTTCTAGTTCCTTTAGGTACAAGTTTAGATTATTTATTTGAGATTTTTCGTCTTTCTTCAGGTAGGTTATGTATTGCTATAAATTGCTATAAATTTCCCTCTTAGGACTGCTTTCTAAGCATCACATAGATTTTGAGTCATAGTGTTGTCATTTTCATTTATCTCAAGGTGTCTTTTGATTTCTTCCTTGATCTCATTGTTGATCCATTCATTATTTACTAGCATGTTATTTAGGCTCCATGTGTTTGTGTGTTTTTCAGTTTTGTTTTTTTTTCTTGTATTTGATTTCTAGTTTCATAGCACTGTGCTCAGATGATGCTCAATATGATTTCAATCTTCTTCAATTTATTGAGAATTGTTTTGTGGTCTAACATGTGGTTTATCCTGGAAAAGAATGTATAGTCTGTTGCTTTCGGTGAATTGCTCCAAAATTATCCGTTAAATCCATCTGTCTTAGTGTGTCATTTAAATCCGCTGTTTCTTTATTGATTTTTGGCCTGGAAGATCTGTCCATTGGTGTCAGTGGGGTATTAAGATCCCCTACTGTGGTTGTTAGTCAATCTCTCCCTTATATTGGTCCATATTTCCTTTATATATTTAGGTGCTCCTATGTTGGTTATAGATGCTTACTAGGATTATGTCCTGTTGTTGGATTGATCCCTTAATCACTATGAAATGCCTTTCTTTGTCTCTCTTTATAGAATTTGTTTTAAAGTCTGTTTTGTCTGATATAAGTATTGCTACCCCATAAAGCTGGCTGCTCTAAATAATTGTTATATGTTCATGTTTCAGTGTCTAGCTCCCTAATTGCATTATAAATTCCTGGAAGCCACAGATAAGTTTGTACACGTTCTCTGGTCCCACAGAATAGATGCTCAGAAAATTTTTACCGGGCCAAGTAGACATTTTGCCACCTGCTTTGCCAGAGTGGTATCATCGATTTGCTGATGACACTAACCCTCAGTTTCCTCCATGGTTTGCCCTCTCACCCGTTTTTCTGTAAGAATGCTGTTGGGAATGTGGCCCTGAACACACCGACCCTGCTACAGAAGAGTACAGAAGAGAACCTAGTTCCCGCCGTTTAACCAAGGTCTGATATTCCAGCATCTCCATCTCATACGCACATCAGCTCATGCACTGTCAGTCATGCACTGTCAGTCTACTGGCTCTTTGGGGAACTGTCCAACGTGGACACCTTTGCAAAAGCAAACTTGTATTTTCTGAAAATGTTACACAAATCTAAATTTTATAACCCTTGACTTTCATGATAGTTTCAAAACTTAACTCTTCCTGATTAAAAGGCTACAGAAGATTGATAATTCATAAGCAAGCAAATGATTATTATTCAATAATTCCTACTTCTGCCATGACTGCAGGTGGTAAACCTATTTTGGGTAAGTTTGCAAGACTATTAAAGCACTCAGTTCTTCACACATAAAACAAATTTGTTTCAGGGTTCTTGTGACATGGTTTTGGGAATAAATAGGGTGACACGAGAAATACTTGGGCCCTGTAAATACTGAGGAAAATAATGGCAGCCTCTCCTGGTATCTACCTTGCTGATAGACAGAATGTGTTCCTTTCCTTCCCCTGAATTTAAAGATCTTTCAGGTTTTCTGATCTGATAGGACCCAGTTTCCACACAAGGTGGATGTTTTCCATCAAGTCATTACCTGATGAAAACAGAGCTTTAAAAATGGAAACCTTGACATAATCTCAATCCTATCAACTCAGACAACATTGCTCTACCTTTTCACATCAAATTTCTGCTTTTGGATGCAAGTGATGACAAGAGCATTTTTTCATATGCTGAGCTCCCATCAGGAGAAGAGATGGGAAACAGTCTCTTTGCACACTGATTCCTGTATCTTCTTATCTCAAGTGATCACATGGTCCCTCAGCCCACTTAGTATTTCCCTTACTCATTCTCCTTTTAATTGATAGATGTGTGAATAATCACAACTGCTTGTGGGACACACCAAACACTAAACAGATGACCAACATGCAGTGCGCAGTCTGCCCAACACAGGGCGCCTTAATTCAAGCATCCGAGAGAGGAACAAAAGCACGGCAAGCATGCAGCTCCATGGCGGTTTGGGTCTGTTTCAGGTTAAATAAGTTCGTGGTGTGCAGAAAGTAACATTCATAAAAGTGAAAGCAACGGTCCTGATTTATTGCCACGTGTTAGCGTAGGTCCGTCCTGCCCAACAGCCAGTCTGATCATCCAGATCACCACTCAGTGGGGCGGAAACGGAGGACCAGCACATCTCAGAGCCCAGGAATCCCGCAAGCAGGTAAGCTGCTGGCTGCTGCAGGATGGGGCCGGCATGCACTGCTACTGTCATCTGGGCCAGTTTATGGACAAAACGCGCCTCCTGGGGCCGTGAGGAGGGGCTGGGCTGGCAGTCCGTTTATTTGAAGCCGGCCGGAGGGCAGCTCAGATCTGTAGAGGACAGCTGTCTAATTAGGTTTGCTCTGTGCACTGTCGTAGCCTTTACAATGGGGCCAGGCTTCCCGTCCTTTCTAATTAGATTGTTAAACATAATAGCTGCATGGCACAGCAGTAAAGAATTTGCCCTTCTCTTTGTAAGCGCAAAATATGGCTCAAAAAAGATTCAGGATTTTTCCAGCCCATTTCCCCATCATTGTATCTGATGGTAATGAGACGGAGTTTATTTCTTTTTAAAAGCTCCCAGAGGAGCACAGGCCAGGTTGAAGTTCAAACTAAATGTCAACACACACACATGCAACACAGTAGCAAACTCCTATTTCCTCTGGCCTCTTGTGTCCCCTAATTGTTGCCTGTGGTCTGTCTCTACTGAGAGACCAAGAGTGGCCGGGGATTAGGAATTGAATTACCCTGTCACCCCTCAAGATGGTCTCCAGATCTGGGCTGAGAAAAATCGGTAGAACAGGGTGGGAACGAACAGCTGCTGGGGTTCTATGTCTTGTCCCCTGGGTCTCCTAGGAACAACTGGGGAACAAAAGAAAGGATGGTGAAGGAGCCTGCAGCTCAGAGACACCATCCCCAAGCGTGCCGGCCCTGCAGCATGAAAACTATCTATACTCAAACCAGTAGTGACATTCTGTCTGAGGCTCTGTAGTTCTCCAAGGTTGGGTTCTGCATTGCATTTCCCGACTGCCATCAAACTGCTCCATTTACCTGGTGAATGTTTACCAAAAGCTTAGCATGATTTGGTTTGATACCATAGAGGGCCGCACAGAGGTTTTATGTCTCAAATGTAAAAGTGCGTCCCCCATCTTCCCCGCTCTTCAGGGCGCACAGTGCCAGCACGTCAGAGACATTACTTTCTGTACGGGAGTCACGCACCCCACCTGGCATGGGACAGCGGTCCGGGCCTACACCCTCACCGCACGTGCCCTCTCATCAGAGAGAAGAGGTTTTCCTCTCTTCTGAGGCACCTGCATCAAGCCAATCCCAGGGTCCCATGGTCCCATAGATATGGTCTGTGCAGCAAGAAAAAGAATTTCTTCCTAAATGTTTGGGAAAGCAAAGCATGACCCCAGCACAATCAAGAGCAGATCCTAACCCTGAGACCATCTTTGCCATTTTTACTCTGTTTTGACATCACCCAAGGAAGCCAGCTACCTGATTTTCAGGAATATCAATAATAAAAGCAGGCAGCATGTTAGTGACAACCGCTAACAAAGGAATGAATGACTGAGAGGACAGTTACCACCCACCTTCCTGCAGCACATGAACTTCCTGTCCCTCCTGCATGTCTGGCAGGATGTCCCACCCTCTGACTACGATTGTGTGGCACCTTTGCCAGGATTCCGAAGTGACTCCAGAACTCAACACTATTTACAATCCTTTGTTTGCTGCCCAGAGTTATAATATTCTGTCTGTGCACCTCAGCTGTCCCCTGGCTGGGATATGGCCTGCTGCTAACAAGCTCTTGACTCCTGGGTCTGCAGACACAGTGTTTAGAGGCATAGTCACTGTTTGGTCCCTAAGCGTGGTGCTGGAATGCTGCAGAATGCCCAACTTCAACCGGTTTGCCTGTCTACATCCTGAGAGCACAGGGGTAAGGCCCGTTGTCCTCAGCATGTGCTCCTGTGGGCCATGTCATCACAGCCTGACCTCCAGGCTTTGCAGGATTACACCTCCCCCCTCACGATGACAGTCCACAAAGTGGCTTTGTAACTCCCCTCAAAGCTCACTTCTTTGAAGTATGGCTTGGACTTTATTTCTAACACATTCTCTGTTGAGAAGAAGAAATGTGAAGAAGGGACTCATTAGAACGGGGCAGGCAGAGCTCCACGACGGATGTGTGTGTCACACTGGGCCAACTTCAAGTTGATGAAGTTGATCTCTGTGCTTCTGGGTGTTTAGATTTGGGCATTTGCATGGAGTGGCTGGGACCCATGTATTGGGTCCTATGTGATCCCACCCAGAACAAATCATTACTGTGAAGTACATCCTTCTAAAGTGATGAGAATCCGTAACCCTGAATGGAAACTATTTAAAGGAGTCAGAATAGTCTCTTCCTTACAGTTTACACATTTTTGAAAATTGAACCATAAAATCAGTACAGACCCTGGCCCCTACTCTTAACTTTTGAATAAAAGAACGATGTGCCTGAAACTAAGCCTCTGTGTGAAAGTGCAGTTGTGCAAGCAGCAAACCCAAATACTGCTTTTGTTTTGAAATGAGAGCCTTCTGCCATGTTGCTGGGTAGTGTTTCCTGGTCCACACAACGAGCTGGCTTCAGGAGGCACTCATGCAAGTGGTCTGGGGGCCTTAAAACTGAGAAGTGGATTATCAGGGACTGAAACTACTTAAGAACGTTTTGATCATACAGATTTGGAGTATGTTCAATTTGACAATGTATCCGTACTGATATGGACATGTGTATGTTCTGTATTTCTGTGATAACACAGACAACGAGGGCAGAATGACACTGCTCCAAATGTTTCATGTAATGCTCTGTTTAGTCTAAAACAGGTGTTGCAAATAGTGTTCAAATATTATTAGAAACACTCTGTCACACTCACATTCTTAGCAATGTTTTACTTTCCTACTGAAAGCTTATTGACAGCTGATTTTGCTCCTTGAATTTCTAAGAAAATAACTTTCCATCTATAAGTGAATGTATCATTCCTGATTTTCAAGTATTACCTGATTTTCAGGTAATCTGGGCATGTGTGACAAATGGAGGCTGGACTTACAAAAAAGAAAAAAATGCACATAAATCTTCCCTTCGCCTTACTCCATTTCTTTGTCTATTTCTAGAAAAATACTCCTGAAGTTAAAATGTCCTGAAGTTGATCTCTGATGATTCAGTCATGTTTCTCTATATCTCACATTGTTTCATGTCAAAGGTAAGCTTAAAAAAGAACAACTAGGGAACACAATATTGAAGGAGAAGAACAAAGTAAGAAGATTCACACTTGCGGATTTCAAAACTTACCACAAAGTTTCAGTGACCAAGAAAGTGTGGCACTGGTGAAAGGACACACATACCCATGGAACAGAGAGAGCCCAGAAAGAGACCCCCATAAACACATTCAAGTGACCTTTGACAAAGGAGCAAAGGTCACACAATGGAGTAAAGATGGTCTTTTCAACAAACGGAGCTGCAATAACAGGACATCCACCTGCAAAAGAATGATGCAGACACAGACCTCACGGCCTTAAGAGAAATTAAGTCAAAAGAACAGAACTCCTAGAAGATAACACAGGAGAAAATCTATCTGTCCCAGTGTTTGGCAACGACTTTTCAGATACAATACAAAAGGCATGATCCATGAAAGAAAGCATCAGTAAGATGAACTGCATTAAAATTAAAAACTTCTGCTCTGTGAAAGACAGTGTCAAGAGAATGAGATAAGCTACAGACTGGGAGAAAATGTTTGCAGAAGATATTTCTGAGAAAAGACTATTACGCAAAATATGCAAAGAACTCTTAAAATTCAACAATAAGAAAACAACCAATTAAAAAATGGGCCAAAGGCCTTAACACACACCTCACCAAAGAAGACACAGAGATGCAAATAAGCACATGAAAAGAAAAAGCACATGCCATATATCATCAGGAAAATGCAAATCAAATCAACAGTGAGATATAAATACACTCCTACCAGACTCATCAAAATCCGAACACCAAGAGCACTAAATGCTGGCGAGGACGTGGAGCCACAGGAACTCTCAGTCACTGCTGGTGGGGGTGCAGGCCACTCTGGAGGACAGTTTGGCGGTTTCTCAAACACTAGCATCCTCTCACCACAGGATCCAGCCACCATGCTCCTTGGCGAGTCCCAGGATGGAGATCTTCATGTAAAGATGCTTTCGATGCAACTAAGAAAAGATGCAGAATTTCTTCTGAATTTCTCACCGGGAGGCCTCAGTATTTACACACATGCCATTACCTAAGTTCTGAAAGACACATGTAATTTAATATTCATTCATTCATTGTTACTTTGCTCATTCATTCATTCACTAATCAAACACTTACTAAGCACAGGTGATAAATAGATGAACTAGTAAGGACCCTACCAACAAGCAGCTTGAAGTCGATGACATTCAATTCACACGTGAACTAAATGAAATAAAATATAACTATTCCCAAATGGGAAAGAAGATCACAGGTATTAATCCGCAGGGCTGATTTCTTGTGTCTTCATCTGTCTCTCTGTGAGCTCTCTGCCTGCTTTCCCCAGGCTGGGAGACGCACCAGCCACTGTCACACTGGGGCCGCTGGTAGAGAGTTCAGGATGCCAGGAGCGATTCAGAACCAACAGGAAACGCATGAGCAGAAGCGGACCCTGGGGGAGGCCGTGGGGTCTTCCTCCCACCCACCCTCATCCCTCAATTCCCCTTAAACACAGTGTGGGAAACACCGTTTTTGTTTTTGTTTTTTGTCTCAGCCACTGTTAGTATTCAGGGTATGCAGTCTGAACTAGGCCTTGGGAGAAAAGCCATGCTGGATTTCTACTCGTGGTATGTGGTTAAACATGTTTTCATGTTGTCAAAGATTAAATAATTAGGAGAACATGGTCAAGATCAAAAGGCAGCCCCACATCACAAGCAATTAGGAGGCCACTGCAGCTGTGACAGCCAGGGAGCCCACTGATCGGGTACCTGCCTCAGCCATGTGGGCCCAATATGACGCCTGCCCTGGGTGGCAGGATTTCCATTTAAATCTCATTAAGATAGTTGCAACCCAATACACATGAAAATAACATAGGCAAAGTGTGTACTAAGTTGAGCACAAAGTAAGAGGCATATTAGGAAAAAGAATGCATCACTAGCTTAGAAATTAGAAATCCTTGCTGGGAGAAATATTCTCAATATTAATGAGTGAGCCTAAAGTTAAACTCGTAAAAATGGCCTGATTCCCAAATCCTTCAGGTTAAGTCAAGGAAAGCCAAGCTGATGTTCTCCTGTAGAACTTTCCCTCTGGGGTGCGACCCAGGCACCAAGCGGTTCAAATCCCCAAGTCTTCAGAAGAATCTCTCTTCCAGGGCACCTGCAGTCCTGGCGCTCCCAGCTGGAGTCCACAGGTTCAAATTTTACTCTTATTTCTCACCACAAATGCTCTACTAAAAACCAGTGTCCAAATGGCCTTCTCAAAACATTTCTCTGTGAGAAAACTCCAACGCCCCTCAGCCCTAATTATCTCATGCAAAACACCAACGTGACCCAATTTGACACCCACATACCCAGTGGCCTTCTACCCACTGAGGCCCTCTCACCTTCCAGCATCTTCCCAGAGCTAAGAGGTGCATCTCATCTGCTCCAACATCAGCATAGGGGCCCCCGGCACCACAAAAGCCACTTTGGTTTAGCACTGTCTCACGGCTCATTTTAAACCCTCGTTCCCCAGACACAGTGACACCACCAAGGGTGGCCTCCTGTGCCCACTGACAGACCTCTCCTGGGCCCTGCCCCCATTCAGTCATAGCTACAAACTTCTGTAGCACGCTGGGGACAGCTACTTTCCCCAGAATCCTCTCCGTGTGCACTCTGCCCTCTGGGCAGCTGCAGGGCCCCCGCCTCTGCGCCGTCCCCACCACAGTTTTCAGCAGGGTCCCTGGCAGCCTGGCTGGCAGACTCACCTTGCCCTTGAGCACTGGCTTTCTAGGTTTTCTGTGTTTGCACGTCCCACTGCAGGAGCCCTTGGTTTTAACACAACTCCTTCCCTCACCAGTGTGCACATGCCCAGAGGGGGTCTGCTCAGAGTGGGGTCACCTGACACCACAGCCTTCCTGCTGGGGGCCCCTTCTGGCTGCTGGTCCCCCTGGAGCCAGGCCTCCTGTGCGGTGCCTTCCTTTTATGCGACACACCTGTACATCTGAATGTCCAGCTCAGACACATGCCAGCATTTTCCAGCCCTGACCCCCTCACCTGATGAGTTTCAGATATTCCAGCAGGAGTTTGAGATGGTCGCAAACATTATTTAAGTGGGAGGCATCACGTAACCACAGAAAATGCTCATGCTATCTCAAGCTGAAAAGCTACACGTATGGTAGCCAGGTGGAGAGAGTGACTGCTTCTATCACATGTGCACCCCCTGCACTCAGGAAATTCCCTTCCTTTCTAACAAACGCTGCCCAACAAGGGCGTCTGGGGCCTGGCGAGGCACCTGGGGACTTCGGCCAGGTCAGGGGACACACGCTGCAAAGCAACATCTCACACCCTCAGCTAAGGCCCTGTCACCAGACCTGTCTCAGCAGAAAGGACCCCAGGCTGCAACGGGCCAGTGCATTTTCAGGTGTCTTCTTTTCAAGTGGTCTAAATACACTTTCCTCAGAGGAAAATTAGAGAAGCAGGAAGAAGGGAACAATCACTAGAGCTGCTGAGCAGTTAGTAGTGCGGGATCCTGGGTGGGGTTTTCATTCTGCACACATTCTGCTGGTGGAGTTTCTGAGGGTCACAAGCTTCCTTGTTAACGTGCATGTGTAGAAATGCGTTCTTCTCCTCAAAGTGTCAAAGGACATGCTGGGGACCAAGGGGACAAGGGCGGGATGAGGAACTGGTAGTGACACTGTTCAGTTTCAGTGCAGCGTGTATAGGTAACATCTGCCAGACAGCAGAGCTTGTTTCCATAAATCCACAATCCACTGAGGGGGCTGCTGGTGAGGTTTGTTGGGGGACCGGGGGGGTCTCTACCAACAGGAGGAAAAGCAAATTAACTTGGAGCAGCCGCACAGAGGGCACAGGAAGTTCACTCCACTTAACGAGCTCTGCCAAGGGCAGACAGGGAGTTGAAGTGTGTTTCTAGGTGTGTCAGGAAGAGCCTCTAATAGCTATGATGGGAAGGCCGCTCTGCTGACAGCCCGCTCCCATGTCCTGGGCAGAGCAGTGTGGCACACTCCCAGCCCCTTGCCCCTCAAGGCTGCCCATCACAGGAACACAGAAGGTCACACCCTGAGGCCACAGGAAGGCTCCTGGGACTTCCCCAACCTCCAGAGAGTTCCCTGAGGAAGAACGGTGCCTACAAACGCCTTCCAAGATGGTCACTGAATTCTTGGACTCCATAGCTCTGTTGTGACACAAAGTCAAAGGCGAGAAGGCAATCCGGTGGGAGAATTGGCCAGGCCCTGGCTGTGGACAGCCAGCCCCCGGTCCCCGTGGAAACACTGGGGGTCTTGCTCGGGCACCTGCTTTCAGCTCGGCTTCTAAAGTGAGCGTAACAATAGAGACGACTGATTAAAGCCTCCCGTCCCACTCAAATGGGCCCCGGGAAATTAGAATGCCCATCATTGCAAGAGGCCACACATCCCGGGTCTGATGTTGGGTCACCCATGGGAGTCACCAAGCCATGGTCCTCAAAGGTATTTCTTCACGTTTTGTCCTATAACTCGAGGGAACCAAAGGGTCCTCACATCTCAATGGCTCTTAGTCTCCCAGTTATTAAATCCATCCCAGTTAAGATGGATAACACGGGACTGTTAGCAGAAGTTGTGACATGCCGCCTTTCGACGTGCAAAGTGAAGTGGCTTGGAGTGCGTGTGTGTTTAATGAGCCATTTAAGAATTCAAGACTCTGCCCTTTAAGTTTTCTTTGTCGTTATTTTTAAATCACAGATGGAAGAATCAGCACCGCGTTTTCTCCTTTCACACTGCCTGGCTTACAGCCTGATAACAGGAGCTTTGTAAAGCCATGTGTGTGCACACAGTGGGTCTCCTTCAGCGTCACAACGAGCATCAGTTCAGCAGCTCAGTAACAATACAGCTCTCCATTTTGCTCTTATGTGTTTTTCTTGAACATGCTGACCTTTCCTGGAAAGTACTCTATTTCTCTTCCATGAATCTTCTCTGGCTAAAAAAAAAAAAGGGGGGGAAGGTTCATGAGAAATTGCTGTGAGCCAAAAATGGAGATGACTGAACCCCGAAACTAGGTCACCCATCGTAGGACCAAGAAAGCTGTGCACTGTTTGACCCTGGCACGGCCACAGAGCTGAAGCTGGAAAGGAGGGATGAGGCAGCAGGTCCACCTGTGCTCCCAGGGGTCCGAGGTGCCCACTCGCATCCAGACATCTTCCCCAGCCCCCACCCCTTACCTGTCTCTTCTTCTCATGCTCACCAACCGTCCTGTCTCCTCTCACCTAAATATTTACCCCTACACCATGGCTGCGGAACTGTGAAGCTGGAGCATAGTCATCCAGCAGGCCCAGGGCACCTGCTGTCGTGTCCCACCTGGTGCCAAGCGGCTCAGCCACTCCAACGTACTCTGTGTTTCTGCAGTTCATCCCTGCCCTCCTCTACCCAATGGATGTTGATGGAACCTACACTAAAAGGAACATTTTGCTGAGGATGGAGGTAGCACAGTGAGCAAAGGGAGACGGTGCCCTTCCTGCTACACAACTAGCAGTCCAGGGAGGGGACACAGACAGTCACCATAATACAAAATCAGGAAGTGTCCCTGGCACTAAAGGAAGTATGGAATGTCGTGAAAATCCAGAGTTGGGCACGTTTTCGTGGTTCGAGTGGATGGGACTTCCTGAAAAGGTGACTAGAAGCTAAGGTACCATTGATGTGATGACACTTGAGGGAGATGGGGACAGCTGAGCCAGCGGGCTGGGGGGACAGGTCTTGGTCCTGCTGGGACACCTCCCCATGAACCTGGTGAAATCCACTCATTCTTTCAAGTGATGCCCTTGGGAGCCCTTCCTGGGTCCTCCCCCTCTGAGCAGGTCACCCTTCCTCAGTCCCTAACAAGACATGCTAAGCATCTACTAAGTGTCCAGTGACATGTGGGCTTGAGGTCACCATGAATGAGGCACAGTCCTGCTCTGGTTTAGAATGTAGGTTTTAGGCCAACTCATCAGGAGATGATGGCTATGGAACAGATGGTGGTTCCTCAGGGTCCCAAGAGGGAGAGAGCAGGCCACATTGTGGGGAGCCATGATTGCTCTGGAGTCTTGTGGTCTGGCTCCTAAAGCATTATCTCTGCAAAACACCTGGAGGATGTTTGCAAGTTGCTGAGGAATGAGGTGGGAGTGGCCGGTTTCCCTGGACACAGATAACTGGTGGCTATCAGGACATTTGGTAGTCTCTTTCATATGTTAATTACTTTGGGGATTTTTGTAGTGACTTTGTAGTTTCTTTGAAGTTAGAAATTTGCTTTCTGTAAGATAACACAAGCCAGTGAGTGTTAAACTGCACATACTCAAAGGATATATATTGATGAAGGTGATTAAATCGGGCACTTCAGCATCCCTGAAGACCGGCCGCATCATCATTTGTGTGAGTGTCTCTTTTTTTCATTCCCACTCCCCCCTTTAGGGACCGTTCGACTCATGGCGGCTGGCCCGTCACACCACATCACGGGGGGCCACATGGCTAGGGACCGGGTGGGTCAGTGCAGAGGGTGTGGGGGAGACGGATCCAGTGCCTTTATTGCTGTTTCTGTGGGAAGGACCCCCAAGGCAGGTGAGCAGGCCAGTGAGAGTGACTGCAGGGGCCCCAAGTAGCATGAGCCGGCCCTGGGTGGTCAGGGCAGGGACCGTGGCCGAGTGTGCAACCAGTGCAGGAGGTGCCGGGGCGGGGTGTGAAAGGCAGGCTCACAGGGTAGCCCTGCCTGTCCCTGGGACCTGGTTCGCCCGGGGAGAGAGGCACTGACCCCACACGGGCCCAAGGCACAGGTGCCATAGCATCAGAATCAAAAAACATGCTAAACGCATTGCCCCAGGGTTCAGCTGTTTAGCTGGTGACCTGGACGAGAAGCAGAAAGTGTGGTGCAGAGCTGTGAGCACTGTGGCACTGGCCAGACCATGGGAGCAGGGGCCAGCCCGAGCTCTGAAGGGTCAGTGGGGCTGGGCAGGGGCGGACCCAAGGGTAGAGGTGAATAGGACAGCAAAGTAGACAGACAGCACTCAAACCTGCTAGAGACCTGCGAGTGCAGGTGTGAAGTGACGGGTTTGCACAGAGGTGGGCGTGGCCCTGAAGGCAGCAGGAGTGGAGAGCGACTGTTTGGACACGCCTTTAGGACAGCACAGAGCTAAGCCCTGAGTCTGCCACGCAGGTGGGGTGGAGGGCAGTCCTGGGTTGTGGAGGGGAATCAGGAAGGTGACACCAAGGGACTGGTCAAGGGCCCCGGGGCCCTATGACACAGCTGTGCAGAGTGCCAGGTGCAATCAGGGATGCCAGGTAGCAGGCAGAGTTTTCAGGCAGATCCTAGAATGTGAGCATCGCCTCTTACGGATTATATCACTTTAGACAATTCACAGAATAGCTAGGAGTATCCGGGTCACCTCAGAACATCATCACAAGGACCAAGTGACATAAGGGCTATGAAGATGCTTTACAAACCTGCCCAACACACCTGTGAGTGTTCTGGATTTGCTGCTCTTGGTCACTGTTGTATGCAGCCCAGACCTGGCTGCCCAGAGAAGGGGCTGCACAGCACAGCCATCAGCTCCGTGCCCGATGAGCAGCCACGGCCTGCGCGTGCTGTGCCAGGAGTTGGCGGTGACCGTCTCCTCACTGACCTCCCACTCCTCCTCACAACAGAACTGGGAACGTACTCCAGACAGCACCACAGCCCACAAAAGGGTCACACTCTTCGGGCTCCCAGGGACTGAGTGGCAAAGTCTTGCCATTGATGCATGAGTGGGAGTGGGCGGAACCTCTAGGCATGCTCCTTAAGGAGACAAGCTGTGACATTCCTCATTCCTTCACTCACTCTTCTGACTGGAACTCAGATGAAATGGCTGGGTGCTTGCAGCCATCTGAGCCTCTGAGGAACATGTTTTTATGAGGCAGACACTTGGGTTCCTCATGGCTGTCGCGGCCCCTCCCAGGCTTGCAGTCCCCTTCTCTGGGCCAATTTGCAAAAGGAAATGAAATGTTCCTACTCCGTTTTACCTACTGTTTTTCAAGGCTTTGTATCTCACAGACAAGCCTCATGTGAGGCATCGTCAGATGTTTACCTCTGAACAGCAAGAGCGATGAGTGACATGTACTCATAGCTTGGAGTAATCTGGAGAGCTGTGGAGGGAGGAAGGGGGAAGGACACACTCTGATCTGTGAAGAAAGATTTGCACCACTCACATTATCAGCGTCTTCTACGATGAAGTAAATATTTTGAAAATTTCCTCAGAAAAACAATCTCACTCTTACAGTAAAAAATACCGATATTCTTTTGTTTTTTTTTAAACCTGTATTTACCGCAAGACTGGTTGTTGTCAAGAGTTTTAGTCCTCTCCTTCTGAAAGCCTTTTAGAGCAAACTTGCTCAAGAAAACTCTCAGGGCAGCAGAATAAACTGTCATCTCCCCGGGCCCACTCGAGGAAAAACTGGATGGACTTTGTTTGCCTTCTCTTCACACAGAATGCTTTTTGGACTACAAGCAAAGCATGGAAAGTGTCCGTGCAGGGTTTGGTACTAAAATAGGTGAGAAAGAAAGAAAGCTGTACATAAGGTGTGAGGTACACGTCAGACTGCAGGGGTGAAGGAGGTAACAAAACAATTTTATTGTTTTAAAAAGCAAGGACTCACCTGAAACCTTTAAAGAAAATTTCAAAGTTAGCAAGTTAGGCATTGTCTCTTTTCAAAAGGAAAAATTTTTCTTCATCTACATGTTAAGTGCTGAATTGTGTCCCCAAACTTCCTGCGGAAGCCCAGACCCCAATGTGAATATATTTGGAGCCCCTGCCTTGAAAGAGCTACTGAAGTTGAATGAGGCACCCTGAGGAGAGGAGAAGACCCCAGGAACGGGTACCCACAGGAACACAGGGAGAAAACGCCACCTCACACCTCAGACAGAGGCCTGGGGGAACCAGCCTTGCCACAGGTGGGCCTCGGACGAACATTCCTCCTGCGTGAGCCTCCCCATCCATATAACTTAGTGTCAGGAGCTCTGGCTAATGAACACAGGCTCTGATGTCTCATGTCACAGCCATGGTACCCAGGGCCCCTGTGAACCAATGCAGACGAGATTCTGGAGCAGACACTACAACGTTTTGCCTCCTGGAGCCCCTTGTCAACTCTGATGTCTGTCTCGTCTGCAGGCCCACGGCCCACTCCATACAAGGGACTCTCTGCCGATCCCTGACTCTGGCCCATGAGGCCATGCTTACAGCAACAGTCACCTGACTCCCACTCTACAGAGACATCTGTAGATGTCTGCAGGAACCCCCACCACCTGCAGCTGACGATTCTGTTCCTACTGCACGCACTGCGGCCTCCTTTCCTCCTGTCACTCAGAAGCTGCGTCTCCTCTCCCTCGGGCTCAGTCACCTATGCCCACGTTCTGCTGACCTTCACATGACCACGGCTTTGCCTGCCCTCGCGGTCCCTCCTCTGTGCCTCCCTCCTCGTCCTGGGACCCTGTCTGTGTTGGTCATCTTTACCTGCCAGCAGTCTGGCCCCTGCCCTCGTAGCCGTAACAGAGCGATGTTACAAAGGTTACAACAAGCCCCGTGTGGCTGAGCCCAGGGCACAGGTTAGCTGTTCGCAGCAGGTGTGCCCGTCCACTTTCTATGACATGCTGACTCTGGCTGCCCCCTCTCTGGTGGCTCCTTCACTAAGCTGTTTACAAGTTTATCTTCTAGAACATCAAGCGCCAGGCCCGGTGCACTTTTCCACCATGCCCGATCTGCAGCTCAGCCCCGTTCTCTGTCCTTTACCAGCTGACTGCACGGTGACATCTAGTTCAACACACACCACACTGAGCTCAGGACTCTTGCTGCCACCCAGTGCCAGCCCTGCTCCCGCTCCAGTGTGGTTTGTGGTCCCACTGGCTGCACTATGGGAGCTCTCCTGCAACTTCCCTCACTCTTATCCCCACATCCAGACCAAGCATCCAACAGTTTTTCCACTGAAAATTAGTGAATCCTGTTGACTTCCTTTCAATGTCACAACCGCCAGGCTTTTTGCAGCTACCATAGTCATTGCCCTGGACCTGCTGATGTCAGCAGCACAGGTGAGGGGCCCAGCCTCTACAACCTGCTCTGCAGCCAGAAAGAGACTCGGGAAATCCCACGTCCTGCATCCACTGCCTGGGCCCCTCCAGACACGCCACTCTTTGCCCCCTGCACTGAGCATGCCATCAGATTGGAACCCCGAACATGCCCCCAAGACCCCACAGAGACAGGCCCCGACCTACCCCTCCTGTCCCCCTGCTCTGGGCAGTCTGGGCCCAAGACACAGCTTTAGTCCACTCTCAGCTCTGTTTCTATTTTATTGATTTTATGGGCTCTTCAACGTAGTAGCAGCATTAACTTCCTTACACTTATGTGGCAAATGTTTCCTAGATTTTGGCTTTTGGACCAAATAGCCAGGTTTGCTGTACCTTCATGGACATCAAAAATAATGGCATGAGTCACAGCTCAGGCTGCAGGCTCCCCAGCAATGCAGAAGCCCATTGTCAGCTCCCAGGCCGTGGGGAGGACCAGGCCTCAGAGGGCAGGGCCGGGTGGGATGGGACAAAGACTGCAACACCAGCCTCAGAGCCAGTGACATGCAAGACCAACTTGAAGAGGACCACCTTTGCGAGACAATAGCTGGCCTCCTTTCTGACAGGGGCACTGAATCTCAGGACAGAGGTGGACAGTCTCCTTTATAGCTTCCCTAAATTTTTTTTGAAGCACATGACAGCAGTGTACTGGGAACCCACTGCCTCTGGCCCTGACTTTAGCTCAGATGCACTCAGTGACTTGAGTAGGTGCCTTTCTCGTGGCTGTTCCCCCACAAGCATTTCTGTTCACAGGGGTCACGTGCAAGTCTTTTCTCTCTTTCATACAGAATAGGGGCAGGCAGAACCTCGTTGTCCTATCTACAATGTGGCCCCCCATTGTGTTCCCTCCCACGTCCAGGCTAGCATTTGGTCTCAACAAGCAGGCAGGTAAAGGGCCCGAAGAGGACAGAGCAAGTGAGGAGAGACTGGCTGGCAAGCAGCCACCCTTTAAGCCCTGGCAGCTGAGGGAACCAGGTGGGGGCAGGCAGGTGGGGTGACCTCATTCCCTCACTATGTGGGCCTCTTACTATGCATTCCAAGGGCTGAGACTAGCCCCTTCTGTCAGAGCAGGGCAGGTGCCCGGGGCCTGGAACCCCAGGTCACATGGGCATGCCGGTGTCCTGTGTCCTGGTACCAAGCGATCACTTCGGAGACAGCCATGCTTACACTGGACAGCAAATGTCACATCTGCTTCACGTCACTGCCTGCTCTGCTCAGCCTATAGCCTCATCACCCACGGATCAGGACAGTCCTAGGTGAAGCTAGGCGGCTGAATGTCCCCACCCTGAGTAGAAAGTGCAGGGACCACCACGTGGCTGAAGGACCGCATGTGCTCTCACAGCCCCTGGCCAGGTCAACGCTTGTGCTCTGTGAGCAGTGTCGCCACTGACGGGCTATGGCAAAGGGCCCAACACTGCTGCCACCCACCGTGCACATGGGTCCCCCACACGCTGAGGCACGGCTTTGCTGTCTCAGGCCACGTGGCAGCTCTGAGGTCAAGCAGACGCGGTCGGTGTGTGCTCTGCCCCTTGGCTTTGCTGCTCGGACCTCCATTTCAGCCCCTGCACACACATGTCCGTTTGTAATTCATTTCTTATCTGCTGCAGAGGTGGTTCTCTGAGTTCTTTTTTGAACTAGTTGTAATAGTATCTCACTGTTTTCCCATTAATTAAACAGCTCACTCACGTTTCGGCGTGCTGGTCTCACAGCCGTGTGAGGTCATGATCACAGTCTCATTATTCTCTTTCCAAGTTGATCCTTGAGCAGTGTCATCACAGTGACTCTTCATTTACCCACTGGCTCATCCAGCTGCTACTGAGGAGTGGTGGGTGTGGACCTGTTTCCATAGAACCACAGCTCGTGCAGAAGTCAGGCTGCTGCTCACAAGGCCCCAGAGGACAGCATCAGGGAGCCGCAGTGTTTTGGGCACATGCTGGTGCGGACCTTACCATGCAGGTGTGTGGCCTCGAGGGCTAGCCTCACAGTCAGCAAGGACGCCTCCCCTTCCCTTCCAAAGGGCAGGCAGTTCAGAAACACACACATTTCATCATCACTTCACGTTTCCTCCCTGGGCCCATTTTACAGCTGACACTGAAGTCACGTGTCCAGCACGGAGCATATGGAGTTTCTTTTAGATAACAGAGCCATCCTCAGGGGTCATTTAACCAGTGCATTCGACCTCTGAATATTTCAAATATATATGCCAAAAGGAAATGCACATGACAGGGGACCGAGTGTGTCCATGGGATCAGCTAAGCTTTTCTTCCCCTTCTCAAGTCCGACTGCACAGGGGAGCTGAAATCAGCCCATACTTGCCTTTACAGCCCATGCTCATCAGAATGGGAAAGCCGGGTGGGAGGCCACCGGCCTGAGGGTGAGGCCCCTGCTCCAAGAGCGTCTTTGTGGTCAGCCATCATCTAGAAGGAATCCACTGATCCTACACGTGAAGACCGGGGCCATGGAGGACAGCAGAGTGCCTGAGGTGGGCTGTGCAGCCCGAGTTCAGTCAGGTGGGACACTACTCCAAACGTGGCCCTGAACAACACTGGCCTTCAAGAGACTATCAACGCTCACCCAAAGGCCACACGCCCCAGCTGCTCAGTGTGGACCGCTGAGAAAATCGTGCCAGAGGGCCACATAATGCAGTGACCGCGGGGGGTCAGGAGGGTCAGGGTGGGCGCAGTGCCTTTTAACAAGTTGTGTCTGAAAGACTGGCTCGGTGTGGCTGTCACGACAGCTGAGCTTGTGGCTAGGGCTGTATTGCTAACAGATGGGCCCCTGGCAGCCTGGCTAATCCATGCAGACCTCTGAGGAGTGACCGGGAGAGTGGCTCCAATGTCAGCCTCACACAGACTACTCTCCTTCGTGTTAATAAACAGAGCACTTCAGGGCTGCTCTGCTTAAAACACCAGCCGAAATATCCAGCCACTCCTCCTGTTTCGTCTCTGTCCGCCCTTTGAGGATTCATTAAAAAAAAAAAAAAAAAATTCTTCTGCAGAGAATCACTGCCTGAAAAAGGAAAGAAAAGAAAGAAAGGAAGGGAGGGAAGGAAGGAGGGAGGGAGGGAGGGAGGGAGAGAGGGAGGGAAGGAGAGTGAGAGACAGCAAGGGGGGGGGAGAGAGAGAGAGAGAGAGAGAGAGAGAGAGAGAGAGAGAGAGAGAGAGAGAGAGGAAAAAGGAATGTTTTGCAGCCAATGAGGTACAACACAGAGGGTCCGAGCCAGCCAGCACTGCTTGGGTGTTTGTGGTCAGTGTCACAAGGGACTCACTGTCCCAGCCTTGGTGTCGGGGACCAGTTTTGGAGACTGCTTTGTGCTTTCTAAATAAAACAAAGAAAACTGCTGTGGAAAGAAGCTCAGCATATCACTAGAGGCACTAAGTTTGCTCCTAAGGAAGCAAAACTTTGGGAGCTGAAAGCAGAGTGATGATGTGTGGACACAGACACCCAACCAGCAGTGGGAACCGGAGGGGAACACCCAGTGATGAGTTCCCGGGACTCCTGTGACCCGCAGCGAATCACCTCCCAGTCCCCAGAGCAACCCAGGTGACTGCCAGAGGCCACCCTGTGGGACCACCAGCTCAGGGGGCAGGACTTTTCCCCACCTGACACTGGGCACCCTTTTCAGTATGTCTTCAAGGGGAGATAATACTGTCCTTCCCCCCTGATAAATAGTTCTGTGCAATCTGTAGAATAATACAAACAATTAGGACAACTGACTTCCCAAATACTTCCCACGCACTCCACCCACATTTTCAAAGGCCACATCACTGCTCCCAAAGAATCTGGTGAGTTGACTGTTTCTGGAGCTGAAACTCGGGAGGGGGTTCCCATCAGCACACACATGACATCCTGCCAGCTGGCCTGCCAGTAACCAGACTTCCTGTGACATTGACTCATGCATGCTGTTTTTTAAATCAATCACAAAAGAAAAATTATTCTAGCAAAAGGGGGAGGGATCCATTACTCTAATTTCACATATGGTTTAAAGTATTTTTAAACGTTTGCCAATAAATATGATGGCTGAGCTGTGGTAAATGAACATCCTGCCACTATCACCTGTGCATAGTAACTCACCTACCTGCATGTGTCACCTTTTGATGGCACTCCAGGTTAACAGGACAGAAGACACAGGACAGGTCCAGGTGGGGCTGTAGGACTGGGGGTCTCTTGCTCCTGCTAAGACCTAAACTGGTTTGCATTTTTAAGTCAGCCCAGCATGCAGACAGTGAGTGGAGGGACAGGCAGATACCTGTGTTCCCGGCTCCCTCTCAGAAGGGTCACCACAGGGCCACCCAAGCCTGAGTGTCCTCCTCAAGGTTTGCTCTCAAGCCCTGCCCATCTGCCCTGCCCTGTCTCTGTCATTTGAGTCCACATGGGTTCCCTACACCTGCATGCACTTTGTGACTACATTTCGTCAAATAATCCTCAAAGTTTACCCGGTCTTGGGTATGCCACCAATTCCTGCAGGGACCCTGACTTATATGCATAGCCCTGTTTGACACCAATTCTCAACCTGGCTCCCTGGGTAGAAGTCTGTTTCTTTGCAACCCTCTGCCATGTCCCGGGCCCTGGGAAGCACAGCTCTGTGTAAGGCACCTTGGGCTCTCAGGCCTGGCAAATACGTCCATGGCACACAGAGCAGCAACAAAGGAAGTTCACAGCTACATGAATTACACACGGCACTCCACTGAGCGGGGCTGCGACGCGTGCTGTCTGTGGGGAGGCAGCGAAGCTTCCTGGCCCTTCTCGGGCTCTGCTCAGCGTGCCTCTCAGTACAAGTCCCCATTTCACCCCAAGATGAAGCCTCCAGCAGTGGGTGGTTTTCCCAGGTGTCAGAGGGATCAGTTCTACTGCCCTTGGGAGAAGGCTGACCAACTTGTTTTATTGTCCACTCCCTCTCTCTCCCTCTCCCTCTCCCTTTTCCTCTCTGTCTCTCTCTCCCCTTCTCTCTCTGTGCCTGCGCATGTATTTCGATGAACAAGTACAAAGTCTGGGCAGAGCTGTTCCCACAGGGAAACAAGAAACCCAGCTAGTCTTCATTTCCAGTCTTGCACTTGATTCATTCCTCCAAGGAGACTGGTGGGTCTTTCTCCTTTTCCAAAGTTCTCTTGTCCAACACAGCCAAGTGGGACAGGCCTGGGAAGCAATACTCTGGTTCCCAAATCCCCCTCAGCTGAGAAGAGTCTATGAGTCGTCTCAGCCACTCCCATGTTCCCACTAGGCCAAAGCATCCTGCCAGCGGACGCCCCACTTCTCCCACAGACAGGCACATGCCTTCCCACATGCTGGACTGAAAAGCTAGAGACCAGGTTGTCCCTGTGCACGGCTCCTGCCCGTTCAGCAGAGTTCCCCATGGAGCTTCTCTGGGTCACTACAATGTGCAGTGTTTGCAGCAGAAGTCATTGCTAATGTGGGAAGTTAAATTTATTTGCCTTATTCTCTGTACAAGGACCTGGTTAGATGGTGGGCATGTGATGAGAGGGGCTGTTCCACGTATCTGGGTTTTCTTGCCAAATGTCACTAAAATATTACGTCATGGTTTTCACCTTTATAAGATTCTAGTTCAGGATGATTTCTTTCTATATTGTTAAGAACTGATCATTAAATTGTCAAGTAATTAATACCAAAACAGAAGATGTACTAAAAAATACAGCACATAAAGTAAATATAACTGTAAATCAGAAAGAGTTTTCATGCCCACGAGGACATGCACATGGAAACAAAGAGCGACAACTCTGGGGCCAGAAGCAGAGCGCAGACGTGGGACTGAGCGCAGGGCACAGCCTCTCACTGGAAGTCTAACAGCAGGGTGGGGCTGCACCAGGTGGCGAACTGTCACCTATACACTGACCTATGATGGGAAACTCAACCTGGGGCTAGTGCGGGTTTAAAGAAAACAAAGCCGAAAAGTAGGAAAGACTCAGGTGAGTTGTATAAAAACCTACAGCTATCTCAAAGGCCATCGGAAAACTAGACATGTAACACACAGGACAGGAGAGGGACAATTGGGCAGTGGGAGAATAACTGGGAGGAGGAGGAGGAGATCGCCAGCTGTGTCAGAATGTGAAACATACCAGAGGGCACAGGACGAATCCCGTAATTTCAGGATCAGTCTGCACAAAGCCAGCCAGCAAATTTAATTTTTTGACAAGGAATTACTCTTCCCTCTTATCTTTTGCTTACATGGTACTAAAGCATTTGCTTAAAAGTCGAGGACTTCGAAGGGCTAATCTACTGCTAATTGTAAGGACATTTGTGGAAAATGCCCTTTAGGTGGGGGAACCGTAATTCAACCACTATTTTAATGCAGTTGTTAAAAAAAAAAAAAAAAAAAAAAAAAAAAAAAAAAAAAAGCATGTTTCTAGGCTGATAAATGAGTGCTCACAACTCTGTGCTTCAGATAATTCTTTCTGAAAATATGAGTCTGTGATTGGACAGATGGGAGAGGAGCCCTGGGAGCGTCTCTGCTGTCTTCTCTTGTGATGGGAGGTGACATGGACCCACAGCGTCAGCGTTGGCTTTGCGTTTCCATTGTCATCTATCCTCCAAATGCCACTGGGGCACATCTAAACCATGTCAGCTTAGGTAAGTAATGTAACCTCTCTAGGCCTCAGGGGAGCTCAAATCCATAAAAGCAAAGCAAATGAACACAAAGCATGCCTAGCACAAAGCTTGTAATTCTAGACAAACTGTGGCTTACCTGGTTCAGTGTGGAGGGCACCTGAAGTTGTACGGATTAGAAGCTGAGAGAAAGCATCTTCAAGCCTCTTGCCGGAGCTGTTCTTGGTCATTCGTTAGATCTGGGAACTTGGTTCCTTTAAGCCTGGATATGGACCTTCGGGCCACAATCTTCTCCTCTGAACTGCACAGCGCATGTGGCACCATTGTCCTCGTGTCCTCCCTGGTCTCAGGCTTTGGATGGTGATGGCCCTTCCAGCAGCTTCAGGACCTCTCAGAGCCCCCCTGCACTCCCTACTGAGACCACTTGGGTTGGACCTTTCACAAGATTTGCCTTCATGTTTTGTTGAGTTCAAGCTGTTTGTACTTTTCAGTGGCCCCGCTTAATTTCTGAGCTATGTTCCTGCAAGTCGTGTAGCTCTGACACTCGTTGCAGTTGTCTTAGAAACTTAACACAGGAACTCATCCATCCAACACTTACAGACTGCTCGTGATGACCAGCCTTGGACAAGGGGCATGGGCAGTCCTGGACAGTGTCCTCATCTCCGCAAAGCTGGTTGGAGAGACAGATTAAAACAACAACAAATGCAGTGCAATAGAGGCTCTTAACCCATGGCTGTGTGTTCAAGTTTCCTGGGAGCTTTAAAGAAAGCGCAGAGAGCAAGCTCTGTCTCTGACCTCCTACCTCTGACCTCCAAGGTTAGACTCTCCAGACTGAGAGCTCTCCCACACGGAGAGCCACCTCAAAGGCATGAAATCAGTCAAAGATGGGCAATTAGGTCAACAGAATGGTTGAATGCCTCCTGGATGCCACTCAAGAAATGGCTGTAAATTTGAGGAAAATGTCTGAATTATTCACCAAGACCCCTTTGAGAATTCAATTATTTAATAATGAAAGCATTTTGTTTTGGGGATTTACTTGAGCAATCATCAAAGCGACCCATTCAGTTCCATGGTTCAATATATGTAGTTGACTTTGAACTATTTTTTATAACCTTACCAAGCAGCACATGAGGAACCTCATCAATGTGGTTGGTGTTTATCTGGAATGTAATTCATTCAGGAGCCTTCCATTTAAACCATGATTTGATCCCACAATGCCAGCTTCCTGTTGCACTGCAGAAATTAGTGAATAATTTACTTAAAGAGCTGTAACTAAATGTTACACCATTACATTTCCACAGAATTCTTCATAGGCCCAGTGTGGGTTGAAAGTTCAAAATGTTTTCTCTGTGTGTGTGTATATGACATATTTTCTTCCACAAAGAAGGACCCATTTTATGCCAACTTTATAAAAGCCATTTAACACATTATATCTATCATATTTAATGAAAATAATTACATCTATCCACACAGAAGGGAGTAAAAAAACAGTAGAGTGAAATACCCTGGTAATAAAAGACTGAATTGATGTCTAAAATCAGTTTGAAATAAAAATGACTAGCACCCCTGCATTTTGAAACCTGTTATAGTAGCAAAAAGAAATTTCCAATCTAATTGAACACAGATGCACAAACACATTGTAAATATCCCAGAGAAAGGTGAATGTGACCATGTTCGTGAACTTAAGAACTCTCACAGTAGAATTCATTTCCGTGGAAAGTAGTCCTTTTTCGCCTGCACATGTAAACCTGTCTGCGTGCATTAAAGTGACCAGACAGACTCACGGCCCACAAGGCAACGTTTACCCTGTGGTTGGGTAAGAAATGTCTTCTCCTTGCACCTTGAGTGGGAAGTCTCTATGAAATGGGACTGAGCCCCGTTTGCTTGATTTACACCAGGTGAAAAGTCCAAGTTACCAAAGACTTGAATACACAAAAATCTGTATGGCAGAGTAACACAAACTACTCATGTGTTTACACATGAGTCTGACTTACTCGACATGTGTTCAGTTCTTTTTTTTTTTTAATTTATTGGGGTGACAATTCTTCGTGAAATTACATAGATTTCAGGTGTACAATTCTGTATTACATCATCTATAAATCCCATTGTGTGTTCACCACCCATAGTTCTTTCAACACATGCCGTCCGTATCCTGTCTGTCTGTGGACTATCCCAAAGCCTGATGGGTCTCCCAGAATGACCAATCAAGTATTTTTCTGGACAAAAGACCAGTTCTTTCAGACTCATGCATATGTGAACATGAGTTGGTAAATTCTTTTAGCCTTGTACATATAACTTAGCTCTGTATACGTAAAACTTTTAAATTGATACAATTTTTAAATAGCTATATAGCATAGAATTTTTTGAATATGCCCTTATCAGCCTAATTTTCCCAAGTGTGGGTAGAGAAATGCTTGTACTCTCAGGAACAAATCCAGACATAATCCAGGCCTGCAAATTATTGTTTTTTTCCATCTTCAAAGATATGAATTTTTATGGGAATTCTCAGCAAGGAAAAATTAGAAATACAGACCCAGACAACCCTTCCAATTTGGGACTCCTGGAACGTACCAGACCTAACTTAAAACAACCGAGACTTTCCCCTGATGATGGCAATGCCCACAGAACCTGGCTGCCTGGGCTCATTTAGTGATCTCTCGTGGACCTGGGCTTTGATTAGGGATTCAGCTGAAATAGGCGACAGAGATGCTGTGCAGGTGTTGGAGATTCTGGCGAGACAGAAGAGGCTTTAAAAAGAAACTTACACTGAAACACCTCCATGGAACTTTCTGTTAATCTCAAGGGATGAAGAAAATATTTGTCTTTTTAAAAAATATGTGAATAGCCAACCAAGTTGATAGAGAATAAGTAAGTTCCCAGTAAAATCTATGCCTTTTGGCACCAATTCCAGATCAAAGGTGATCCAAAGTGGGCTCTGTTTTATGTGTATTTTTATTTAAAGTAACTGTTTAAACTATATCAATCAAACTAACAGGCAGTAACCCAATATCTACTGCTCTTGGGAGAACAGAGATGTTTTGATGCTAACAGCAGCCCTCACCCATATTTTAAGAGACCACGGGGTGTCCGATAGCTGTGAGCCCTCCGGAATGCGTCCCTCGGCACACTCGCTGTGCTAAGAGGGTCAACAATGCAGTCTGTCAAGCAACATAACATCATTTCCCATGATTTTATCCAGAGAGAAATACAAAGGTATCAAGTTGCTTTTTCAGGAAAATGAAAAAATAAAATAAACATGGCGATATGTTCTCAATATACTCAAACGCCTGAAAAGAACCTACTGGAAAACGAATCTCAAGCTCACAGGGTCCAGACTGAAGAGATGCTGGACCTCTTCACACTTTCAGATAGCTAACAAATCTTTTTGAAAGGAAAGAACTGCAGCAAGGGTCCTTTGATCCTGGAGCTGACCGTTGAGCTGCTCAAATGTCCCTATGGCCATAAAGGTCAGTGATCTGACTGCTGGCTGAGAATGCCAACGGAGGGTGTGCCAAGCACCGAGGAAGGAGGAACAAGCTTGAGTTTGCAGATACACATTCCCATCCAGCTCTTCTACAAATAAAGCTGACAAACATCCAGCTCTGCTTCTGCTTTTCGAAACAAAAGGCAAATAGCCATATTCTCAGACTCCCTGACACTTTTTTTACTCAGTACCTGTAAAAAAATGAGGAAGCTTTTCATTTTCTCTGATATTTTTATTGGCTACCCCTCCCCCAACACAGACACACATGCCGATTGGCTTCTCTCTGCTCCCACATAAGTGGCGGTAACCAGTATGCAGCACCGCCATCTCTTCTGCTTCCTGCTTGGACCCAAGGCTCCTGTGCACCAGTCTTCCCTCGTTCCTGCCTCTCCTATTCTCTCCCACAGCTGGGCCAACATCCAAGGTCTTTGCCATTTTAGTGGCTCAAGAAGTCTACCAGATAGTGTTCACACTAGAGGGATGACATCACAAGGAATTTATTTTTCCTTCTGGGTCTGAATTTTGTGAGTTGGACACAGGACTGATGTATTTTCTGTCAAGCCAATGAAAATGGAGCAATTGAACCAGAACTGAGGTCTCTGACAGTTTTCTGTAGCCCCAAAGACTTGGGGGGTGGGGGGAATGTGTAAAGTTGAATTGGTCTCCCTCTGAAAACGAGACATGAATTGTACTCTGTACACCTATAGTGAGTATGCTGACACAATACCTAAGCCTTAAACAACCCACGTCAATAAACCCAAAGTTATGCTTTCCGCTGCAGACATAACTCCTGTGTGGGTAACGTGTTTTCCGTTTCTGTAAGAAGTAAGTAGCTTACGAGGCTAATGCGAGCACACAGAGTAGCAGCTGGCCAGAGTTCCCGGTCTTTCCTTGATGTCACCCACCATGACATTCTTTCTTTAGAGACCACTGAACTCATCCTCCAGCCAAGGGCTGTCCTCAGTTCCTATCACCTTGACCAAAAAGAAGGACCAGCTGATGCTGTTGCCCTCCCATGTCAAGCTAGAACCATGGCAATTCTGCATCCCATTAGAACCCCAGAATTTCCCCATTCACACCCAAGTGGCTCAACCGTGTGCAGGGTGAGTTTTAGTTCTCAGTAAACATGGGAAAGCTGAAGCACAAGGGGCACATTAGGGTGTTTGCAGCAGTCAACTTGACTTGTTTATAGGTCTTCGAAGTTTTATTGACTTTCTTGGTATCTGTCAGGCACTGAACTGAGCTTCACCAGAAACATCCAGTATCGGTTCTAGGAAAGTTCAGCTTATAGCCTGATACTTTCACTGCTTAGTAAATGTCACAGTTTTTTGTTTTTTGCTTTTTTATCAGAAGCAAGTTGGTCTGAAGTTTCTTTATGAAAGCACACATCCTCACACCTACTTGTTTCCCCAAAAATAAGACCTAGTTGGACAATCAGCTCTAATGGGTCTTTTGGAGCAAAAATT
The DNA here is from genome assembly GCF_964194185.1 of Rhinolophus hipposideros. Taxonomy (NCBI): domain Eukaryota; kingdom Metazoa; phylum Chordata; class Mammalia; order Chiroptera; family Rhinolophidae; genus Rhinolophus; species Rhinolophus hipposideros. Next base: position 887,741 of record NC_138050.1, read on the forward strand.
AATATAAGACCCAGTTTTATTTTATATAAGACCAGGTTTTATAATAAAATAAGACCTGGGTCTTACATTAATTTTTGCTCCAAAAGACGCATTAGAGCTGATTGTCCAGCTAGGTCTTATTTTCTGGGAAACACGGTAGATACTAAGGTCCATCTGGTTGGAGTAAAGAGACATCACTATTTCCAGTGAAAAAGGCTCTTTTCCTCCATGGACAAAGTGATAAACTAACTTGGAATTTCTCCGTCCGAAGCCCTGGCCATGCTGGGCCCGCTGTCCAGGTGGCTTGGCTGAGACAGCAGAGCAAGTGTCACTAAGTAGCCATGGACATGAGGAACCCTGCAGGCTCACCACCTCTGCACGCAGCAGAAAAGGCACCCTTCCAACAAACCACAAAGGAAAAAGTGTTCCCACTGGATGGTTCTCCCCAATGACATTTTGTCGTGCCATGGCCAGGGGCCTGAGGAGAGCAGCCAGGAGGCCGAAGGCTGAGCCCAACACTCACTGTGCAGCCAGATGCAGTGACCGTGCTCACAGAACAGCCCTGGCTGAGTGACAGAGGTGTCGTCACATAGTCCAAGGTCTGATTGATGGTGGCTAGGTGTGACGCAGCTCCATGGTGTGCTACAGGACCACCGGCAGAGCTCTGCCCTATCTCTAGGCCTCGGCACTCTGACATGTAGGAAGCACCTCTGGAGATACCTCACCACCATGAGGTAACAAGTGCGAAGTCTTAGCACGGCGGCTGCCACTCAGGGTGCTCAGTTCCCGGCGGGGCTTGTAGTCCTTCTGTGAGACAGGGAGCTGAGGCTCTACCTCTAATGGAGATGGAAAATCACAGTGTTATTCTTCATTTTCTGAATCTTCACTTCATGAGAAACTTGAAATAACCATAAGCAGAAATGCTTGCAAAAGTGTTCTACACCATTTTGTTATCTTTGAAAGTAATTACGTTTGTCTGAAGTTTTGCAGGGAGAATACCAATAATGTGGTTAGAAAATGGGTTTACTCAGAGGGCAGGCGAGAGTATGCTGACTTTTCAGGAAGGAACAACCTGGCGCTCCAGGCAATGGCAGTGTTTTCTTAAGACAAGGGGAGCACTGCTCAGCAGCGCCCCGCAGCCCCAGCTGGTCCTGACGTCCTGTGCAGCGAAGCACACCAGTGAAGGCTCCCACCCGTCAGCTGATGAACACTCATGCCCACCATGAGGGCCTCACGTTTGGAGCACCAACGGCTAACCCAACGGCTGCTGTGAAGTGTCCCCAGTGAAAACAGCAAGATCTCGACGGCCACACATACAGTAAGGAACATGGAAATGTGGCCGTGGTCCTTGGCTAGGATAAACACTTTATAAAGGACGTCTTCCTTTGAGAGTGGGAATGCTCAGAGGCCTCAAATTCGTGACTTGCAGTAAAGGAGAATGAAAGAGGCCTAAACTGGACCTTCTTTCTTGTTATGATTCCATAGGAACTTAGGGAAGATGGTTCCTTCTGTTTGTTATCCCTGCTCTGCTTCAGTGCACAGACGTGAGATGCTGCTGCTCGTTCTAGGCTTCGCCAACCCAATAGCAATTACATAAAATGCCTTCTCCCATCACTGCCCTCCACTGAGATAGGAGGACAGGCTGGAAGCAGAATCGGAGAGGCTGCATCAGAGCCCTGACAGGGCCTTTGAAGCCACCAGACGTCTAGCGCAGTGTCAGCACATTTACAGAGCGGGGGCCGCATCGGGCCCATATCTCTGGAGGCCCAGACGAGTGATAAAGTCTCAGTCCTACCCGCTCAGCTGCTGCCAGCCCTGAGGGGTCCAGAGGTCAGCAATCTGTAGCCGCCTTACTGATAACGTCTACCAGCTTATTAATTTAAAATGTCACTAAAAATAAATGGGATCCTTTCTATATGTTACCATCAGCACTCAGCTTACATCATCAAACTATTTTGGTGTTTCACTGACTGACTTGGGAACACGTTCCATGTTTGGAACTTCCAACACAGTTTTATGAATACTTATACGTGTCAAGCACTGCACGAAGCAGTAGAGACGTAAAGAAAAATAAGGAAAACTATTGCTAAATGGGAACACTTTGGGGGCTACAGGTACAAAGACAGAAAAAGAATTAAAAAAAAAACAGTTCTGTTCTCAGATGCTCACAGTGTTGGTTAAAAAGCCTCACACACGCAAAACAATATATCACAAGTACTATAATGAAGGTAAAAGCCAAATTGTGTGTGAGTCCCAAAGTAGGAAGCAATTAACTCCCGAGGGGTCCAGCAGTGACTTCAAAATAGAAGTGACATGCAGCTAAGACTCATTTTCAGGTACAGAAAAAAGATTACACACTATGACAAAGGGGAATTTGTTTCAGGTATTGAAGGTGGATTCAACATTACACAAATCATTTAATGTAAGCCATCATGTCAATGGACTAAAGAAGAAAGGTCTTATCAATAGGCCCAGAAAAAGCATTTGACAAAACACAGCACCCATTCATGATAAAACTTCTCTGCAAGATAGGAATAGAGGGAGCTACCCTGACTTGGTAAAAAAAAAAAAAAAAAATCTACAAAAGACTCAGTTAACATCACACTTAATCATCACAAATAGATGCTTTGCTCTTAAGATGGGGAACAGAGCAAAAGATGTCCCCTCTCCCCACTCCTTTTCCATGCCATCCTGGAAGTCCTAGCTATGCAATAAGATGAAAAGAAAAACAAAAAGTACACAGACTGGGAAGGAAGAAATAAATCTTTCTCTGTTCATAGGGCACATGAGTGTTTATGCAGAAAATCCCAAAAATCTGAAAAAAAGAAACCTCCTAAATTACAGCTACGTCATAGGATACAAGGTTAATACACAAAAACAGATTGATTTCCCAATACTAGTAATGAATAGTGGAATTTGAAATTAAAAACACAATATCATTTACATTAGCATCAAAAAACCCACAGATGCTTATATATAAATCTAACAAAATATGCGTACGGTCTATATGCAGAAAAATTCTGATGAAAGAAATTAAAGAACTTCTAAGTAAACAGAGAAACATTCCACGTATGTGGACAGGGACACTCAGTACTGTCAAGGTGTCAGCCTTTTGCACCTAGAGCTGTAATTCAATGCAATTCCAACCAAACCGGGCAAGCTATTTTGTGGAAATCAACAAATTGACTAAATTTGTTATGACAAGGCACAAACCCAGAATAGCAAACATACTGAAGAGAAATAAAGTTGAGGATTGGTGCTGCCTAATATCAAGACAGACTAGCAGGCTGTGACAAACAGGACAGAGTGGCACTGACAACAGAATAGACACAGACCTGTTTATAAAGGAGGAAAGGCAGTTCAATGGCTAAAGGATTGTCTTTATGGAAACGGTTCTGTAAATATTAAACGTTCATATGCAAAAAAAATCTGTATCTATGCACAGACCTTATACCTTCAGTAAAAATTAGCTGAAAATAGATCATAGATTTGAATGTAAAATGCAGAACTACAAAACTGCTAGAAGGTCACAAAGGAGAAAATCTAGGTGACCTCGGGTGTAGCAATGAGTTTTTAGATATGACAAAAGCACAAGCTATGACAGAAATAAATAGACAAGTTGAACTTTATTACAATTAAAAATTCCTTTGCAAAGGACACTTAAGAGAATAAAAACCCAAGTATGTACTGAGAGTACATACTTGCAAAAAACACATATCTGATAAAAGACTTGTATCCAAAACATACAGTGAACTCTTAAAACTTGACATTAGGAAAGCAAACAACCCAATTGAAGACTAGGCTAAAGCTCTGAACCTCATCAGAAAAGATACACAAACATGCAATAAGCAGATGAACGTATGCTCAATGTCACCAGTCTTCAGGGAAATGTAAACCCAAACTATACTGAGATCCCACTGCACCCCTATTAGAATCACTGAAAAGCAAAAAAAGTTCACACTAGCGTATGTTGACAAGGCAGCAGGAATCTCACTACTGCTCATGGTGCAGCCGCTGGGCAGACAGTCTGCAGTTTCTGATGAAGCTCAACACACTCTCACCACACAATGAAGCTATCACAAACCTGGGTATTTACCCAACTGAGTCGGTATTTACCCACACTTATGTCCTCAAAGAAAAGGAAGCCCTGACTTGAATACATAAGACAATTTGATTCATGACTGACAGAACGGGAAGCAAGGGATTCAATGATAAAACAAAATGAGCTTCCAGCCAGGAGAGGGCATGGATGTTGGCAAGTGAAAGAAGCTAGTCTTAAAAGGCTGCACATGGTATGATTCCAGCTACACAACATTCTGGAAAAGACAGAACTGTAGGAAGAGTGAAGAGGCCATTGATTGTCGGGCGAGCAGGAGGGAGAGATAGTGAAGCACAGGGTGTTTTTCGGGCAGTGAAACCATACTATGTGGTAGACACAAGACATTACACATTTGCTCAAACCAACAGAATTTTACGGCACAGACAGTGAACTGTAAAGCATGCAGATTGTAAAAAATCCTTTTAGAGGTTGGGGACTCACAGGAAGACTGCAACTTGACATGAACATGTGACCTGGGGAAATCCCCTTGGGGAAAGTGCTGATCTGAGTAACTGGGGAAACACATGGGATGTGTAGGACTAACACCCAAGGACACGGGCCTGAGCATTACACTCCAGCAGGCACAGCCATCACCATGGGGCCAGGGTTAGCCATGATGACTGTGCTGCTCACGACACTGCAACTGAGAGACTAAGTAAATGAATGGCTGGGAGAGAACTTCTGCCAAATTAAACATGTTTATTCTTCCAAGGACACTGTTAAGAATATGAAGAAACAAGCCACTGACTGGGTGAAAGTATTTACAGACATGTATCTGACAAAGGACTTTCAGTAAGAATGCTTATGGAACGCATACTTGATAAGAAGACAAACAATAAAAATGGAAAATATTTAGGCACCTCACCAAAAAGACACATGGATACAAAGAAGCACATGAAAAGATGGTCAGCATCCTCAGTCATGAGGGAAAGGCTCATTTAAATCACGAGTTGTCATTAAGCACCAACTAGACCTGATAAAATAGAAGAGACTGTTCACACCGAGTGCTGGTGAGGACACAGAGTGACTGGAACTCTCACACACAGCGGTGCAAAATGACACAACACAATCCACCAGACTCAGAAAGTCAGTTTGGTAGTTCCTTCATAAGCAAAGCACACCTGTGCTACATATGGCAGCCATTCCACTCCTACTAAGTACTATCCAAGAGAAATGACAGCCTACATCCACACAAAGACTTGTACGTAGAGATTTACAGCAAATACGTGGATCCAGCAAGAATTCTTAGAACTTAGGTATGCACGGTCTTTCCTCATCCTCTTTGACTCAGTTGAAAAGTCACCCTTCTTTCCAGGGATGCTTCCATCACTTGTGCTCTGAGACCCATCCTGTCCATCCCACCTCCTTGAGCGCAGGACTCCGTCACTCATGGCCACTTTATCTTTTATCTTCCAACTTCTCCTGTCTTTCTACACACACACACACACACACACACACACACACACACACATGCACACATATATACACACATATGCTCTAAAAATGACGTAAAAACTTTCTTTCCATTCAAATCCCTCTGAATTGCATTCTCTCGCCCTCTCTTTCAAGACTGGGAAATATGGAGCCGCACCCTCCCTCATGCCCCAGGTTCTTTTCAACACACTGCTTCCAGTCTGCATGTCCTGGCCCAAGGGTCAACGTCCTATTCTCTAACTGGACATGGCTGACTGATGATGTGAATCTCTTTCCTGGTCACCTTCCGTGACTCCCACCTTTCCTGATTCTCTTGTGGACACCATGACTTGTCCAGTTGAACACATCATGATTTGCATCTTAAATGTCCATTGTTTCCAGGTTTTCCTTTGGCTCTTCTCACCCACTGGGCCACTTGTCATCTACTGGATTTGGTTCCTTACCTTTGGAAGAAAAGCCCCCACTGCCATTAGACATCACAGTCCCACAATTAATCTAACAGAAAATTAATTAGGTCCCAAACTGGTCCCGTTATCAAAATGTGTTTCTGTTTCATCTTCTGCATCTCACTGGATAGCACCCCCATCCGCCCCCTCACCCACAGCACAGCTGGTAGGCACCCCAGACTCTTCTCATTTTGCTGACATCGACTTACCACATCCTGCAGATTCCACCTCATTGTCTCTACTCACAGCCCTGCCCTTCTTTCCATCCCCAAGGCCCTGGTCACCTCTGCCCAGACTACTGCAGCTGCCCTTGAGTAGTCTCGCTGCCAGGAGCCTGGACGATCCCAGCGTACTTCAGTCAGCTGCCAATGTGCTCTGTCTACAGTACAGATCTGATAGTGTCACTGTCCTGCCTAAACCCTCCCCCGGCTCCCACAGCTCCAGGACAAAGTGGAGACTCCCCCAACATACGACATGGTTGGTGACGTGACACCCACTCTGCCTCCACCTGTCCGCACCCACCCACAGATTCTGTGCTCAGCGCCATGCTTAGAATTCACCGACTGTCATGGGCCACTTTCTCTCCACGCCCTCACCATGGGAGAGGACACCCTCCCCCTCCCACTGCCTAGCTGCTTCTCATACCTGAGCGAAGATTTCCACCCCTCTGACCATGTGAGGTCACTGCAACCCCCAGAACAGCCTTAGCACTGCACGCTTCCTTTCCCCATTTTTCCTAAGCACTAATATTTACTGATCTCAGCTATCTGCATGCATTGTTTATGCGCCTTTCCCACCTTATATTTAATTCTTGCAATGCCTTTAGGACTGTAATGTTATTATCCCCTTTTTCATGGTGACTAAATTGAGGTTTGGAGAAGTTCCATAACTTGTCTAAGTTCACACATCTTCAAAATGACCAAACTTAGCCTTTCCTTGTCCAAAGCTCATGCCCCAAAAATGACACTGAACCTGCCTTGTCACTGCATATGTTAACGGTTGGCTTGGCTTTTTGCTTCTAGCACAGGACCTGGCACGTGCAGGTCACCGACAAGCAACTCATGAATATATCTGATGTTGGGACTCCTGAGTTCCAGCTGACACATAAGTGAGGCCCTGAGGCTGCAGCAGAACACCTGAGCTAAAGATAGAGAATGAAGCCCCGGCAGGTGACAGGCCCCACAGAGCCCAGGACCGACGAAGGAGCAAGAGCCATGGATGTGACCTCACAGAAGGACAGTGCTCAGGGCATTCAGTGGGAGTGGGACCTGATAGAGGCAATTTACATGGATGGGACACACCAAACACACAGCCTTACAAAGTCTCTACTACAAGCTTTGTGGAACGACTACAGGGACCTGAAGCCACAGGCTCACTCTCACCATGCCTGGGCCCATGATTGCCTGGCCCAGGTCACGTCACTGAATCTGGTGGCCTCAGTCAGCAACAGCCCAGCAGCCTTCCTCCAAGGAGAACCCTATCCTGAGGGGCCACACTCACCCGGTGTGGTAGAGAGGGCAGAGCTATGATCCAACCTTCCTGATCGTCACAGAGCCCATTGGGGTAGACAGCGGATTTATAAAGGAATTTACATTTAAACGCTGATAAAATAAAATATGCAAGTTTCAGGTCACACACTCAGGGTCATATGAAAGATGAGAATTGCAGCCCACATTTTTAAAAACATTTTTCTTGATTGCTGAAGGGCACACATATTTGTCTTAACATGACAGAGATCTTCTTTAGTTTTCTTACTTCAGGTAAGATCACCACAGAGGACTTGTGCCACATTCTAAAAAACATTGGCTTCTTCAGCCTTCTCCCAATAGTCTTTTCTTCCCCATTCTCGCTCTTTCAAACATGTGAGTTGTTTCTGTCCAGATATTCAGGCCTGATGTACGCTCTCTGGCAGAAAGCTGTATTTGTGTGGAAAACTCTCCCCTCCCTGCTCGTTGTTTCCTCCCTGACATACAAGTGTCCCTCCCTGAGATGCAATCTGGGATGTGAGTAACGCTCCAGGGAACCATCTTACAAGATCTGGAAGTCCAGCTTGCCCACCAGGAGAGCGACTGTCTGGTTTACTCACTATTCTTCTAATCACGATGGTAGGTCAATGGCACGCAGGTCTTTCCAGCCTTTATAACACTGGAAACGTGCACCAGCTTTAGCAAAGATGATGAAGAGATGCATGTCCTCCAGTGGCACGTGGCTTTCCGCCAGCGCCATCAGCTGTCCTTGAGACCATATAAGGCCCAGGGCACGGATCCCACCCAGCATCCAGCAGGGCCAGCGTGGGACCCAGAGTGTGACCTTCCCTTCCTGCTTCAGGGGATGCTCGGTTACCTCCCCATCCTGCAGACAGAGTGATGTGGCAGGACCACAGGCACATGGCTCTTAATAGGGCGGGTGCAGCGCTGGACGCAACTGCTTTCCAGCTTTGAAGTTAGTTACTTTTGCTGTTTTTGCTAAGAGACTGAGTGAGAGACAGAACCAGTCGTGGGACCGATTTACTCCCTCAGCTCTGGCTGCTGCATCCTGGCTTGATGGGGTGTTTTGTCTCTTTTTTCCTTTGCAAATCTAGGACTCATCAAATGTGACAGCCTGACAGCCTGCAGCCGAGGATCCATACTCCCGCAGGGCTCAGGCCAATGGCCACGGGCTTCTGCAGCGGTGCACACAGATGCACACAGCCAGGGTCACCTAGAGAACAATGCAGCCAGACCCTGTGCCCCAGCCAGCTGAGGTCATCCCGGGAAGGGTGCCAGCAAAGGCACCACTGCTCCTTCAGAAGCTAGGTCCTGTCCTATTCTGTCCAGGACAATATTTTGACAAGCTCCGCCTGGTCAATTTTCATTTATTCCCCTCATCTGACTTTATAGCCATGCTCCTCAAATTCTAGGATCCAAAGGCTTTTTTAGGGAAGTCCCTATGTAGCCATTGTCATTGGGGCTGCTGTGCAACACCCACGTTCCTCACACTTGTCCTCCCACCACTATGTCACTCAGAAGCTGCCCCTCCGGCATTCCAGTAGCAGCTTTAAAATAAAAGGCAACCATAGGATTTACTGTCCTGTTATATGACTTAGAGACACACACCTGCTGGCTCTTTTGTCCCGAGGATCTCACTCATGGAACTGAGGTCACAAGTCTAATGCTTGTGTCCCCAAAGTGCAATGAGGCCCAGACTGGCTGTGCCTCTGAACCCAAGATCCTCATATCCCCGGTTCTCAGGGAATGTCACTGGCTTGAACATGACCAGCTGCGCATAAGGAGGGCTCATCAGAGACACTTCTTCAGTCCTGGAAATAAATAACTCAAACCCAGTCCACACAGAAAATGGACTCAGGTCTCCTGTGGGGACCCTGACATGCTGTGGTGGCACATGTACTTTCTTCTTCTCATTTCACCACTAAAGCCACTAGTTGAGTCTGACATTCCCAGGACAGTGGCAGCTGCTACAGGAGAGGTCATAGCTGCATTGCCAGCTCTTCCTGGACAAGTGGCCCCTAAAGGCCTCTGTGCGTGGTAACCGTAAAATCACACACAGAATGGGCCATGTTCTTCCTCTGTGTAGCCACCAACCACGGGCTTGCACCTTCATGGGGACAGTCGGCACAGCCAGACCGGGGCTGCGGGGGTGGGGACAGCGTTAATAGGTCACTAGAGTTTGGGGTGAGGAGCAAGGGCAGGTGGGGTAGTAACCCTAAATTCTCACTTCATCGGAAAAGTAAACCAAGTAAAATTGTGTGCAAAACAATTTTTTGCGTTTTCTCTTCACCACATTTTCTCACCATTAGCATGTCCTTTCCTCGTAGGTTCGCTCTGCCCAAACCTGGCAGTTCTGACCCACATCGGCGTTCCTATGTGGTGAATTGTTGTACAAAGTGTGGGGACAGCTCTTTCATGGACCTGAAGGCATCGCCATGTGAAAGAAACCTTGCAACATTGCCAAGACACAAAACTCAAAATATTTAAAAGCTTTCCAATTCCTAAATTTTCAGAGCTTATCTTCCCCTCTTGGATACACTGTGGTACCACACAAAATGCAGGAGTTCTTGAAAATTTAAAAGTAAACCCCATGTCAATATACACAAGCATTTTCAAACACCCTGGATGGCACTCATCCAGCAAATGTTTTTAATCAGAAACCTTGTGTTCAGACTGTGCTGACAAAGTGATGAAACGGCCACGGACCAGAGACATTTCCACTCTTGTAAAGATCCAAATTCTGTAGGAAAGACAGACAGTGAACAAGTCCTGCTCAATCATGTGAGGAATCTTACAGAAGGAAGGACAGGTGACCTGTGAACAACGTGAGACTGGAGCACCTACCCCACGCAGTCAGAGAGCCATGTGTAACTGTTTGACACATAACTAGTAGCCTTACTGATAACAGAAACAGTCAATTAACACAACTTTGTATGTTATATGTATTGTAGACTATATTGTTACAAGAAAGTAAGCTACAGCAAAGAAGTTTTCATTAAGAAAATCACAGGGAGACAAAATACATCTACAGTACTGTGCATACTTATTGGAAAAAATCTGCAAATAAATGGCCCTGCTAAGTTCAAATCCATGTTCGATGTCAGCTGTGCACAGTGTCCTGCAGACCTCTGATCGGGGAGTGGACCCTCTGTGTCAAGGATGGCTTTCTTAGGAAAGAGAGACGTTTACATGGAGATGTACAGTTAATGCAAGGATAGTTGCAAGGAAGGGAGTGTGGGCAGAGGGACCAACATGTGTGATAGCTCTGAGCCCAAAACAGGATTCTGCTGTCAGCAGGAAGGCAGACTGCTGGAGAGAGAGGGAGTGTTATATTGGACATGTGTGGAGATCAGCAGAGACCCGGTCTCAGGGGTCCTGGGAGCCACACTTACATTTGAATGTCAGGATATCTAGTTTGCTATTGTGACTGACTGTGATAAACAAAACTGATCTGTGTAAAGTGGAATTTTTATATCCAAGAACCATACAATCTTTGTGTTGAGAGATACCTTGTAAGACACCAACCCAAATGTCCCTGGGTTAACTGGTGCACAAATTCTTTCTGAATACACTTGTGATGTTTTAGAACTCATCACAGGTTTATGCACAACTCACATGTTCAGGGATGTCCTTCTACCCGAGCTGCTTTTTGGAAACATATTTGATGCGCATGCCTGCTCCCAGAGTCGGTATCATCCTTTCCCACCCGACAGCTTCTCAGAAGCTTAGACACCTGTGCCGACTGCATATGTCTTCTCTTCCCCAGGCTCGTTCTCCCAGCTGCTCTTCACTGTCCAGGAGTCAAGTCCTGATCACTGTCCTGCCGACCAGAGTTTGCAAGAGACAGGCCTTAATTTGTCAAGAGAAAATAAATAACATTTGATTCTGAAAATAAATCTAAGCACAGAAACTGCATTATTAGCCTATTTTGCTCCTATAGTTTCTGCCGTGGAACTAAATCTGGATCCTGGCTCTCAGGAACCACAGGATAGCTCTGTGGTCATAGGTAGTTCTTAGGGCCTGGCATGGGGCCCTGCAAAACAAGCATTTGATGAATGTCATTAGCTAACTGAATGGTCTTTCTGTGTTTGTTCCTGAGTACACGACATGGTTCAGCAGAGTTTACACAACCTGAAAGCCTTTGGGCAATGACACACGGATTTCAGAAAACCGAGCGTGAATGTACCTGCTGAACCTTGAGGTGTGCAGCAGTCAACTGGGTGTCCCACACTGGCCTGCAGTGAGGGGAACAGCCACTTCAGACCACATATAGCACCCTTACAGGAATGATCAGCGTGCTGCATTCACCTCCATCACAAAACTGGTTCCTACTGTTACATCCCACAGCCCCACCACCAGGAATCTCCCAAGTACCCTGTTTTCTGGTCAGGACGCAGGGCTTCAATACAGATTTTGGAGGTTTTTGTTTTGTCATTATAGTGTCCATTTCACATTAATATTTGCTTTAAAATTGCTACCAGGCAACATATTTATTAACATACCATTCATTTTTCATGGCATGAAAAAGACACATAATGTAAGTGTATAACTGTGACACCCATAATGAGATGCACATATTACAAGGTGACACAGGTGGAAGAATTAATCAAAAATATTTTCGTGTCCCTGTGATGAACACCAAGAATGAGCAAAAATAACTAAGCTATTTGCTTGGGGAAAATAAGACAGGCACCAGTAAAACGGCTCACTTATCAAGACTAATGAGTTCCTCGTGATGACGTACCGCTGGACTCATGTCACTGGGACATCATTCAAAAGCTCACACTGTCATCAATACGACCTAGGCCCAAGCAGGGCCCCAGCGTGTATGACCTCAGAGCCCCACCCGAATGACAAGGAAACGTAGACCGTATCACCCATCCCAGGTTCTGACTTCTGTCTTCTGGAGCACGGCTAGACTTTTGAGTCAGTGAGCATCCTCTGGGTGGATGGGAGATGGGGGTTGACGAACTCCCCAAACACCTATCTTCCTTAGCTCTAGATCCTGGCTCTTGGCGAAGTTACCTTTGTGGAACTACTTCATAAACACTATTGTTATATGGTTCGTAAAAATTACCCGATTCTTGTTCTGTTGATGGTTTTCTTCGCTGTGCATAAGATTTTTAGTTTGAGTAATTCCATTTGTTTATTTTTGTTTTTGTTCCCTTGCCTTTGGAGTCAAATTTACAAAAACATCACCAAGACCAATACCCAGAAGCTTAGTGTCTAAGTTTTCTTCTATATATTTTATTGTTTCAAGCCTTACATTCAAGTCTGTAAACTACTTTGAGTTATTTTGTGTATGGTATAAGACAGCAGTTTAGTTTCATTTTTTTGTATGTGGCTGTCCAGTTTTCCCAACACCATTTATTGAACAGATTCCTTTCTCCATTGTATATTCTTGGCTCCTTTGTCATAAATTAGTTGCCCATGTATGTGTGGGTTTATCTCTAGACTCTCAATTCTGTTCCATCGGCCTATGTGTCTGTTTTCCTGCCAATACCACATTGTTTGGGTTACTATAGCTTTGTAGTATACTGTGAAATAAGGGAGTATGATGGCAACCAACTGGATGGAAGAAGATATTTGTAAATTATATTTCCAATAAGGGGTTAATGTCCAAAACACATAAACAACTCATACAACTCAACAACAAACTTGATTTTAAAATGGGCGGAGGACCCAAATAGACATTTTTCCAAAGAGGACATACAAAAGGCCAATAGGTACATGAAAAAAATGCTCAATGTCACTAATCATCAAAGAAATGCAAATGAGGTGATAGTGAGCTATCACCTCATACCTGTGAGATGGCAATTATCAATAAATCAACAAACAACTAGTGTTGGCAAGGATGTGGAGAAAAGGGAACCCTCATGCTCTATTGGTAGGATTGTAAATTGGTGCAGCCACTACAGAAAATGGCTTGGAAGTTCCTCAAAAATTTAAAAATAGAACTACCTTATGGCCCAGCAATCCCACTTTTGAGTGTTTACCTGAAGAACATGAAAACACTAATTCAAAAAGATATCTACATCAATGGCTTAAATGCATAAAAAATGTAAAATATATCACAGTTGTAGGAAAATTATGGTGATCAAATTTTGAAATACATTTGTTGAATGTAAGTTGATTTCATAAACCTTGAGATTTCAATGTTACTGAGTAGAATGAATGCTTTGAGTTGCACCTGGAGAAGACAAATGTGGCACACACAAAACGGACGTAGTTGGGGAGAAACAAAGTAAGGGTTTCAGGAAGGATTTTTCTATAGAAGTGTAAGTGTCTGAACCAGTTTTGGACAGTTTGTTAATAAAAGACAAAGTCAAATCACTGCTATAGTTGAACTGTCATAATTTGCCAGTGTACTAGAAAAAAATGAAAATGTTCAAGATTCTATCAACACAGGGGCATAGCTAAGTGTGCAATAAATATTGCTATAATAAATTCATGATTATAGTCTTAAGAAATATATTCTGGAGATCCACTCATAAATCCTTATGAAATGGTAAAATTAGGTAAATAATAGGCCATAATAAATTAATGACATAAGCACTATTCATATAGCTAAAATATGCAAACAACCTAAGTGTCCATCGATGGATGAATTGTCATATTCTGTGATGAAGTAGAAAGTACTGCTCTTTTTTAAGCATGATTTTTGCATGTTCTTTTTAGTTACATTAAATACAGTATATCAGAATTTTTTGTTGATTTATAAAAGAAATAAATACCTGAATGCAACACAAATGCTTCGGGAAAGGACTCAGGAGAAACAGGTTACACTCTAATTTGTGAAAGGAAGAAAGGGAGCCAAAGGGAGAAAGAGGAGCAAAGAGAAAAAAAAGAGAGAATGAAACCAAGAAAAGATAGAGCCACGACATGGGGGAGAGGAATAGCAGAGCAGGCAGCTTTTACTCCATCTCATTACTCTACAACCTGTCCTGAGCTCCCTTTGTGGTTTGACTTTCTACTGAAATCCACTTATCACTCTATAAAAGTTCTTAGAAAAGGCCTCAAGAGCTCACTTAGGATCTCCAAGTCACCTCACACAAAATTGCTCCATACTGAGCCCAGGAAGCTCTAAAGAAAACACATTCCACAAACTGCCATAGTGATCTTTTGGCACCTCATAGTGAATGTATTGAAAATACGTCCTTAAGCCACATCAGAGCAAGGGAAAGTCACACCATGGTATGTTTAGAAGTAAACCATATGACAACGAGGAAGGAACTTCCCCTGGTTCTAACTGGATTAGACAATCTGGTCTCACGGGTCAGCCTCCCCCCATAAATTTTCCTGAAAGCACTGGAATATTTTGTGTGTTCATTGGATCACACAAGTGATCAACAAGGAAGTCCTATCCATGTGGCTACCCGGTCCCTCAGGCACACTTGTCCCCGAGAAGAGGTCCCCGTGAGGTTGCTGTGCTCAGACTGGGGGCCATCTCGGGCACCAACATGATGCAAAGAATGGAAAATTCACAGACTCTTTAAGAAACTGCAAATCAAAGAGAGAAAAAGGCTTCAGAGGTGCACAGCCAACCTAAAGCTGACAGCTCTTAGGGCAGCTCCAGGAATCAGTGACCTCTCAGAGGAAAAAGCAAAGGGGCAGCTCTCAGAGAATGAGCTGCAGTGAGCTCCATAGACCTGTCAACACCAAGTCTGTGTCCTGCCCAGAATGTTTAAAGTGAGAATGAAATCCATCTGCAATACATAGAAAATCAGTATCCAAGCTGAGAATCCCCATCTCCCTCCCCACGAGCACCACCAGAGCCACCGGGCATGAAGCAAGTACTCATATCGCATCATGGCTTAACCTCAGCACCCCCGGCCAAGAAGGTCTTTACAGAGATGTCAAGAGCCATGGAATAATTATGATTTTCTTTAAGTAAAGTTAACGTTTCACATTTCTCCCATTCTGTGCAAAGAAAATTTAAAACATCGGTGTGTGTATGTATATGCATGTAAATTTCTACATATCTGTATAAATCTATAGAATTATCTCTTCATAAAATTTTGTAAACATTCAAAATTGCGCAGACTGAGTCATAAACTTTATACATACCTGAAATGCATTTTTGTATTATAATATTTTAAATTCTCCATAGTCAATGTAATTTTTATCAAGTTACATAAAATGTTTCAGTCCATGAAATAAATCAAGACACACATGTGAGGTATATAACTGCCTCAGAAATATTCCTTCTTAAGTGAAACACTTGCTATCAAAAGATTTAATGGAAAAACTCTATCAAATGGCGACATGAGGCGAGCCTCTGTAGCGCTCCCCTGGAATTTACAACTAATCGAAAAACAATAACTCCACAAAAAACTCCATGCACAGCAGAAAGGCAAGACGAAGAGGCCCACTACTGAATTCACCTCCAGGTGAGCGAATCGCACGAGCGGGGGAGGAGGAGAGAAAGAAGTGAGGAGACGGAGCCGGACGGACACAGGACGCAGACCTGTCTCAGCGCTCCAAGCTCACTGCATCCGGGAACTACCACAGCTGTGGGAGAGGGAAGAACTCAGACTGACTCCAGAAGAACTTCTGACCCCAAAGGCAATTGAAGTAAAAGCTAAAATAAACGAATGGGACTTCATGAAACTTAAACTCTTCTGCACAGCAAAAAAACCATCGACAAAATAAAGAGGCAACCAACTGAATAGGAGAAGATTTTTGCAAGCAGTGCCTTCGATAAGGGGCTAATATCCAAAATATACAAGGAACTCATGAAACTCAACAACAAAAAAACAAACAACCCAATTGAAAAATGGGCAGAGGACCTAAAGAGACATTTCTCCAAAGAGGACTTACAAATGGCAAATAGACATATGAAAAAATGTTCAACATCACTAATCAGCAGAGAAATGCAAATAAAAACCACAATGAGATATCACCTCACCCCAGTCAGAATGGCTTTCATCAACAAAACAAATAGTAACAAGTGTTGGAGAGGCTGTGGAGAAAAAGGAACCCTCAACTATTGTTGGTGGGAATGCAGACTGGTGCAGCTGCTATGGAAGGCAGTGTGGAGGTTCCTCAAGAAATTACGAATAGAATTACCAATGACCCAGCAATCCCTCTCCTGGGTATCTACCCAAAAAATTTGAAAACATTTATACATAAAGGCACGTATGCTTCAATGTTCATTGCAACTTTGTTTACGGTGGCCAAAAACAACAAAAGAACAAGACAAACAAATGAGAAACAAAAATTCATAGACACAGACAATAGTTTAGTGGTTACCAGAGGGAAAGGGGTGGGGGGTGGGTGATGAGGGTAAAGGGGATCAAATATATGGTGATGGAAGGAGAACTGACTCTGGGTGGTGAACACACAATGGGATTTATAGATGATGTAATGCAGAATTGTACTACTGAAATCTATGTAATTTCACTAACTATTGTCACCCCAATAAATTTAAAAAAAAGACTTAATGAATACAGAGGCCAAATTTTATACAAAATGCTTTTTATCAAAATTTCTTCTCTCTAAAATGCTGACTAGGTTATAAAATTTAACAAAATCATTGGGTTGTTTCTCCACAGTGAGATTCTATGTTATTTAAAATATCTCAAAAAATGACCTTGCATGTGCCTGCAAAACTTAAATCTATCATTACTCTCCTGCTTTCTCTTATGCTTATTACTGTTATTGCTTTGAAATTGTAATCTACTGCATATGCTGTGACTGTGCCAAAGAGTTTGTGAGATCTAAACATACACACATTTATTGGGAAGAAAGAACTACATTTAGGAGTGATTTCCAACTTATAGGAATTTTATAGAAATCATTTAGATTTTAATACATTAGAATGTACAATATACTTCATAATGAAACCAGAATGACTGGAGAAGTAAGTTGTTCTTACTTAATAAAACATGAATTTGGATTCTTATTCTATTAGCACTTTTATGTCTCATTATAAAATGAGAGAGTTCAATTCAATTACTTTCATTTTCCCCATTTTAACATGATTTTAAATTCATTTTCTATTAGACCTAGATCAGGAATTGACCTCTCTAAGCCCTGTTAATAACCAGAAAATAAAAACAGCAGTTCATTTTGTGGGTAGGCATAAGTATTGTGTATTAAAAATACATTATTTTAATATTTATTTTACTTAAAACTTGGAAAATTTGATGAATATCACAAATAAACCCATTTTTGAGGTTATTTTAAAGAGAAGTTCCCAGAAATGGGCATGTTTTACTTAAGATGATTATAATTTCTTTTGTGTGATAGTATATCCTCCTCTCTAGAAGCTTGTGACTAGGACATGTGCCCCAGGAGAGAATAGTGTTCCTTTGGAATAGGAAAGCTTCACACCTTTCATCATGTGTACTTTCCAGAGCTTCCAGGGCACCTCGGTTGGGCTTTTCTAAGTGATGTTCCATAATGGCATGTTTCCCATATTGTAGATTTATTCCAAGAATATGAGATTGTTTCCCCCAGTGATTTTTTTTCCTTTCTTTACACACTATGTAATGTTCTTAAATAATGGGGTTTTCCTCGGAAATTTAATGTAACAGAAAAAACACACACCCTACCACATTTTCACAATAGCCTTCAAACCATATTTCTCTACTGGCCCAGGAGGTCCTAAAGTGCAAAGAAGTGGTGTATCCACATGGGCTGTTTTAAAACCCTGATATAACTTCCAGGTTCCCACTTGTTCCTCTATGGTTCACAGCAACTAAGTGGGAAAATTACTGGGTGTGCCATTTACACCAGGACTTTACACAGTGATTATGGTGAAGCTGCCTAAGCATTGCTTTGGATTGTTCTTCATCAAGAGTCCCACAAAAGTAAGAGAGAAGTTACATTACAAAAGCTGGTTGAGAAGGAAGCTCCAGGAATTTACCTTTCCACTAAAAAACTACTAAGTTGGCAAGAACTGTCCAAAGCAACTACTGTGGAATTCTAGAAACGAAATGAACACTTGTAACATCCAAGTGAAGTGGTTGATGAAAATACAGGCAGAAAAAATTTATTGAAATTTTGTATTTCACATAGTGACTACCAACCTTATCCCTATTTCCAAGGCTTGTGGCAGGTAGCCATGAGGATGGTACCCACGATCCTGGTGTGACTAGCTGGTGCCAATTTAAGCAACAGGGATTTTGTTCTCCAAAAACAGGAATTGTCTATTTTAATCATTGCTTTTGAGAGCTGAGGGGCCAGCACAGAGGCTGGCCATTATATCAGTCTCCATTGACTGAGGACCACATTGGTCAGAGGAAATTTAGAGAGACACATACATTTTTTTCATTGTTCTTTTTTTTTCTTTGTTTTTCATTTATTTTTCTATTACACTTGACATATAATATTATGTTAGTTTCAGGAGTACACTGTAATGATTAGACATTTATACAACTTATGAAGTGATCACCCCAGTAAGTCTAGTACCTCTTTGACACCATACATAATTATTACAACATTATTGACTATATTCTCTGTGCTGTACTTTACATCCTTGCGACTAATTTTTTTAAAATTATAGTTTGCATTCAATATTATTTTATATTAGGTTCAGGTATACAGCCTCGTGGTTAGATATTTACATAATTTATGAATTTATAGATGATGTAATACAGAATTGTACACCTGAAATCTTTTTTTTTTTTTTGAATTGAACCCAGGCATTTAAGAAAATCTCTGTGAGGTCACTGGCTGACTGCTGAGATAACACAATAGACACTCCAGGGACCACATATGACAAGGAATGTAGTCTTTGAAAAAATAGTTTGGAAAAGTCACTAAACAAAGGAACAGCTACAGCGTTCATCAAGTAACAACAGCAACCCCTGAGAGGGAATAGAATCTGAGATCTAGAGTTACCACATTATAATATTCAAAACATTGAACATTGAATTTTTTTCTCAACAAAAAAATTACAAAGCATATAAAAAAGCAAGAAAGTACAGCTCATTCACAGAAACAGGAGAAATGAACAAAGCCATCCCAAAGATCAGACATACTAGACAAAGACTTTAAATGAACTGTATGAAATATACTCAAAGAACTGAAAGAAACCACAGACAAAGAAAGAACTAAAGGATATCAGGAGAACAAAGTATGAAGTATGATCAAACAATACGGTAGATGTTCAAATAAAAACTTATTACAGTAAAAGACACATTGTCGTTAATCCCCCTCAAAATACTTCCCCTGGCTTTGTACACACTTATCCCATTGTTCTCACCACTTTCTGAAGCAGTTCTGGAAGTCCTCTTGCATGAGTGTCTTTAAGAGTGCTGTTGTGGCTGCTTCGATGTCCTGACTCATTTTGACTTTGGGGAAGAGCCAGAAGTCGCATAGTGCCAGATCCGGTGAATAAGGTGGATGAGAACACACCATAATGTTTTTATTTGACAGAAATTGCCATACCAGAAGCGATATGTGACATGGAGCCTTTCCATTATGATCACAAAATATGGTAAATGCTGCTGCCGAGTGTCATCCGACAGAAAGGCAGGGATCTTCAATATGGGAAGTGGCACGTCAAAACTTAGTAACAGTGTGTGACAAGTTTCAACTTGTTTTGTGCAGTCAGTCGGGTGTGAGCTACAGTTGAGAACAGGTGTGTTTTATTTTTTCTTATTTTATTTTTATTTATTTATTTATTAGTTTCAGGTGTACAAGACAAAGTAATACTTAGACGTTCATCATTTATATCCCTCACACTGTGAACCCCCCTCCCCCCATCCACTATCCCTCCGACCTCACACTGAACCATCACATTATATATATAAAATTATAGTTGGCATTCATTAATGTTTAGCTTCTGGTGTACAATGCCATGATCAGGTATCCACAGTATCCCTGAGGTGGTCTCCCAAATAGGACGCATGTCCATCGGATACCCAACAAAATCTTTACAACGTTATTGAATACCTTCCCCAAATTAATTTTCAAAAAAACCCTGAGGCCATCTTGTGGTTACCAGCTGCTTCCAAATCCCTTCACCTTTCCCCTTATCCCCAACCCCCCCACACACCCATCTAACAACTCTCGTTTTTTTCCTTGTGTCCCCAAAACTGTTTCTGATTTGTTCATTCACATAGTCTTTTCTTTAGATTCCATATATAAGTGAGATCATATGGTACTTGTCTTTCTCTTTCTGACTTATTTCACTTAACATAATGTTCTCTAGATCCATCCATGTTGCTGCAAATGATAAGATTTCTTTCTTCTTTATGGCTGCGTAATACTCCATTGTATAAATGTACCACAGCTTCTTAATCCAGTCATCTACCGATGGGCATTTCGGTTGTTTCCATATCTTGGCTATTGTGTAAAGTGCTGCAATAAACATAGGAGTGCATACAGATTTTTGAATTGGAGTTTTGGATTTCTCCGGGTAGATGCCTAGGAGTGGAATTACTGGATCATAGGGTAGTTCCATTTTCAGATTCCTGAGATACCTCCATACTGTTTTCCATAGTGGCTGCACTAATCTGCAATCCCACCAACAGTGCACTAGCGTTCCCTTTTCTCCACATCCGCGCCAGCATTTGTTGTTTGTTGATTTATTGATGATAGCCATTTTGACTGGAGTGAGGTGGTATCTCATTGTGGTTTTTATTTGCATTTCTCTGATGGTTAGTGAGGTTGAGCATTTCTTCATATGTCTTCTTGCCTTCTGTATGTCCTTTTTAGAAAAATGTCTCCTCAAGTCCTCTGCCCATTTTTTAATTGGGTTGTTTGTTTTTTTGGAGTTGAGTTGAGTAAGTTTTTTATAGATTTGTGATATTAATCCCTTATCAGATATATCATTGGCAAATATCTTTTCCCATACAGTAGGATCCCTTTTTGTTTTATTGATGGTTTCCTTTGCTGTGAAAAAACTTTTTAGTTTGATGTAATCCCACATGTTTATTTTTTCTCTTACTTCCCTCGCGCGAGGGGATATATCAGTGAAAATCTTACTCCGGGTAATGTCCATGAAGTTTCTTCCTATATTTTCTTCTAGATATTTTATGGTTTCAGATCTTACATTTAAGTCTTTAAGCCATTTTGAATTTGTTTTTGTATATGGTGTAAGGAGGTGGTCCAGCTTCATTTTCTTGCATGTGTCTGTCCAGGTTTCCCAACACCACTTATTGAACAGACTGTCTGATGGGGTAACATCGTACATTCTTGCTTCCATTGTCGTAGATTAGATGGGCATATAGGCATGGATTTACGTCTGAACTCTCTATTCTGTTCCATTGATCTATGTGTCTATTTTTATGCCAGTACCATGCTGTTTTGATTACTGTAGCCTTGTAGTATAGTTTGAAATCAGGTATCGTTATACCTCCCACTTTGTTCTTATTTCTCAAGATTGCTGAGGCTATCCGGGGTCTTTTATGGTCCCATATAAATTTTGGGATTATATGTTCTATTTCTGTGAAAAACGTCGTTGGTAGTTTGATAGGAATTGCGTTGAATATGTATATTGCCTTAGGCAGTATGGACATTTTATTTTTATTTATTTATTTTTTTTATTAATTAATTTATTTATTAGTTTCAGGTGTACAAAACAAGGTAATACTTAGACGTTCATCATTTATATCCCTCATACTGTGAACCCCCCTCCCCCCATCCACTATCCCTCCGACCTCACACTGAACCATCACATTATATATATAAAATTATAGTTGGCATTCATTAATGTTTAGCTTCTGATGTACAATGCCATGATCAGGTATCCACAGTATCCCTGAGGTGGTCTCCCAAATAGGACGCATGTCCATCGGATACCCAACAAAATCTTTACAACATTATAGAATACCTTCCCCAAATTAATTTTCAAAAGAAAAACCCTGAGGCCATCTTGTGGTTACCAGCTGCTTCCAAATCCCTTTACCTTTCCCCTTATCCCCAACCCCCTCCCACACACCCATCTAACCACTCTCGGTTTTTTCTCTGCGTCCCCAAAACTGACTCTGATTAGTTCATTCACATAGTCTTTTCTTTAGATTCCATATATAAGTGAGATCATATGGTACTTGTCTTTCTCTTTCTGACTTATTTCACTTAACATAATGTTCTCTAGATCCATCCATGTTGCTGCAAATGATAAGATTTCTTTCTTCTTTATGGCTGCGTAATACTCGATTGTATAAATGTACCACAGCTTCTTAATCCAGTCATCTACCGATGGGCATTTTGGTTGTTTCCATATCTTGGCTATTGTGTAAAGTGCTGCAATAAACATAGGAGTGCATACAGATTTTTGAATTGGAGTTTTGGATTTCTCCGGGTAGATGCCTAGGAGTGGAATTACTGGATCATAGGGTAGTTCCATTTTCAGATTCCTGAGATACCTCCATACTGTTTTCCATAGTGGCTGCACTAATCTGCAGTCCCACCAACAGTGCACTAGCGTTCCCTTTTCTCCACATCCGCGCCAGCATTTGTTGTTTGTTGATTTATTGATAATAGCCATTTTGACTGGAGTGAGGTGGTATCTCATTGTGGTTTTTATTTGCATTTCTCTGATGGTTAGTGAGGTTGAGCATTTCTTCATATGTCTTCTTGCCTTCTGTATGTCCTTCTTAGAGAAATGTCTCCCCAAGTCCTCTGCCCATTTTTTAATTGGGTTGTTTGTTTTTTTGGAGTTGAGTTGAGTAAGTTTTTTTTTTTTTTTGTGATATTAATCCCTTATCAGATATATCATTGGCAAATATCTTTTCCCATACAGTAGGATCCCTTTTTGTTTTATTGATGGTTTCCTTTGCTGTGAAAAAACTTTTTAGTTTGATGTAATCCCACATGTTTATTTTTTCTCTTACTTCGCTCGCGCGAGGGGATATATCAGTGAAAATCTTACTCCGGGTAATGTCCATGAAGTTTCTTCCTATATTTTCTTCTAGATATTTTATGGTTTCAGATCTTACATTTAAGTCTTTAAGCCATTTTGAATTTGTTTTTGTATATGGTGTAAGGAGGTGGTCCAGCTTCATTTTCTTGCATGTGTCCGTCCAGGTTTCCCAACACCACTTATTGAACAGACTATCTTTACCCCATCGTACATTCTTGCTTCCATTGTCGTAGATTAGATGGGCATATAGGCATGGATTTATGTCTGGACTCTCTATTCTGTTCCATTGATCTATGTATCTATTTTTATGCCAGTACCATGTTGTTTTGATTACTGTAGCCTTGTAGTATAGTTTGAAATCAGGTATCGTTATACCTCCCACTTTGTTCTTATTTCTCAAGATTGCTGAGGCTATCCGGGGTCTTTTATGGTCCCATATAAATTTTAGGATTATATGTTCTATTTCTGTGAAAAACGTCGTTGGTAGTTTGATAGGAATTGCGTTGAATATGTATATTGCCTTAGGCAGTATGGACATTTTAATTATATTAATTCTTCCTATCCATGAACATGGAATGTGTTTCCATCTATTTATGTCTTCTTTCATTTCTTTCTTCAGTGTTGTATAATTTTCTGAGTACAGATCTTTTACATCTTTGGTTAAATTTAATCCCAGATATTTTATAGTCTTTGGAGCAATTATAAATGGAATTGTTTTTTTAATTTCTCCTTCTGCTATTTTATCATTGGTATATACAAATGCAACTGATTTCCGAATATTAATTTTATATCCTGCTACTTTACTAAATTCATCTATCAGTTCTAATAGTTTCTTGGTGGAGTCTTTACGGTTCTCTATATATAGTATCATATCATCTGCATATAATGATAATTTTACTTCCTCCTTACCAATTTGGATACCTTTTATTTCTTTCTCTTGTCTGATTTCTGTGGCTAGAACTTCCAGCACTATGTTGAATAGAAGTGGAGAAAGTGGGCAACCTTGTCTTGTTCCTGATCTTAGGGGGAATGGTTTTAGCTTTTCCCCATTGAGTATGATGTTAGCTGTGGGTTTGTCATATATGGACTTTATTATGTTAAGATATGATCCTTCTATTTCCACTTTCTTAACGGTTTTTATCATAAAAGGTTGCTGTATTTTATCAAATGCTTTTTCTGCATCTATTGATATGATCATGTGATTTTTATTTTTCATTTTGTTAATGTGGTGTATCACATTAATTGATTTGTGGATGTTGAACCACCCCTGCATACCAGGGATGAATCACACTTGATCATGGTGTATGATCTTTTTAATGTATTGCTGAATTCTGTTTGCTAATATTTTGTTGAGAATTTTTGCATCTATGTTCATTAGAGATATCGGCCTGTAGTTTTCTTTTTTTGTGGTGTCTTTGTCTGCTTTTGGGATCAGGGTGATAGTGGCTTCGTAAAAAGTGTTTGGGAGTCTTCCTTCCTTCTGGATTTTTTGGAAGAGCTTGAGGAGAATAGGTGATAATTCTTTTTTGAACGTTTTGAAAAATTCACCTGTAAAGCCATCTGGTCCAGGGCTTTTGTTTGTTGGGAGATTATTGATTACTGATTCAATTTCCCTGGTGGTAATCAGACTGTTCAGGCTTTCTGTTTCTTCTTGAGTTAGCCTTGGAAGGTTGTGCACCTCTAGAAAATTCTCCATTTATTCAAGGTTGTCAAATTTGTTGGCATATAGTTGCTCATAGTAATTTCTTAAAATTTTTTGTATTTCTGTGGTGTCTGTTGTCACTTCTCCTCTTTCATTTCTGATTTTATTAATTAGGGTTCTGTCTCTCCTTTTTTTAATGAGTCTGGCTAAAGGTTTGTCAATTTTGTTTATCTTCTCTAAGAACCAACTCTGGGATTCATTGATCTTTTGTATTGTTTTTCTGGTTTCTATTTCATTTATTTCTGCTCTGATCCTTATTATCTCCTTCCTTGTGCTCCCTTTGGGTTTATTTTGCTGTCCTTTTTCCAGATCCCTTAAGTGTGAAGATAAACTGTCAATTAGTGATGTTTCTTGTTTCTTTAGGTAGGCCTGCAGTGCTATGAACTTCCCTCTTAGGACTGCTTTCGCAGCATCCCATAGATTTTGGGTCGTCGTGTTCTCATTCTCATTTGTCTCAAGATATCTTTTGATTTCTTCTTTGATCTGCTGCTTGACCCATTCATTATTTAGCATCATGTTATTCAGCCTCCATGAATTGGTGTATCTTCCTGGTTTTTTTCCCCTGTAGTTCATTTCTAATTTCATAGCACTGTGGTCAGAGAAGACAATTGGTATGATTTCAATTTTCCTAAATTTATCAAGGCTTGTTTTGTGTCCTAACATATGATCTATCTTAGAAAATGTTCCATGTGCACTTGAGAAGAACGTGTATTCTGCAGCATTGGGGTGAAATGCTCTGAAAATATCAATTAAATCCAACTGCTACAAAGTATCATTTAAGGCTGTTGTTTCCATATTGATTTTCTGTCTGGAGGACCTGTCCCTTGTTGTCAGAGGTGTGTTGAAGTCACCTACTATGATAGTGTTGCTGTTGATCTCTGTCTTTATGTCCATCAGTACCTGTTTTATATATTTAGGTGCTCCTATGTTAGGTGCATAGATGTTTACTAGGGTTATGTCCTCTTGTCGGATTGATCCCTTTATTATTATATAGTGCCCATCTTTGTCTTTTAATATGTTCTTCATTTTAAAGTCTATTTTGTCAGATATAAGTATTGCAACTCCATCTTTTTTTTTGCTTCCATTTGCATGAAATATGTTACTCCAACCTTTCACTTTCAGCCTGTGTGTGTCTTTTGATCTGAAATGAGTCTCTTGTATACAGCATATACAAGGGTCTTGCTTCCTTATCCACTCAGCCACCCTATGTCTCTTGATTGGAGCGTTTAACCCATTTACATTTAAAGTGATTATTGATAGGTACATAGTTATTGCCATTTTTAAATTTGTAGTAAATTGTTTTCATCTTTCTTCTATTTACAGAAGTCCTTTTAGTATTTCTTGCAATGCTGGCCTGGTTGTAATAAATTCTTTCAGTTTGTTCTTTTCTGGGAAGCTCTGTATCACTCCATCAACTTTAAATGATAGCCTTGCTGGATAAAGCAATCTAGGTTGTAGGCCTTTGTGTTCCATCACTTTGAGTATCTCCTGCCACTCCCTCCTGGCCTTCAATGTTTCTGTAGAAAAGTCATTTGATAGTCTTATGGGAGTTCCCTTGTATGTCACCTTCTGCCTTTCTCTTGCTGCTTTCAAGATTCTCTCTTTGTCTTTAAGCTTTGCCATTTTAACTATAATGTGTCTTGGTGTGGGCCTGTTTGGGTTTATCCTGGTTGGAACTCTCTGCACTTCCTGGGATTGTATGTCGGTTTCCTTCATCAGGTTAGGGAAGTTTTCGGACATTATTACCTCAAATATGTTCTCAATCCCTTGCTTCTTCTCTTCGCCTTCTGGTATTCCTATGATGCGCATGTTGTTGCGCTTGATGTTATCCCAGAGGTCTCTTAACCCATCTTCATTGTTTTTTATTCTTTTTTCTTTCTGTTGTTCAGTTTGAGTGATCTCTGCTAACTTGTCTTCTAAGTCGCTGATTCGATCCTCTGCTTCATCTAACCTGCTGGTCATTCCTTCAAGTGAGTTCTTAATTTCGGTAATTGTGTTCTTTAGTTCTAGCTGGTTGTTCGTTAAGATTTCTACATCCTTTTTTAGTTCTAACTGGTTGTTCTTTATGATTTCTGTATCCTTCTTTATGTCTTCTCTAAGCTCCTTAAACATTCTTATCACCAGTGTTCTGAACTCTGTCTCTGACAGGTTGGTTACCTCTGCTTCATTTGGTTCCAGTTGTGGAGGTTTCTTCTGTTCTTTTATTTGGGACATGTTTCTTTGTCTCCCCATTCTGACTGACTCTCTGTGCTTGCTTTGATGTAGTAGGAAGATCCCCTAGAGCTCTTAGTTCTTGCTGGGTTATCTTATGTATTATGTGTCCTTTATATTTGACTTGGACTACTTCGTTCTTCTCTGCATGTGCTCCACAGGTGGTTCGTGTGTTTAGTATATCGTCCTGTTCAAGAAGAACTTTAATTGCTTTTTGCTTGTGAGTAGGTGGGTTTAACTCCTAGGCTGTCTAGTTGTGAAACTTGGCTCTGCCCACCGCAGGGTGTTCTGCTGAGTGAGGGTTGGCCACTTAAATGAGGTTTGGCCTCTATGGGCTCTTGTGCCTTCAGAGAATTCCCTCTGGGTGTGTGACTTGTAGGTCAAACCCGGTAGTACTCTGGTTTGGTCCAGACTTGGCTTCTAGATATGTTGAATCTTGTGCCTCTTAAACTGGGCCCTGTTAGGGCAATTTCAGCACAAATCAAGTTACCAAGTACAACAACAACAACAACAACAAAGAAAACAAATCAAGTACATTCACATGTAAAATACAACCGACAATCCCCACTCAACATAGGCAAATATATCAAAGAAATAAAGACAGAACAAAGCAAATCACAACAAGCAGAAAGAAAAAAAAAAGAAGAAGAAAAGAAAGAAAGAAAAAAAAAGAAAAAGAAAAGAAGAGAAAAAAAGAGAAAAAAAGAGGAAAAAAAGAGAAAAGAAAAAAAAACAACAAAAACCACCAAGCAAAACAAAACAGAAAGCAGCACCAGTCTTGGCTTAAGCCCACCAAGTAAGCTCCAGGTTGTCCTCCGCTGTGCCAAAGAGTTCCCTGCCTACTGCGCAGGCAGCGCTAGTCACCTGGTGCCCAGAGTGAATTTGGGAGTGTAGATTTAAATGTGAGGGGCTGAGGGGTCTGGATGACAGTTTTCAGAGAGACCGTGCAGTTTCTGTCCTTTCCTGCACAAATGCACGCTGAGAGTAGCTCCACCAGCCCTGTGCCCAGTACTCCTGAGTCTTAGGGCCCTCCTTCCGTGGGTGTGTGGGAGGGGGCGGGCGGGAGATCTCTAAGCTGCTGAAAGCCAGGAGCTGCGTCTGCCGCTTACTGCTGAACTCAGGGAGTGCTTCCGCGGTTGCCCTTGCCCCGCCCCAGGCCAGCCAGAAAGGGTGGGGGCTGGGGATGGAGGGGTCTTCTCCCTCCCAGGCCAGCCACGTCACACTTCTCCCGCAGGCCTGAAAAGGTGGTGGCTGGAAGTGTGGGAGTCTCCTCTCTCCTCTTACAGCGAAAGTCCCCTCCTCCCAGCCTCTTCCAAAGGTCAGAGCTGGCTGTCAATCTTCCCAGCGCCTGAGCACAGACGCCCCTCTGTAATCTGACACTACTCTTCAGTTCAGGGGTCAGTTTAAGTCTCTGGAAGGGCGGGGGGAGGATTCGAAAAGCACGGTGAGTGGCCCAGGTGTGGCGTCTGAGTTCTTTGTCTGCCCTAGGGCCCACGAGCTGCTCGCCCCGGCGGGAGCGATCAGCTGTGGGACGCAGGGAAAGAGACCACCTCCTGGACCCTACGCTCTCCGCTGCACCCTGGGCTCCCGTGGGACTCTAGAGCC
Source organism: Rhinolophus hipposideros (assembly GCF_964194185.1). Lineage (NCBI taxonomy): Eukaryota > Metazoa > Chordata > Mammalia > Chiroptera > Rhinolophidae > Rhinolophus > Rhinolophus hipposideros. The sequence continues at coordinate 916,521 of NC_138050.1, forward strand.
CCGGGTGCTGCCTGCCGCTGCTCCTGTGGGCACGCTCCTCTTGCCCTCCTCGCTCCTCCCCCGCTCGCTCAACTAGCGCACCTCAAAGCAAACCTTCCGCGAGTCTCCACTCAGTCCTGGGAGCCGCGCAGCGCAGCGGTTGCTGTACGGCCTGGGCTCCGCTGTGGGGGGGGTTAGTGTTTTCACTTCGCGCCCCTCTCTCCTCCCCCGCTTGCCTAACTAGCGCACTCCAAACCAAACCTTCCACGAGTCTGCGCTCCGTCGTCCTAGGCCCTGCGGCGGCGGTTGCCGCTGGCCTCGGCTCCGCGGGGGTGGGGGTGGGGGGGCGCGCTTCCACTTCGCTGTCCTGCCTCCTCCCCTGCTTGCAATCCGCGCACACCTTCAGGTAATTCCTCCACAAGTCTCCCCGCTGTTCTGTGTGTTCTATATCTCCCTGTGTCTTTAGAGCTGTGGTTTACCGCCGCTGCCGCAGCCGCCGCCGGCCTGATTCCACCACGAGACCGCGCGTTTCCACTCTGCTCCCTTCCTTCTTCCCCTGCTCGCCCAATTTGCTCACCTTCAAGTAATCCTTCCACGAGTCTCTTAGGAGTCTCTTCGAGCAGGTGTGTTTTAAAGTGTGCTGTAAATCATCCTTCATCATGACAATGCTCCATGTCACACATCGCTTCTGGTATACGGCAATTTCTGTCAAGTCAAAACATTACAGTGTGTCCTCATCCACCTTATTCACTGGATTTGGCACCATGTGACTTTTGGCTCTTCCCCAAAGTCAAAATGATTTAAGACATCAAGGCAGCCATGACCGTACAACTAAAGACACGAAAGAGGACTTCTAGAACTGCTTCGGAAAGTGGCAAGAATGATGGGATAAGTGAGTTCAAAGCGAGGGGTTGTATTTTGAGAGGCATTAATGACAATGTGTCTTTTACTGTAATATTTTTTTATTTAAACTTTCATCATTTTTTTTAAATTTAAAGTTTATTGGGGTGACAATTGTTAGTAAAGTTACATAGATTTCAGGTATTCTAAATATACAATTCTATAATCCATCATCTATACATCACATTGTGTGTTCACCATATTTTTTTATCACACCTCACATGAATGAGTCAGCACTAACAAAAATAAGTTATATAAATTATAAAAGAGAATGAAATAAAATTTCTAGAGCCCAAAATAAAACATCTAAAACAAAAAATTTACTAGAGGTATTCAACAGCAGATTCAAATATACAGAAGAAAGAAGCAGTGAACTGAAAAATAGTTTAAATTATCCAGTCTGAGGAGAAGGAAGAAAAAAACAATGAACAGAGCCTTAGGGTCTTACGGCATGTTATTAAGTATACCAACATACACATTATGGGTGTCGCAGAAAGACAAGAGAGACAGAAAGGGGCAAAGAAATATTGGAAGAAATCATTGATAAAAGCTTCCCAAATTTATCCCAGGAATGTCAGGGTGATTCAACATAAGAAAATCAACGTAATACACACTAATAGAACGATTATCTCAACAGATATAGAAAAAGCATTTAACAATATTCAACACCTTTTATGACTAAAACACTCAGCAAACTAGGAATAGAAAAAAAAACTTCTCAACATGATAAAAGACATTTAGGAGAAAACATCAACTGCCATCATACTCAATGACAAAGACTGAAAATTTCCTCCCTGAATCAAGAACAAGACAAGGATGCCTGCTTTCACCACTGCTATTCATAATTGCACTGGAAGTCCTAGCCAGAGCAATTAGGCAAGAAAAAAATAGAAGATGCACAAATTGGAAAGTATAAAGTAAAGCTAACTCTATTCATAGATGACCAATCCTGTATATAGAAAATTCCAAAAAGTCCACACACAAAAAAGTGACTAAAGAAAATAAATGAATTCAGCAAAGTTGCAGGGTACAAGACAAACACACACACAAAAACACGAGTTTTCTATACACCAGGAATAAATAATCCAAAAAGAAAATAAATAAAACAATTCCACTTATAATAGCATCCAAAGAATAAAATACCTAGGAATAAATTTAACCGAGATGAAAAAGACTTGTTCACTAAAAACTACAACACATCACTGAAAGAAACTGAAGATGACTTACACAAATTGAGAGAATTCCCATGTTCACAGAGTGGAAGACTGAATATTGCTAATATGGCAATACTCATTGTTAAAATGGTGATACCACCCAAAACAATGTACACATTCAATGCTATCCCTACCAAAATCCCAAAGGCCAGCCTTCTTTGCAAAAAAGGAAACTCTGGTTGTTAATTTCATGTAGAATCACAAAAGTCCCCAAATAGTCAAAACAATATGGAAAAGTAAAATAAAGTAGGAGAACTTATACTTCCCAATTTCAAAACTTATTGTAAACTACAATAATCAGAACAGTATGGTACTGGCATAAGCATAGACATACAAAGAATGAAAAGAACCAAGAGTTTCAGAAATAAACTCAAACACTATGGCCAACTGATTTTCAATAATAGTGCCAAGGACATTCGATGGGTAAATTCTCACCAACAAATGGTGCTGAGACAGTTGAATGACCACGTGCAAAAGAAGGAAGTTAGACCTCTCTCATTCACAGAAGACGTGTAAAAATCACAGAAAGGAATTGAATCAAGGCTCTTTAACTTCTTTCCTAAATTCGATTTTCCAATTACACAGTCATTCTTATTTTTCATACCAGTATCTTTTTTTTTTTTTTTTCAGGTTTTAGCAGTTTTTTAATCTTCGCCTTGGAATTAAGTTGAAAAAAGTACTTGGCGCTAATTTATCTCCTGACACCAATCATAATTAAATTAGCTGCTGTTTAATGATATTTATTATCAGGACATCCTTCTTTTTTTTTTTAAATTAATTTTATTGGGGTGACAATTGTTAGTAAATTTACATAGATTTCAGGTGTACAATTCTGTATTACATCGTCTATAAATCCCATTGCGTGTTCACCACCCAGAGTCAGTTCTCCTTCCATCACCATATATTTGATCCCCTTTACCCTCATCACCCACCCCCCACCCCCTTACCCTCTGGTAACCACTAAATTATTGTCTGTGTCTATGAGTTTTTGTTTCTCATTTGTTTGTCTTGTTCTTTTTGGTTTATATACCACATATCAGTGAAATCATAGGGTTCTCTGCTTTTTCTGTCTGACTTGTTTCACTTAGCATTATTCTCTCGAGATCCATCCATGTTGTCACAAATGCTCCTATATCATCTTTCCTTAACGCCGAATAGTATTCCATTGTGTATATGTACCACAACTTCTTTATCCATTCATCTATCGAAGGACATTTTGGTTGTTTCCATGTCTTGGCCACCGTAAACAAAGCTGCAATGAACATTGGAGTACACGTGTCTCTATAGAGAAATGCTTTTATATTTTTGGGGTAGATACCCAGGAGAGCGATTGCTGGGTCGTATGGTAGTTCTATTCGTAATTTCTTGAGGAACCTCCACACTGCCTTCCATAGCGGCTGCACCAGTCTGCATTCCCACCAACAGTGTATGAGAGTTCCTTTTTCTCCACAGCCTCTCCAACACTTGTTACTATTTGTTTTGTTGATGAAAGCCATTCTGACTGGGGTGAGGTGATATCTCATTGTGGTTTTCATTTGCATTTCTCTGATGATTAGCGATGTTGAGCATTTTTTCATATGTCTATTTGCCATTTGTATATCCTCTTTGGAGAAATGTCTCTTCAGGTCCTCTGTCCATTTTTCAATTGGGTTGTTTGTTTTTTTGTTGTTGAGTTTCATGAGTTCCTTGTATATTTTGGATATTAGCCCCTTATCAGAGGAACTGTTTGCGAAAATCTTCTCCCATTCAGTTGGTTGCCTCATTATTTTGTCAATAGTTTCTTTTGCTGTGCAGAAGCTTTTCAGTTTCATATAATCCCATTTGTTTATTTTAGTTTTTACTTCCATTGCCTTTGGAGTCAAATTCATAAAATGCTCTTTGAACCCAAGGTCCATAAGTTTAGTACCTATGTTTTCTTCAATGCAGTTTATTGTGTCAGGTCTTATGCTTAAGTCTTTGATCCATTTTGAATTAATTTTGGTACATGGTGACAGATAGCAGTCCAGTTTCATTCTTTTGCACGTAGCTATCCAATTCTGCCAGCACCATTTATTGAAGAGGCTGTCTTTTCTCCATTGCATGTTTTTAGCTTCTTTGTCAAAAATTATCTGTCCATATTTATGTGGTTTGATTTCTGGGTTCTCAATTCTATTCCATTGGTCTATGTGTCTGTTTTTCCGCCAATACCAAGCTGTTTTGATTATTGTAGCCCTGTAGTACAAGGAAAAATCATGGAGTGTGAAACCTCCAGTATTGTTCTTTTTTTTTTAATTTTGCTTTGGCTATTCGGGGTCTTTTGTGGTTCCAAACAAATCTGATGATTTTTTGTTCTATTTCTTTAAAAAATGCCATTGGGATTTTAATGGGGATTGCATTAAATCTGTATATGGCTCTGGGTAATATGGCCATTTTAACTATGTTGATTCTTCCAATCCATGAGCACGGAATGTCTTTCCATTTCTTTGTGTCTTCTTCAATTTCTTTCAAAAATGTCTTATAGTTTTCAGCATATAAATCCTTCACATCCTTGGTTAAGTTTATTCCTAGGTAGTTTATTCTTTTTGCTGCAATTGCAAAAGGAATTGTTTTTTCTATCTCTTTTTCTGAGATTTCATTGTTGGTATATAAGAAAGCAATGGACTTTTGTACGTTGATTTTGTAGCCAGCAACTTTACTGTATTCATTGATTGTTTCTAACAGCTTTTTGGTGGAGTCTTTAGGGTTTTCTATATATAGCATCATGTCATCTGCAAAGAGTGACAATTTAACTTCTTCATTCCCAATTTGGATGCCTTTTATTTCTTTCTCTTGCCTGATAGCTCTGGCGAGGACTTCCAACACTATGTTGAAAAGCAGAGGTGATAGGGGACAACCTAGTCGTGTACCTGAACGTAGAGCAAAGGGCTTCAGCTTTTCACCATTAATTATGAGATTAGCTGAGGGCTTGTCATATATGGCCTTTATTATGTTGAGTTATTTTCCTTCTATACCAATTTTAGTAAGTGTTTTAATCACAAATGGATGTTGTTTCTTATCAAATGCTTTTTCTGCATCAATTGATAGAATCATATGATTTTTGTCCTTTATTTTGTTTATGTGATGTATCACATTGATGGATTTGCGAATGTTGAACCATCCTTGTGCCCCGGGGATGAACCCCACTTGGTCGTGATGAATAATCTTTTTAATGCATTGTTGTATTCGATTTGCTAGAATTTTGTTTAGGATTTTAGCATCTGTATTCATCAGAGATATAGGTCTGTAGTTTTCTTTTTTTGTGTTGTCCTTACCAGGTTTTGGTATCAGGGTAATGTTGGCCTCATAAAATGAGTTAGGGAGTACTGACTCTTCTTCAATTTTTTGGAAGAGTTTGAGCAGGATTGGTATTAGATCCTCTTTGAAGGTTTGGTAGAATTCACTGGTGAAGCCATCTGGTCCAGGACTTTTGATTTTGGGAAGGATTTTGATGACTGATTCAATTTCGTTACTGGTGATCGGCCTGTTAATATCTTCCAGTTCTTCATGATTCAGCCTTGGAAGGCTATATGTTTCTAAGAACTTGTCCATTTCTTCTAAGTTATTAAATTTGGTGGCATATAGTCCTTCATAGTATTCTTGGATAATCCTTTGTATTTCTGTGGTGTCCGTGATAACTTCCCCTTTTTCATTTCTGATTTTGTTAATTAGTGTCTTCTCTCTTTTATCTTAGTGAGTCTAGCCAAGGGTTTGTCGATTTTGTTAATCTTTTCAAAGAACCAGCTTTTTGTCACATTAATTTTTTCTATTGTCTTTTTGTTCTCTATTTCATTTAGTTCTGCTCTGATTTTTGTTATTTCCTTTCTTCTGCTGACCTTGGGTTTCGCTTGTTCTTCTTTTTCTAGTTTTTTAAGGTGTAACATGAGGTTATTTATTTGGGATTTTTCTTGTTTCTTGAGATAGGCCTGTAATGATATAAATTTCCCTCTTAAAACTGCTTTCGCGGCATCCCAAAAATTTTGGTAGGATGTATTTTCATTGTCATTTGTTTCTATGTATCTTTTGAGCTCTCCTCTAATTTCTTCTTTGACCCAGTCGTTCTTTAAAAGTATGTTGTTGAATCTCCATGTATTTGTGTTTTTTCCTGCTTTCTTTTTGCAGTTGATATCCAATTTCAAAGCTTTGTGATCAGAGAATATGCTTGGTATGATTTCAATCTTCTTAAATTTGCTGAGGCTGATTTTGTGTCCCAATAGATGGTCTATCCTTGAGAATGTTCCATGTACACTGGAAAAGAATGTATAGTCTGATGTTTTAGGATGAAGTGCTCTATATATGTCAATTATGTCCAATTCATCTAATGTGTCATTTAGGGCTGCGATTTCGTTATTTATCTTCTGTTTGGATGATCTATCCATAGCTGTCAGTGATGTATTTAAGTCCCCTAGTATAATTGTGTTTTGGTCAATTTCTCCCTTTAGTTCTGTTAGTAGTTGCTTGGTATATTTCGGTGCTCCCTGATTGGGGTCATAAATATTGATCACTGTTATGTCTTCTTGTTGTATAGTCCCCTTTACCATTATGAAATGTCCATCTTTGTCTCTTGTTATCTTTTTCACCCTGAAGTCTGTTTCATCGGAAATCATTATGGCTACACCTGATTTTCCCTGGGTACCATTTGCTTGGAGTGTCAATTTCCACCCTTTCACTTTGAGTCTATGCTTGTCCTTGTAGCTGAGATGTGTGTCTTGTAGGCAGCATATGGTTGGGTTTAGTTTTTTGATCCAATCTGCTACTCTGTGTCTCTTTATTGGTGAGTTCAGTCCATTTACATTTAGGGTGATTATTGATATGTGAGGATTTCCTGTCATTCTGTCTTTAGTTTTCGGGTAAGGCTGTGTCTCCATTGTTTCTTTGCCTTTTTGTTGTTGTCTGTTATTTCTGTGTGGTGGTATTCTATGATGTTTCCCTCTGTTTCTTCTTTTATTACAGTATATATTTCAGATTTGGATGTTTTTTGAGTGGTTACCCTTGAGTTTATGTAAAAGAAAGTTTGATATTTAGAGTGGTCCAATTTCTTCAGTATGCTTACTTTCTCTATTCCCATATTCCAGTTCAGGCCTTTACGCTCCCCCTTTTTATGTTTCGGTTGCCACAAGTTGTCCCTGTTGATGGTGGTCTAATAGCCTCCTTTAGTATTTCTTGTAGTGCAGGTTGTGTATTAGAAAATTTCCTCAGCTTCTCGATGTCTGGAAAGGTCTTATTTCTCCTTCATATCTAAAAGAGATCTTTGCTGGATATATTATTCTTGGCTCATGATTTCTCTCTTTCAATAGTTTGAATATTTGGTTCCATTCCCTCCTAGCTTGTAGAGTTTCTGCTGAAAAATCTGATGATAATCTAATGGGCTTTCCTTTGTAAGTTACCGTCTTCTTTTCCCTGGCTGCCTTGAGGATTCTTTCTTTGTCATTGATTTTAGACAGCTTCAATACAATGTGCCTTGGTGAAGGCCTGTTGGGATTGAGGTAATTAGGTGTTTTATTTGCTTCTTGGATTCGAGGATCCAGTTCTGTCCACAAGTTTGGGAAGTTCTCATCGACGATTTGTTTGAATATATTCTCTGTTCCCTTCTCTCTTTCTTCTCCTTCTGGTATGCCCATTATTCTTATATTGCTCTTTCTGATGGAGTCAGAAAGTTCTTGTAGAGTTCTTTCATGTCTTTTAAGTCTCAAGTCTCTTTCTTCTTCCCTCTGTGTAAATTCCAGGTTCCTATCTTCGATGTCACTGATTCTTTCCTCCATCTGGTCAACTCTACTACCTAAGCTGGATATTTTATTGTTAATTTCTTCTATTGAGTTCTTAATCTCCAGAAATTCTATTTGGTTCTTTTTCAAGATTTCAATCTCTTTTGTAAAATGCTCATGGTGTTCTTTGATTGTGTTTCTGAGTTCATTAAACTGCCTTTCTGTGTTTTCTTGCATCTCGTTCAGTTTTTTCAGAATTGCGATCTTGAATTCTCTGTCATTTAAATCACAAAGGTCCATATCTCTAAGTTCCTTTTCTGGAGACTTTTCACTTTCTTTCTGAGCTATCTTGTTGCCTTGGTTATTCATGGCAATCACTGATTTACTATTTCTCTTCCTAGACATCTACAGGAGTGTCTTCTGCAACAGGTTGATAGGTATGCGAAGAGCTTTGGAGTTCCAAAGCTTTTTCTGCACCAGATTCAGAGCCCGTTTGTTTCAGCAGTTCTGTTTACTCCTGCAGGGATCCGCCCAGATAGGTGGGGCTAGGGGCGGGGTGGGTTGTGAGAGGTGGCCCAGAGCAATGGCGGCGACCACCACCACAGCCAGTCCTGCTTCCACAGCTCCCTCCCCTTTGCCGGAACTAGTTGAGCTGCGAATCTGTGTCTGCGGTCCACAGTTCTCAGAGCAGCAAATATTCTGTCCTTTGATCCGACACTGCTACTTTATCGCTTCTAGCACCGGGCAGGTGGGGGCGGGGTGAGCTCTGGGAGGGTAGGGAGGGGGCGGCTAGTCTCCGTGCCTAAGGCTTCCGTTCTCCGCTCGGCAGTGAGGGCTTAAACCACCGATTTCAGCCCTCTTCCCTCAGTCTTTGCTCCGAGGTCTGCCGTGAGCGAGCGTTGGGTTCAGCGGTTTTGTATGCTGCCCCCTCAGCCCTGTGGGCCGTAAGCGGAGCCCTAGCAGTCCGAGTCCTTCCCTCTCCCGCAGCTGCGGAAGATCCGAGAGCAGCGGGCTCCGAGCACTGAGCTAGGTCTGTGTCCTGAGCCCGCGCGGCTCCGTTTCCGCACTTCTCCTCTCCCTCCTTCCCCGCTCGCGCGATTCACCCACCTGGAGGTGAATTCAGTAGTCGGCCTCTTCCTCTTGCCTGTCTGCTGTGCAAGGAGTCCTTTGTGGAGTTATTGTTGTCCGATTCGTTGTAAATTCCAGGGGAGCGTTACAGAGGCTCACCTCACGCCGCCATTTTTTTTGATCCCTCATACCAGTATCTTTAAAAATCAAGTTTCATTTCAATGAATAAGTAGCATATGTAGTCCTAGCAACCATTACTGCTTTGGTCTGTGACATAACACACGTTTATCTAGTGCCAAGTTATGCTGTTGTTACTATTGCTTAAACAGAGAAACCCCTGTATTTAATCCCTTATGTTGCTAAACATTTTACAGTTTTCTGCTTTTTAGGTCTATCTTGACTGATGTTTGTCTTCTTTCTCAACTTAGCAATATTTTCTACTACACTGAAATACCAACACAAGACACTTGGAGTTTTTTTCTATGGTTATAGGTTTACTGAGGTTTTTTTTTTTTTCTTTTACTTCTGTTTTTATGTTGTCTATAGTTACTGAAGTTTCCAGTTGCAATTCTCCTCTGAGTCAATTGACCTAATATTTCATTAGCGATAGAGACCCAAAGTCACAAGTTCAATAATTCTGAGGGTCCCTGTTTTAAGAGTCACAGTATTTAGATGGGAATACCTTTAAAGTGGTAATATCAATTATTAGGATAATCTGAAAAACAGTTTTACTTGTTGATAAGAGACTTAGGGAATCCTTTACACACTGACCACAACCTTTGGGGGAGAAAATGTCTTTGGAAACCAGAAATAGGAGGTAGAAAATAAGCAGAATATCCAATGGTCTGAGGACAATGATGAGAATGTATTTTTTCAGTCTTCCAAAAAGCAATCTTAATCACCCCCACTTACTGATATCATACACCGGATGGTAGTGCTGATGAAACCTGGGCTCTCCGCCTATTTTCATTGCACACATTCTTATCTTTCTAAATAGAATGGGCTCTCTGATTTCCTCACCTCACATAACCTGAAGCCAGTGAGTTTTCTTATCTATTGGAAAAGAAAACATTTTTATTTAAAAATAAAGAAGAGTTCGGTGACTTGTGAAATTACTCCTTTGGGCCATATTACTCTTAGAAAAGGGAAAAGTTGACAGGTATGTGGCTGCATGAAATTGTACCATAAAATACACATTCCCATCCCTTCCTTCTCCCAAGTGCTACATTACAGATGTCGTGAATCACTCTGGTTGAGACTGTGTCGAGGGCCACAGAACAGAGATTGGCAGGTAATCATCTCCCAGGAGCATTTACTGAGGTACCATTAGCTCCGTCACACAATAGTGTTAGATGCTGTTTATAATTTGAGATAGGGATTGTCTCCACGTATAGCGTCCCCACTATCCAGACTGAGGCAAGACGGCTGAGTAAATACTGTCCTTCACAGAAGCAGCCTAGCCACACAAGTACTATCAGTCTCTTGCCCGCTTCTCATGTTTATCCACACATATGCACGTAGACACAATCAGCAGCAAGAGAAATGCATTGAACATTAAGACCAAACCTGCTTAGTCAGACATAAAGTGAGTTTGGAAGGAGCTTCACAGGACGGTCCCAGAGATTATCTCCCTCCATGCAGCTGCTCTTACATACCAGATACTTAGTGTTGAAAGTTCAAATTATTTTTACATCACTAGCCTGAAAAAGCTCACAGAGCACAGCGAGTGTCCTGAACGAATGATGTGAGGGTGACAGGAGGACACTTGGAAACTAGGGTAATGAAATGACTCCAAGCCTGAGTCTCAACATGGTTTAGGACTTCATTACTTATCAAATGCAAACAAACATGAAAAATCCGCATGGGGGCTGATGGCCAATGGCCTAGCTACTGGGGAAGACATCATGGCCATTGTTCATGACATGGACACACAAAACCTCTCTGGTCTCAGCCAACGTCTCTGGCCTCTGAGTCTTTGTCACTGACACAGATCTTCATGGTGTTCAGCTCTTCTTGGTCTTGTTCACATTTTCATCTTACGTCACTTCTCGTCACAGTGCCTTTTGGAGGCTGACTAGCCATTCTATAAAATGTCACTTTCCCTAACTGCCCAGCAACTTCCCCTTTGATGTTTCTAGAGAGCCCCTGTCCTGGATCTGGGGGACTTGGGACACTTGCCTGTTGTCATTATGACAAGGCACACCAGAAGAAGCACTGGCTTTGCATTTCAATGCATTTAAATCTCACACGTCCTCTGACAGCTATGGGAGCCTCAGAAAGACTCACTGTCCCATGTCCCAGGGCTGCTCAGGTGTAACGGCAATGACATGTGTACTGATCATAGTGCTTAGCACATGGGAATTTCAAGAAATGGCATTCTCTATTATTGCTGCTGTTACAGACCTGTCACATCCTCTCTGGGCTGGGAGACCAGGTGCTTAGGCTTTCTTGCTGTTCCAACACAATGACTAAAAGGCCACTTCTGCTCTCAAAAATGTCCAAGTTTGAAGAATCTGCTCCCTTTGTAACTGAACTTTCTCAGCTTAGGAGACTTTCTTCCTTCACATTGTCCCTGTATAGAAGGCATGACTTTGGTTATATGTGCAATCTCAAAAAACAAAAGAAACAAACAAAACAGAAACAGACTCATAAATACAGAGAACAAACTGATGGTTGCCAGATGGGAAGGGGGTTGGGGGGTGGGTGAAAAAAAGTGAAGGCATTAAGAAGTACAAATTGGTAGTCACAGGAGAGTCACAGGATGTAAACTACAGCATAGAGAATATAGTCAATGACATGGTAATAAACATGTATAGTGCCAGGTGGGTACTAGATTTATTGGAGGGATCACTGCATAGGGTATATAAGTGTCGAATTACTATATTGTACACCTAGAACTAAAGTAAAAGACAAAGTCAAAAAAAGAAAAAGGGAGAAGCAAACCACGTACAGATCAAAATATATTTAAATCTACAGATCCTACCAAAGGAGAAAATTTTAAAGTGTGAAATTCCAAAAAATTCAAGTATGATGCAAAATAAAAATTGAGAATTAAAAATCAAAATGAGAGCATTCCTAAATAAAAGCAACTATCAGTCAGTCTGTGACTATCCACATTCTCAAGTAAGCCTGATTTTTTCAGGTTTAAAGCTACTTTGTGGAAACAGCCAAGAAGAAGGTGGGCTCTCCCTGGTATGTGGAACAGGTACCTGTGGTTATGCTTTCCCAAATTCCACAGAATGGACATGATTGCTGGGAGCTGGACGCACCTTCCACTCATGCACTGTGAATACACATAATAAATACATGCAGACTTCAGTCCCTCTCTTGCAGCTTCATAATTTTAATGTAAATAAATTACCTGATGGTAGAGAGCATTTCACCTTAAATTATGGAACACCAAGAAAAAAATTTTAATTACTTAAAAGTCAATAAAATTAAAAATTCAGTTCTTCAGTCACAATAGCCACATTTCAAGTGCCCCACCTGTGACTAGTGTCTACAGTGCTGGGTAACACAGACCGAGGACAGCCCATCCTCACGGACGTTCTACTGGGCAGCCCTGGTCGAGAGATGCTGTCTTCAGTCAAAAGCCTTCTTTTGGTATTATTATTGGCTCACATGAGGTTACATTGAATTCTACACAAAAATATGTTCAGATAAGTCAACAAACTCTAAAGCGTTTTAAAGCACCCTGAGTTTTACAATGCAATATTCAAATGCTCAGTAAGCCACCCAAAATTACTCAGCACCCCAAAACCAGGAAAATCTGACAAATTCCCAGGGGACGAGAGAATCAACAGATGCCCAGTTTTGAAATGATCAAAGATGCTAAAGCAGCTATTACAATCATCTTTATGAGGTAAAAATGAATAACGTTGAAATGAATGGGAAAAAAATGGTTAACCAAAAATGGTTAACAGGGAAATAGAAACTTTGAAAAACAAAAAATTCTAAACTAAAAATATATATATATATATATTTGAAATGAAACAGCTCATTGGATGGGTTCAATAGAAGAATGGAAATGACGAGAAATGAGTGAACTTGAAAATAGATTATGAGAAACAAAACAGAGAAGAAAGCTAGAAAAATGTTATGAACAGAGTATAAGGCTGTGGGGATGCCACCCAGATAACCTGCGACATTAGTGAAAATCAAATTCACAAAGAAACCTGCATGTAGTGTGTGCTGCAGCCAGATGCAAACATTCTGAAACCAGGAACGGCCAGGAAGCAACGACCAAAAGGGAATGGGGACTTGCATTCCTAGCCATGATAACAGACTGAGGACCCATGACACTGGCCAAAATAAAAGACTAGGGACACACGACCAAGGCCAAGAGAAAAGACTGAAGACATATGACCACAGGGATAAGAAGAGATCAAAGACGTATGACCCTGCATGAGAAGGGACTGGGGACATGAGACCCTGGCCATGAAATGGGACTTGGGAAGTGTGGCCCAGGCCATGAGAAGGGACGGAGGACACATTATCTTAAAGATGAGAGAGGACTGAGGACACACGACCAAGACCATGAGAAAGGACTGAGGACCCACAACCCAGCCATGAGAAGGGACAGAGGACACATGACTCTGACCATTAGAATGAAGTGGGGACATGAGACCCCAGTCACGAGATGGGACTGAGGATGCGTTACCATGCAGGTGAGGAGGGACTGAGGACACGCAATCCTGGCAATAAGAAGTGACTTTAGACGCATTACTCCGGCCATGAGAAGGACTGAGGACATGTGACCCAGCCTTGAGAAGGGACTGAGGATACACAACCCTGGCCATGAGAAGGGACTGAGGAAGCATGACCTCAGCAATGACAAGGGACTGAGGACACATTACCCCAGCCATGAAAAGAGACTGAAGTAATGTGACCCCAGCCATGAGAAAAAATTGGGGATGAACAACCCCAGCCATGAGAATGGACTGGGAACGCTTTACCCCAGCCACAAGAAGGGACTGAGAACTAGTTACCCCAGCCAGGAGAAGGGACTGAAGACCCGTGACCCTGGCCATGAGAAGGAACTTGGGCCATGTGACCCCGGCCATGAGATGTGACTTCGGACATGCAACCATAGCCATGAAAAGGGATTGAGGACACATTACCCTGAATATGAAAAGGGACTGAAGATGTGAACCCCAGCCATGAAAAGGTACTTGGAACATATTACCCAGGCCATGAGAAGGGACTGAGGACATTGGGCTCTAACAATGAGAATGAACTGGGAACATGAGACCCCGGCCATGAGATGGGACTGGGAAACATGACCCAGGCCATGAAAAGGGACTGAGGACACCACCACGGAGTTGAGAAGGAACTGAAGACATACAGCCCCAGCCAGGAAAAGAGACTGAGCACGCGTGACCCTAACCAACAGAAGGAACTGAGGACATGCAAACCGAGCCATGAGAAAGGACTAAGGACTAATTACCCTGGTGAATAGAAGGGACTGGGGACATGCAACTCTGACCATGATAAAAAACTAAGGATGCATCAGCCGGCCCTGAGAAGGGACTTAGGATGAGCGACCCGGGGCCATGAGAAGGGGCTGAGGAGCATGACCCCAGCCATTAGAAGGGAATGAGGACGCGTTACCCAGCCAGGACAAGGGACTTGGGACACACGACCCCAGCCATGGAAGGGATGGGGACAGGCATTCTGGGGCATGAAAAAGGACTGAGGATGTGTGGCCCTACCCATGAGAAGACACTGAGGATGCATTACCCTGGCCATGTGAAGGTATTCAAGTCCCGCGACCACCGGCTTAAGAACGGACTTAGGACACACAACCCTGCCATGAGAAGGGACTGAGGACGCATGACTGAGGACGCATGAGAATGCTTTACTCTGGCCATGACAAGAGACTGAAGTCCCACAGCTCCTGCCATGATAAGGAACTGAGAATATGTTTTCAGTCATGAAAAGGGACTGGAAACACATTACATGGCCATGAGAAGGGACTGAAGACATGACACCAGCCATGATAAGAAACTAAGGATGCATTACCTACCCTGAGAAGGAACTTAAGATGAGCTCCCTGACCATGAGAATGGACTAAGGATCCACCATGCCTGCCATGAGAAGGAACTTAGGACACTTTACCCTAGCCATGGAAAAGGACTGAGGATGCATTACCTTGGACATGAGAAGGGACTGATGACAAGCAACGCCTGCTATTAGAAAGGACTGAAACATGCAACCTCTGCCATGAGAAGGAACTGGGGATACCAGATCCTGGCCATGAGGAAGTACTGAGGACATGCAACCCGGGCATTCAGATGAAACTTAGAATGCGTACCTTGGCTATGAGAAAGGAATGAAGACCCGCTACCCATGCCATGATAAGTGACTGAGAATGCATTTCCAGCTATGAGAAGGGACTGAGAACACGTTACCCAGCCATGACAAGAGACTGAAGTGTGCAGCCCCAGCCATGAGAAGGAACTTAATATGCTTTACTTCAGCCATGAGAAGGGACTGAAGATGTGCGACACCAGCCATGAGAAGGAACTTAAGATGCTTTACCCCAGCCATGAGAAGGGAATAAAGACTCACAAGCACGGCCATGAGGAGGGACTGAGGACACATGCCCCAGCCATGAGCAGAGACTGGGGATGCACAACCAGGCCATGAGAAACGACAGAGGACATGTGAACCATGATGAAAAGGGGCAAAGGACATGTGACCCTAACGGTGAGAAGGCACTGATGACGTATTACCTGGCCATAAGAAGTGGCTGAGCACACGTAACCTTGGTCATGAGAAAGGACTGGAGATGCATTACCCCGGCCATGAGAAGGGACTGAGGATGCATTACCCCTGCCATGAGAAGGGAGTCTAGACGCATGATCCTTGCCATGAGAAAGAATTGAAAATGCATTAATTGAGCCATGAGAAAGGACTCAGGAAGCAGGACCCCGGCCATGAGAAGTAACTGAAAAGGCGTTACGCCCACCATGAAAAGGAACTTAGGACACTTTACTATGGCCATGAGAAGGGACTGAGGGCCTGCAACACCAGCCATGAGGAGAACTGAGGACACATGACCCCTGCCATGATAAGGGACTAAGTATGCATTACCCAGCCATGAAATTGGACTAAGAACGCATTATACTGACATGAGAAAGGACTGAAGATGCATAAGCCCAGCCATGATAAGGAACTAAGGATGCATTACCCGGCCCTGAGAAGTGACTTAGAATGTGCAACCATGGGCATGAGAAGGGCCTGAGGATGCATTACTTCAGCCATGAGAAAAGGATGTGCCTTGTCCGCCATTGGAAGGAACTGAGGACGATTTACTCCATCCATGCGAAGGGACTGAGGACACATTACCCTAGACATGAGAAGGGACTGAGAACAAGCAACCACTGCCATGAGAAAGGACTGCAGACGCGCAACCTCTGCCATGAGAAGAAACTGGGAACACCAGATCCAGGCCATAAGGAGGTACTGCGGACACATGACACAGGTATTGAGATCAAACTTACAATGCGTTACCCCGGTCATGAGAAAAGACTGAGGATGTGCTATCCCAGCCATGAGAAGGGACTGAGGACTACTTACCCTTGCTTGAGAGGTACTGAGGACACATGACCACTGCCATGAGAAAGGAATGAGGATGTGTGACCTGGCCATGAAAAGGGACAGAGGACACACACCCCTGCCATGATAAGGGACTGAGAATATGTTACCTGGCCATCAGACGGGACTGAGAACACATTACCCACCCATGAGAAGGGAGTGAGAACATGTTACCCGGCCTAGAGGGACACTTATGCACAACCCTGGCCATGGAAGGGATGGGAAACAGGCATTCCTGAGCATGAGAAGGGACTGAGGATGCATTCCCTTGGTTAAGAGAAGGGACTGGGGACATGAATTACCCTGGCCATGAAAAGGGTCTGAGGACTCGCAACCCCTGACATGCAAATGGACTGAGGATGTGCGACCTGAGTCATGAGAAAATAAGTTGCATACCCCGCCATGAGAAAGGACTGGGACACGTGACCCTGGCCATGAGAAGGCACTGAGGATGCATTACCCGGTCATGAGAAGGGAATGAAGATGAGTGACTCCTTCTGAGAAAAGACTAAGGTCCTGTGACCCCGGCCATGAGAAGGGACTGAGGATGCATTATCCCTGCCATGAGAAGAGACTAAGGACACGCGACCTCTGCCATCAGAAGGGACTGGGGACACCAAATCTCAGCCATGAAGAAATAATTAGGACACACGAATTAAACCTTGAGAAGAAACTTAGAATGCAGTAGACTGGCCATGAAAATAGACTGGGGATGCATTACCACAGCATGAGTAGGGACTGGGGAAACGTGATACCAGCCATGAGAAATGCACACCCGGGCCATGAAAAATGACTGACAATATGTGACCCCTACTGAAATGGAAAAAAGAACCTGACGATGAGAAGGCACTGATGAGGTGTTACCTGGCATGAGAAATGACTGAGGATGTATGACCCCTGCCACGAGAAGGGACTCTGGATGGAGTACTTGCCATGAGAAGGAATTGAAAACACAATAACTCAGGACATCATCAAAATGGAGGCGTGAGGTGAGCATTCTGTAAGGCTCCCCTGGAATTTTTTTTTTAATTAAATTTATTGGGGTGACAATTGTTAGTAAATTTACATAGATTTCAAGTGTACAATTCTGTATTACATCGTCTATAAATCCCATTGTGTGTTCACCACCCAGAGTCAGTTCACCTTCCATCACCATATATTTGAACCCCTTTACCCTCATCACCCACCCCCCACCCCCTTACCCTCTGGTAACCACAAAATTATTGTCTGTGTCTATGAGTTTTTGTTTCTCATTTGTTTGTCTTGTTCTTTTTTTGTTTATATACCACATATCAGTGAAATCATAGGGTTCTCTGCTTTTTCTGTCTGACTTATTTCACTTAGCATTATACTCTCAAGATCCATCCATGTTGTCACAAATGCTCCTATATCATCTTTCCTTAACGCCAAATAGTATTCCATTGTGTATATGTACCACAACTTCTTTATCCATTCATCTATCGAAAAACATTTCGGTTGTTTCCATGTCTTGGCCACCGTAAACAAAGCTGCAATGAACATCGCGTACACGTGTCTCTATAGAGAAATGCTTTTATATTTTGGGGGTAGATACCCAGGAGAGCGATTGCTGGGTCATATGGTAATTCTATTCGTAATTTCTTGAGAAACCTCCACACTGCCTTCCATAGCGGCTGCACCACTCTGCATTCCCACCAACAGTGTATGAGAGTTCCTTTTTCTCCACAGCCTCTCCAACACTTGTTACTATTTGTTTTGTTGATGAAAGCCATTCTGAATGGGGTGAGGTGATATCTCATTGTGGTTTTCATTTGCATTTCTCTGATGATTAGCGATGTTGAGCATTTTTTCATATGTCTATTTGCCATTTGTATATCCTCTTTGGAGAAATGTCTCTTCAGGTCCTCTGTCCATTTTTCAATTGGGTTGTTTGTTTTTTTGTTGTTGAGTTTCATGAGTTCCTTGTATATTTTGGATATTAGCCCCTTATCTGAGGAACTGTTTGCGAAAATCTTCTCCCATTCAGTTGGTTGCCTCATTATTTTGTCAATAGTTTCTTTTGCTGTGCAAAAGCTTTCAGTTTCATATAGTCCCATTTGTTTATTTTAGTTTTTACTTCCATTGCCTTTGGAGTCAAATTCATAAAATGCTCTTTGAACCCAAGGTCCATAAGTTTAGTACCTATGTTTTCTTCAATGCAGTTTATTGTGTCAGGTCTTATGCTTAAGTCTTTGATCCATTTTGAATTAATTTTGGTACATGGTGACAGATAGCAGTCCAGTTTCATTCTTTTGCACGTAGCTATCCAATTCTGCCAGCACCATTTATTGAAGAGGCTGTCTTTCCTCCATTGTATGTTTTTAGCTTCTTTGTCAAAAATTATCTGTCCATATTTATGTGGTTTTATTTCTGGGTTCTCAATTCTATTCCATTGGTCTATGTGTCTGTTTTTCCGCCAATACCAAGCTGTTTTGATTATTGTAGCCCTGTAGCACAAGCAAAAATCAGGGAGTGTGATAACACCAGTATTGTTCTTTTTTTTTAATATTGCTTTGGCTATTCGGGGTCTTTTGTGGTTCCAAACAAATCTGATGATTTTTTGTTCTATTTCTTTAAAAAATGCCATTGGGATTTAATGGGGATTGCATTAAATCTGTATATGGCTTTGGGTAATATGGCCATTTTAACTATGTTGATTCTTCCAATCCATGAGCACAGAATGTCTTTCCATTTCTTTGTGTCTTCTTCAATTTCTTTCAAAAATGTCTTATAGTTTTCAGCATATAAAACCTTCACATCCTTGGTTAAGTTTATTCCTAGGTATTTTATTCTTTTTGCTGCAATTGCAAAAGGAATTGTTTTTTCTATCTCTTTTTCTGAGATTTCATTGTTGGTATATAGGAAAGCAATGGACTTTTGTACTTTGATTTTGTAGCCAGCAACTTTACTGTATTCATTGATTGTTTCTAATAGCTTTTTGGTGGAGTCTTTAGGGTTTTCTATATATAGCATCATGTCATCTGCAAAGAGTGACAATTTAACTTCTTCATTCCCAATTTGGATGCCTTTTATTTCTTTCTCTTGCCTGATGGCTCTGGCGAGGACTTCCAACACTATGTTGAAAAGCAGAGGTGATAGGGGACAACCTAGTCGTGTTCCTGAACGTAGAGCAAAGGGCTTCAGCTTTTCACCATTAATTATGAGATTAGCTGAGGGCTTGTCGTATATGGCCTTTATTATGTTGATGTATTTTCCTTCTATACCAATTTTAGTAAGTGTTTTAATCACAAATGGATGTTGTTTCTTATCAAATGCTTATTCTGCATCAATTGATAGAATCATATGATTTTTGTCCTTTATTTTGTTTATGTGATGTATCACATTGATGGATTTGCGAATGTTGAATTATCCTTGTGCCCCGGGGATGAACCCCACTTGGTCGTGATGAATAATCGTTTTAATGCATTATTGTATTCGATTTGCTAGAATTTTGTTTAGGATTTTAGCATCTGTATTCATCAGAGATATAGGTCTGTAGTTTTCTTATTTTGTGTTGTCCTTACCAGGTTTTGGTATCAGGGTAATGTTGGCCTCATAAAATGAGTTAGGGAGTACTGACTCTTCTTCAATTTTTGGAAGAGTTTGAGCACGATTGGTATTAGATCCTCTTTGAAGGTTTGGTAGAATTCACTGGTGAAGCCATCTGGTCCAGGACTTTTGATTTTGGGAAGGATTTTGATGACTGATTCAATTTCCTTACTGGTGATCAGTCTGTTTAGATTTTCCAGTTCTTCATGATTCAGCCTTGGAAGGCTATATGTTTCTAAGAACTTGTCCATTTCTTCTAAGTTATTAAATTTGGTGGCATATAGTCCTTCATAGTATTCTTGGATAATCCTTTGTATTTCTGTGGTGTCCGTGATAACTTCCCCTTTTTCATTTCTGATTTTGTTAATTAGTGTCTTGTCTCTTTTTATCTTAGTGAGTCTAGCCAAGGGTTTGTCGATTTTGTTAATCTTTTCAAAGAACCAGCTTTTTGTCACATTAATTTTTTCTATTGTCTTTTTGTTCTCTATTTCATTTAGTTCTGCTCTGATTTTTGTTATTTCCTTTCTTCTGCTGGCCCTGGGTTTCGCTTGTTCTTCTTTTTCTAGTTGTTTAAGGTGTAACATGAGGTTATTTATTTGGGATTTTTCTTGTTTCTTGAGATAGGCCTGTAATGATATAAACTTCCCTCTTAAAACTGCTTTCGCGGCATCCCAAAAATTTTGGTAGGAAGCATTTTCATTGTCATTTGTTTCTATGTATCTTTTGAGCTCTCCTCTAACTTCTTTGACCCAGTCGTTCTTTAAAAGTATGTTGTTTAATCTCCATGTATTTGTGTTTTTTTCCTGCTTTCTTTTTGCAGTTGATATCCAATTTCAAAGCTTTGTGATCAGAGAATATGCTTGGTATGATTTCAATCTTCTTAAATTTGCTGAGGC
The DNA here is from genome assembly GCF_964194185.1 of Rhinolophus hipposideros. Classification (NCBI taxonomy): domain Eukaryota; kingdom Metazoa; phylum Chordata; class Mammalia; order Chiroptera; family Rhinolophidae; genus Rhinolophus; species Rhinolophus hipposideros. The sequence continues at coordinate 937,464 of NC_138050.1, forward strand.
TGATTTTGTGTCCCAATAGATGGTCTATCCTTGAGAATGTTCCATGTACACTAGAAAAGAATGTATAGTCTGATGTTTTACGATGAAGTTCTCTATATATGTCAATTATGTCCAATTCATCTAATGTGTCATTTAGGGCTGCTATTTCGTTATTTATCTTCTTTTTGGATGATCTATCCATAGCTGTCAATGATGTATTTAAGTCCCCTAGTATAATTGTGTTTTGGTCAATTTCTCCCTTTAGTTCTGTTAGTAGTTTCTTGGTATATTTTGGTGCTCCCTGATTGGGGGCATAAATATTGATGACTATTATGTCTTCTTGTTGTATAGTCCCCTTTACCATTGTGAAATGTCCATTTTTGTCTCTTGTTATCTTTTTCACCCTGAAGTCTGTTTCATCGGAAATCATTATGGCTACACCTGATTTTCTCTGGGTACCATTTGCTTGGAGTGTCAATTTCCACCCTTTCACTTTGAGTCTATGCTTGTCCTTGTAGCTGAGATGTGTCTCTTGTAGGCAGCATATGGTTGGGTTTAGTTTTTTGATCCAATCTGCTACTCTGTGTCTCTTTATTGGTGAGTTCAGTCCATTTACATTTAGGGTGATTATTGATATGTGAGGATTTCCTGTCATTCTGTCTTTAGTTTTCTGGTAAGGCTGTGTCTCCATTGTTTCTTTGCCTTTTTGTTGTTCTCTGTTATTTCTGTGTGGTGGTATTCTATGATGTTTCCCTCTGTTTCTTCTTTTATTACAGTATATTTTTGATTGGGATGTTTTTTGAATGGTTACCCTTGAGTTTATGTAAAAGAAAGTTTGATATTTAGAGTGGTCCAATTTCTTCAGTACGCTTACTTTCTCTATTCCCATATTCCAGTCCAGGCCTTTATTCTCCCCCTTTTTATGTTTCGGTTGCCACAAGTTGTCCCTGTTGATGGTGGTCTAATAGCCTCCTTTCGTATTTCTTGTAGTGCAGGTCGTGTATTAGAAAATTCCCTCAGCTTCTGGATGTCTGGAAAGGTCTTTATTCCTCCTTCATATCTAAAGAAGATCTTTGCTGGATATATTGTTCTTGGCTCATGATTTCTCTCTTTCAATAGTTTGAATATTTGGTTTCATTCCCTCCTAGCTTGTAGAGTTTCTGCTGAAAAATCTGATGATAATCTAATGGGCTTTCCTTTGTAGGTTACCGTCTTCTTTTCCCTGGCTCCTTGAGGATTCTTTCTTTGTCATTGATTTTAGACAGCTTCAATACAATGTGCCTTGGAGAAGGCCTGTTGGGATTGAGGTAATTAGGTGTCTATTTGCTTCTTGGATTCGAGGATCCAGTTCTTTCCACATGTTTGGGAAGTTCTCATTGACGATTTGTTTGAATATATTCTCTGTTCCCTTCCCTCTTTCTTCTCCTTCTGGTATGCCCATTATTCTTATATTGCTCTTTCTGATGGAGTCAGAAAGTTCTTGTAGAGTTCTTTCATTTCTTTTAAGTCTCAAGTCTCTTTCTTCTTCCATCTGTATAAATTCCAGGTTCCTATCTTCGATGTCACTGATTCTTTCCTCCATCTGGTCAACTCTACTACCTAAGCTGGATATTTTATTGTTAATTTCTTCTATTGAGTTCTTAATCTCCAGAAATTCTATTTGGTTCTTTTTCAAAATTTCAATCTCTTTTGTAAAATCTCATGGTGTTCTTTGATTGTGTTTCTGTGTTCATTAAACTGCCTTTCTTGTTTTCTTCCATCTCGTTTAGTTTTTTCAGAATTGCAATCTTGAATTCTGTCATTTAAATCACAAAGGTCCATATCTCTAAGTTCCTTTTCTGGAGACTTTTCACTGTCTTTCTGAGCTATCTTGTTGCATTGGTTATTCATGGCAATCACTGATTTACTATTTCTCTTCCTAGACATCTACAGGAGTGTCTTCTGCAACAGGTTGATAGGTATGCGAAGAGCTTTTGGAGTTCCAAAGCTCTTTCTGCACCAGATTCAGACCCCGTATGTTTCAGCAGTTCTGTTTACTCCTGCAGGGATCCGCCCAGATAGGTGGGGCCAGCGGCTGGGTGAGTTGTGAGAGGTGGCCCAGAGCAATGGCGGCAACCACCACCACAGCCAGTCCTGCTTCCACAGCTCCCTCCCCTTTACCGGAAATAGTTGAGCTGCAAATCTGTGTATGCGCTCCACAGTTCTTAGAGCAGCAAATATTCTGTCCTTTGATCCGACACTGCTACTTTATCGCTTCTAGCACCGGGCAGGTGGGGGCGGGGCGAGCTCTGGAGGGTAGGGAGGGGCGGCTAGACTCCGTGCCTAGGGCTTCCATTCTGCTTGGCAGTGAGGGCTTAAACCACCGATTTCAGTCCTCTTCCCTCAGTCTTTGCTCCGAGGTCTGCCGTGAGCGAGCGTTGGGTTCAGCCGTGCTATATGCTGCCCCCTCAGCCCTGTGGGCCATAAGCGGAGCACTAGCAGTCCGAGTCCTTCCCTCTCCCGCAGCTGCGGAAGATCCGGGAGCAGCAGGCTCCGAGCACTGAGCTAGGTCTGCGTCCTACGCCCCCGTGGCTCCGTCTCCGCACTTCTCCTCTCCCTCCTCCCCCGCTCGCGCGATTCACCCACCTGGAGGTGAATTCAGTAGTGGTCCTCTTCTTCTTGCCTGTCTGCTGTGCAAGGAGTCCTTTGTGGAGTTATTGTTGTCCGATTCGTTGTAAATTCCAGGGGAGCGTTACAGAGGCTCACCTCACGCCGCCATTTTTTTTCCCACGATCCCCTGGAATTTAAAACTAATCGAATAACAATAACAACTAAACTGATAATAAACAATAACTCCTAAACAATATATCCTACAAGTAATCGAAAACAAAGGATTCCCTGCACAGAAGACAGGCAAGACAAACAGGCCTACTACTGGATTCACCTAAAGGTGGGCGAATCGCGCAACCGGGAGAGAGGGAAAGGAAAAATATGGAGATGGAACCGTACAGGCGCAGACGCAGACCTAGCTCAGTGCTCCGAGCTCGCTGCATCCCGGAAATACCGCAGCTACGGGAGAGGGAAGAACTCAGACTGCTAGGGCTCCGCTTATGGCCCACAGGGCTGAGGGGGCAGCATATAACACGGCTGAACCCAACACTCATGGCAGAGACCTCAGAGAAAAGACTGAGAAGAAAAGGCTGAAAATGGTGGTTTAAGCCCTTACTGCTGAGCAGAGAATGGAAACCTTAGGCACTGAGACTAGCCTCCCCTTCCCTACCCTCCCAGAGCTCACCCCGCTCTCACCTACCCGGTGTTAGAATCGGAACAGTAGCAGTGTCAGATCAAAAGAACAGAATGTTTGCTGTTCTGAGAACTGTGTACCGCAGAAATAGATGCACAGCCCAACTAGTGACGGCAAAGGAGAGGGAGCTGTGGGAGCAGGACCAGCTGTGATGGAGGTGGCCGCCATTGCTCTGGGCCATCCCTGACAACTCACACCGCCACTGGCCCCACCTATCTGGTTGGATCCCTGCAGGAGTAAACAGAACTGCTGAAAAACATCTGAATCTGGTACTGGAAGAGCTTTGGAATTTCAAAAGCTCTCTGCATTCCAACACGGACACTGGGCCCTGTGACCCAGGCGAACTATTAACAGAGGAGAAGCCCATCTCCCAGATAATCGCCTAATTGTGTGGGAAGTTGGAATAGTGCACAGAAAGCATAGCACTACTGTGTGAGAGAGGAAAAAAGGGCTGCAGTCGGAGAGAAAATAAAACATTCTACCAACAAGCATTGGAAAACAAAAGAAAGACCTCTTCCTATCAACCTGTTGCAGAAGCCACTCCTGTAGATATCTAGGAAGAGAAATAATAAATCAGTAATTGCCAAGAATAACCAAGGCAACAAGACAGCTCAGAAAGAAAGTGAAAAGTCTCCAGAAATGGAACTTAGATATGGAAATATGTGACTTAAATGAGAGAGAATTCATGATTGCAGTTCTGAAATAAACTCAACGAGAAGCAAGTAAACACAGAAAAGCAATTTAATGAACTCAGAAATGCAATCAAAGAACAACATGAGCATTTTACCAAGAGATTGAAATTTTTAAAAAGAACCAAATGGAATTTCTGGAAATTAAGAACTCAATAGAAGAAATTAAAATGAAATAAACAGCTTAGGTAGTAGAGTTGACCAGATGGAGGAAAGAATCAGTGACATCGAAGATAGAAAACTGGAAATTACAGAGATGGAAGAAGAAAGAGACTTGAGACTTAAAAGAAATGAAAGAACTCTACAAGAACTTTCTGACTCCATCAGAAAGAGCAATATAAGAATAATGGGCATACCAGAAGGAAAAGAAAGAGAGAAGGGAACAGAGAATATATTCAAAGAAATAGTTAATGAGAACTTCCCAATTTGTGGACAGAACTGGATCTGTGAATACAAGAAGCAAATAGAACACCTAATTGCCTGAATCTCGACAGGCCTTCTCTAAGGCACATTGTATTGAAGCCGTATAAAATTAACACCAAAGAAAGAATCCTCAAGGCAGCCAGGGAAAAGAAGACGGTAACCTACAAAGGAAAGCCCATTAGATTATCATCAGATTTTTCAGCAGAAACTCTACAAGCCAGGAGGGAGTGGAATCAAATATTCAAACTATTGAAAGAGAGAAATCATGAGCCAAGAATAATATATCCAGCAAAGATCTCCTTTAGATATGAAGGAGGAATGAAGACCTTTCCAAACATCCAGAAGCTGAGAGAATTTTCTAATACACGACATGCACTACAAGAAATTCTAAAGGAGGCTATTCGACCACCATCAACAGGGACAATTTGTGGCAACTAAACATAAAAAGGGGGAGAGTAAAGGCCTGAACCGGAATATAGCAATGGAGAATGTAAGCGTGCTGAAGAAAATGGAATACTCTAAATATCAAACTTTGTTTTACATAATCTTAAGGGTAAACACTCAAAAAAAATCCAGAACTGAAAAATATACTGTAATAAAAGAAGAAACAGAGGGAAACATCGTAGAATACCACCACACAGAAATAATAGACAACAATAAAAAGGAAAAGAAACAATGGAGACCCAGCCTTACCAGAAAACTAAAGATAGAATGACAGGAAATCCTCACGTATCAATAATCACCCTAATGTAAATGCACTGAACTCACCAATAAAAAGGCACAGAGTAGCAGATTAGATCAAAAAACTAAACCCAACCATATGCTGTCTCCAAGAGACACATCTCAGCTACAAGGACAAGCGTAGACTCAAAGTGAAAGGGTGGAAATTGACACTCCAAGCAAATGGTACCCAGAGAAAATCAGGTGTAGCCATAATGATATCAGATGAAACAGACTTCAGGGTGAAAAAGATAACAAGAGACAAAGATGGACATTTCATAATGGTAAAGGGGACTATACAACAAGAAGACACAAGAGTCATTAATATTTATGCCCCCAATCAGGGAGCACCAAAATATACCAAGAAACTACTAACAAAACTAACGGGAGAAATTGACCAAAACACAATTATACTAGGGGACTTAAATACATCATTGACAGCTATGGATAGATCATCCAAACAGAAAATAAATAACTAAATAGCAGCACTAAATGACACATTGGCTGAAATGGACATCATTGACATATATAGAGCACTTCATCCTAAAACGTCAGACTATACATTCTTTTTGACTGTACATGGAACATTCTCAAGGATAGACCATATATTGGGACATAAAATCAGCCTCAGCAAATTTAAGAAGATTGAAATCATAAGAAGCATATTCTCTGATCACAATGCTTTTAAATTGACATCAATTGAGAAAAGAAAGCAGGAAAAAACACAAATACATGGAGATTAAACAACATACTTTTCAGGAACGACGGGGTCAAAGAAGAAATTAGAGGAGAGATCAAAAGATACATAGAAACAAATGACAATGAAAACACATCCTACCAAAATTTTTAGGATGCGGCGAAAGCAGTTTTAAGAGGGAAATTTATATCATTTCAGGCCTATCTCAAGAAACAAGAAAATCCCAAATAAATAATCTCACGTTACACCTTAAACAACTAGAAAAAGAAGAACAAGTGAAAACCAAGGTCAGTAGAAGAAAAGAAATGACTAAAATCAGAGCAGAGCTCAATGAAATAGAGAACAAAAAGACAATAGAAAAATTAATGTGACAAAGACCTGGTGTTTTGAAAAAATTAACAAAATTGACAAACCCTTGGCTAGACTCAATAAGATAAAAGGAGAGAAGACACTAATTAACAAAATCAGAAATGAAAACGGGGAAGTTATCGCGGACTCCACAGAAATACCAAGGACCATGCAAGAATACTATGAAGGACTATATGCCACCAAATTCAATAACCCAGAAGAAATGGGCAAGTTCTTAGAAACATATAGCCTTCCAAGGCTGAACCATGAAGAACTGGAAAATCTAAAGAGACCGATCACCAGTAAGGAAATTGAATCAGTCATCAAAAACCTTCCCAAAAGCAAAAGTCCAGGACCAGATGGCTTCCCTAGTGAATTCTACCAAACCTTCAAAGAGGATCTAATACCAATCCTGCTCAAACTCTTCCAAAAATTGAAGAAGAGTCAGTACTCCCTAAATCATTTTATGAGGCCAATATTACCCTGATACCAAAATCTGGTAAGGACAACAAAAAAAAGAAATCTACAGACCAATATCTCTGATGAATAAAGATGCAGAAATCCTAAACCAAATTCTAGCAAATCGAACACAACAATACCTTAAAAAGATTATTCATCACGACCAAGTGGGGTTGATCCCTGGGACAAAAGGATGGTTCAACATACGAAAATGTATCAATGTGATACATCACATAAACAAAATAAAGGAAAAAATCATATGATTATATCCATTGATGCAGAAAAAGCATTTGATAAGATACAACATCCATTTATGATTAAAACACTTAATAAAATAGGTATAAAAGGAAAATACCTTAACATAATAAAAGCCATCTATGACAAGCCCTCAGCTAAATTCATAATTGTGAAAAACTGAAGCCATTTGCTCTACATTCAGGAATACGACAGGGCTGTCCCCTATCACCTCTGCTTTTCAACATAGTGTTGGAAGTCCTTGCCAGAGCCATCAGGCAAGAGAAAGAAATAAAAGGCATCCAAATTGGGAATGAAGAAGTTAAAATATCACTCTTTGCAGATGACATGATGCTATATATAGAAAACCCTAAAGACTCCACAAAAAAAGCTGTTAGAAACAATCAATGAATACAGTAAAGTTGCTGGCTACAAAATCAATGTTCAAAAGTCCATTGCATTCCTATATACTAACAATGAAATCTCAGAAAAGAAATAGAAAAAACAATTCCTTTTGCAATTGCAGCAAAAAGAATAAACTACCTAGGAATAAACTTAACCAAGGATGTGAAGGATTTATATGCTGAAAACTATAAGACATTTTTGAAAGAAATTGAAGAAGACACAAAGAAATGGAAAGACATTCCATGCTCATGGATTGGAAGAATCAACATAGTTAAAATGTCTATATTACCCAAAGCCATATACAGATTTAATGCAATCTCCATCAAAATCCCAATGGTATTTTTTAAAGAAATAGAACATAAAATCATCAGATTTGTTTGGAACCACAAAAGACCCCGAATAGCCAAAGCAATCTTCAGAAAAAAGAACAATGCTGGAGGTATCACACTCCCTGACTTTAGCTTGTACTACAGGGCTACAATAATCAAAACAGCTTGGTATTGGCAGAAAAACAGACACATAGACCAATGGAATAGAATTGAGAACCCAGAAATAAAACCACATAAATATGGACGGATAAGTTTTGACAAAGATGCTAAAAACATACAATGGAGGAAAGACAGCCTCTTCAATAAATGGTGCTGGCAGAATTGGAAAACCATGTGCCAAAAAATGAAACTGGACTGCTATCTGTCACCATGTCCCAAAATTAATTCAAAATGGATCAAAGACTTAAGCATAAGACCTGCCACAATAAACTGTATGGAAGAAACCATAGGTACTAAACTTATGGACCTTGGGTTCAAAGAGCATTTTATGAATTTGACTCCAAACGCAATGGAAGTAAAAGCTAAAATAAACAAATGGGACTATATGAAACTTAAAAGTTTCTGCACAGCAAAAGAAACCATCCACAAAATAAAGAGGCAACCAACTGAATGAGAGAAGATTTTTGCAAACAGTTCCTCCTATAAGGGTCTAATATCCAAAATATACAAGGAACTCATGAAACTCAAAAACAACAAAAAACAAACAACCCAATTGAAAAATGGCCAGAGGACCTGAAGAGACATTTCTCCAAAGAGGACATACAAATGGGAAATAGACTTATAAAAAAATGATCAACATCACTAATCAGCAGAGAAATGCAAATAAAAACCACAATGAGATATCACCTCACCGCAGTCAGAATGGCTTTCATCAACAAGACAAATAGTAACAAGTGTTGGAGAGGCTGTGGAGAAAAAGGAACCCTCATAAACTGTTGGTGGGAATGCAGTCTGGTGCAGCTGTTATGGAAGGCAGTGTGGAGGTTCCTAAAAAAATTATGAATAGATTTACCAATGACCCAGCAATCCCTCTCCTGGTTATCTACCCAAAAAATTTGAAATCATTTATACATAAGGACACGTGTGCTTCAATGTTCATTGCAGCTTTGTTTATGGTGGCCAAGACATGGAAACAACCAAAATGTCCTTCGATAGATGAATGGATAAAGAAGTTGTGGTATACATACACAATGGAATACTATTCGGCGGTAAGGAAAGATGATATAGGAACATTTGTGACAACATGGATGGATCTTGAGAGTATAATGCTAAGCGAAATAAGTCAGACAGAAAAAGCAGAGAACCCTATGATTTCACTGATATGTAGTATATAAACCATAAACAACAAAAGAACAAGACAAACAAATGAGAAACAAAAACTCATAGACACAGACAATAGTTTAGTGGTTACCAGAGGGTAAGGGGGTGGGGGGTTGGAGATGAGGGTAAGAGGGATCAAATATATGGTGATGGAAGGAGAACTGACTGGGTGGTGAACACACAATGGGTTTTATAGATGATGTAATACAGAATTGTACACCTGAAATTATGTAATTTCACTAACAATTGTCACCCTAATTAATTTAAAAAAAATAAAAAAGAGTCATCATCTTTCTCAGTTTGGGGAAATTTTCTACTCTTCATTCTCCATTTCTTCTCTTCTTCCCAAACCCATAGCTGGGTGTTTAATTTTGAGATTACCTTCCATATCTTTGACCTTTGTTCCTCCTCATATGTGGCAACTTCTAGCTTTTTGTGCTGCATAATCTATAGCCTCAACTGCCCAGTTAGATAATCTATCTTCAGTTGTTATTCTGCATGCAACATATCTAATGAGTTGGGTGAGGGTGGGCCATTAAAATGGCCACATTTTGAATTTCTAAGACACTATTTTTTTATATAGCATGTTAGTTTAATGAAAGTGATGACTCCATGAAACTCTTTGTGGTTATAGTTCACATTTTCTTCTGTTGGCTTTACCAACTATGTTTTCACGGGGATTCCCTTTTGTGTGTTTGCATGTGTGTGCGCACGCACGTGAGTGTGTGTTGTATACTGTTCTGACTTTTTTTAAACAATCAAATACTGGTGATTTGGGTGTCTGTTTATATTTGTGGTTGGGGCTTCTCCCGACTGCAGCCCCGATGAGAATCTCTGCTCACTTAGCTAGAGAAGCCTGGCGATGGGGTGTTTCTCTAATACTTTCTTTGCTGCTCTGGACCAGGCTGACACTGAGGGAATTCCCCTTTCGGAGAGCACATCCATTATGGCTCTGGGCAAATGCTGGAGTCAGTTCTTACATTTTCTTCTTTTTTCTTTCATCTTATTTCTCTCAGGTGGACATCAGAGAGACCCAAAGTCCTGTAGCCTGGTTCTCCTCTCCTCCATTCTCCAGGGTATTTAATTTTCAGGCTTCATTGTGAGAGAAGATGCTGCTTCTGCCGGACACTCAGCACAGGAATGGAAGCAGGGCAAGTTCAGCTGCCATGTCTGACAAATGCTGAAATCAACCACTGCCCTGACAATCATCTCATAATGCTCCTCTGTCCTTTAATTTACCTCTAGAATGGATCTTACCCATGAAGCAGGTTGCTTCTATCTTATCTGTTTATATTTTTTCTTTCTATTGATTTCCATGTACTGTCTTTCTGAAATCCCTCAGAGTTTCTAGATTACTTATGACACCTATTAAGCAGCACTCTAATGGTATCATTTTCAAACACATTTCTAGCATTCATGAAGTTTTGTTGTGGAAAAGGAACTTACTATAATACCTAGCATTTTGTCAGTAGCATTAAAAACTACATAACCCATGATTTTATATGTGTCTCTTTCTCTCAATGAGTTTAATGAAGTCTAGGGAGCAACCACCATGCACTTGATAGTAATACGTGCCTAGCCCTGGGTGCATAGTAGGCTCCTGGGGAAGCTCTTTTAAATAAATGAGCACTGGGTTTGTAAACACATCACCATTCAGCATGAAACACTTTAAGTAGCAAAAGCGAATTAACTCTGAATACTGTTGACCTGATCACCCGCCTCCCCCCTCCTTCTTGTGTCAGTCTCAGACACACCCCTTTGAATTTTCACTTGCTTTTGTTTTTCCCACCCAGGTTCTATGAGGAACATGGGTGTGAATTCTGAAGATGTCAGTTTGAGCTTCAGCTTTGAAATTTGCCGACACCAAGCGATTGGAAGAGTCCTTTAACCTCAACGGGAGGGTCTAAGTCCTGTTTTTCCCACCTCGCAAGACTGTCATCTGGGCACTTAGATTAGATAATGCCTAAAAAAGTTTGTCATCAAATGTCCAGTAGGCGGCTGACCCGGTGGCTCTGGCGGTTAGAGCTCCATGCTCCTAACTCCAAAGGCTGTTGGTTCGATTCCCACGTGGGCCAGTGGGCTCTCAAACACAAGGTTGCCAGTTCAATTCCTCGAGTCCCGCAAGGGATGGTGGGCTCTGCCCCTGCAACTAACATTGAACATGGCACCTTAAACTGAGCTGCCTCCAGGATGGCTCAGTTGTTGGAGCGTGTCCTCTCAACCACAAGGTTGCCAGTTCGATTCCTAGACTCCCGCAAGGGACGGTGGGCTGCGCCCTCTGCAACTAGCAACGACAACTGGACCTGGAGCTGAGCTGCATGCTCCACAATTAAGACCGAAAGAACAAAAACTTGAAGCTGAACGGCACCCTCCACAACTAAGATTGAAAGGACAACTTGACTTGGGAAAAAAAAAGTCCTGGAAGTACCCACTGTTCCCCAATAAAGTCCTGTTTCCCTTCCCCCCCTAAAAAAATGTCCAATAGGACTAAGGCATTCTGCACTGTATTTTCATTTGACACCACAGAAGTGACATCATGGTCTCAGGGAGCAGGCAATGGAAGCAGCCTGTGTGCCCATCCTCCCCGCAACCCCTCGATGCTCCTTCTCAGGGGCCTTCCGAAGAACTGCATTTTCCCAGTGACCATGGTCCTGTCTGATGCCATTTGCTCCTCCAGGAACTTTCACCTCCATCAAGATGTAGAATCAAGCTGTTCTCTTTGAACCACACAGAACTTTGCGGCCTACTCTGAGCAGATCCTGAAGGGGTAGCAGGGGGTCTCCAGGCTGGGTTAAAAGTGGCCGTGCTTCCACCCAGCCTTCTGTCTCAGCATTCTTGCCAGGATCACCAGCCATCGTGCTGTGCAGAGGTGCACACTCTGCCAAGAGTCCTGCATGAGGGTCCTGGCCAGCAGCCAGCTCAGGCCCAGCAGGCGGCCAGCGTCACTGTCAGGAACATGGTGACTGAGGTGTCATCTAATTTCAGCCCCAGCCTTCGAAGCACGCGACACGATGCCAAGTGTCACAAAAATGAGCTGTTGCTACTATTTTTAAGCCACTTAGTTTGGGATATTTCTTCATACAGACGTAGTAAGAGGAACAAGCTTCTTACCCGTCCCTAACTTCCAGATGCTCTGTGCATGCATGCTCTCCAAACATCCTCCCAGTTCTTGTCACACCATATCTGCCTTCCTCGTGTGCCTCGTGAACAGACACCATCCTTGCCCTAAAAATTGAAATGCATGCTCCTAAAGGCTTTGGTAAAATGGAAGAAAAAGTGAGAAGTCTTGTCAGCATGTACCCCTTTCTCCCATGTTCCCTCTTCTCATCCACAAACAAGGAAGCAGAGCCCAGTTGTTCACCCTCAGGATCTGCAATATTGGTGACTACTGGCTGCAGCCGCCCACAGGCAACAACAAGCCACAGCTGCAAAACCCTCCCAGAGATGCATCAGGGACCAGTTTTTCTTTTGAAATTGTAAACTGTTTAGGATACTTAATAAAACACCCATTCCAGTGTTAAAGAAACAGAAATGGTTTTTGTAGGAGATAAGCCATCATAAAATGGTATAATAGAAGGGTTTCCTGATTAAATCATGCTAACAATTAAATTCCCTTTCATGACAAGCATTTTGTGGAGAAAGAAGATGGGGACACAAGGTCACTTTATATGTAAGTCATTGGTTTTCACAATATTGAAATGAGTATCTGAAAGAGGAAAACACACCAAACTAGCTATCTGTGATCCAATAAACAAAAATAACAAGTGCTAGGTGGATTTCAACTGTCCTGTTTGTTCTTTGTGGGGGTTTTCCCCCCCTTTTTTTTAGTGAATTCAGTCAAATGGTTTGTGTGTGTCAGCACAATCATGAATCTCTAATTCCAAGGGGGAAAGAGAAGTGAGCTATTCAGAGCTCAATGCAGTGGTTCCGTGGGGTCAACTGCAGGCTGATGCAGAACGCACGGCGTCTCCTCTGTGCCCTTCCCCTTTCAAATAGTTCCTATCATAATTTCGGAAGATCTCCATGATGACTGAAATACTCCAGTATCTGAAACCTTAAACTGAATACACTCCGACTTTGACATAGCTAGGTTTTGTGACAGAATCAAAAGCAAGAAGCTTGGAATTTGATAGGTAATTGTCATTTTGTAACTTTTCCAGACAATAAATGGCCTACATTTCTACAATCACAGTAGGGGTGAGGGGGGGACAGGGGCTTCTGGGTGTCTTCCCAGATAAGGCATAACGTGCCTCTCAAGGAAGCCGAAGGGGCCCCTGGCCCGACATAACTGCGGGACCAGAGGCCACAAGATCCGCGCCATGAAGTAAAAGTGGTAATGTTTGCTCTGCCAGCCTAACAGTGATGTGAGAAAACATGAAAGCACTGGAGTCTATTGGAAGAAAGATAGTTTATTATTTAAGAAAAAACTTTTGTTCAATAAAAATTTTTGTTCAAAACTTTTGTACAATGCACAACAAATAGTAGTTTTTCATGTTTTAGACTAAGCCTATGACCTGAGATCTCCCCTTGTCTGAGAAAAACTTGGGGTTTCCGTATGTCAGACAAATATGTGTGCATGTGTGCATGTGTTTGTGCATGCACATGTGCTACAGTGGCCAGTGTGTGTGCATGTGTGTGCATGTGCATGTTTAGTGCTTGTAAGAGTTTCAGTTATCTTGGCTTGCACAAGCAGCAGCAGCTGGAAACTGTGAAAATTGTTTATGTATGTGAACGATCACCAGAATTCAAAGAAAACACAGCCTTTTTCTAATGACAGGAGGTGACAAGAGCCCAAGAAGTGGGAAACATCCTGTGCTTTTGCCTACAGAGGAAGGACATTTTACATGACTTCCTGCACTGTGGAAACCACTGCTCTCACGCAGTGCTCTCCACAACAATCCACTTGTGAATACCTGTCACTTTTCAAAAGGTGCCTCAGGGGCTTTCCAGAGTTTAGAAACAAATACACCATCCTTTCCTGAGACCCAGCTAAGAACTTATTGACATGAAAATGAAGGTTTTCCATTTCTTCCATCTGGGAAGACACAGGGTTTCTCAGCAATTGAAAAGACTTTGTCTTCTAAAATTTTAGGGTTCCAGACTTGGAACAGCTGTGGTTATTCCAAATATGGAACAATTCTTCAGAGGAACAAGGTAATGAAGGTGGAAGAGTGCTCACCAGAATTAGAGGTGGAGGGAGGGATGAAGAAGGGACCACAAAAGTGATGTCAGCTTAGAAGGTTTGGGACTTAAAGTCCCTCCTCTCCTTCTAGAAAGACAGCATCACATACCTCACCAGGATGCTGAAGGTGCACCGAAGGTGAAAACTGAGATGTCAGTCATGCACCCTCCACCACTGTCAACTATCTAAGTGCAGAAGCAGTTAGCTACGTGAAACCAAGTTTTTATTTATGTGACCTTTCAGCCTCATCACATGTCCAAATTGTACAGCAGGTCCTCGAAGGACATCATTTAGTTATAACGTTGATGAGAAAAAATAAAATCAGTTCCAGGCCTCTGTTTATGGAGTCGGTATGTTCTCCCCATGTCTGTGTGGGTTTTCTCGGGAGCCTCCAGTGTCCTCCCACACCCACAGATGTGTCCATGATGCCAATGACCTGGCTACACTGACCCAGTGAGCGAGTGTGGGTGTGTGTCAGTGGCCTAGAATTTTTTTATATTAGCCACCAATTTAAGAACAGAATTAACATAATCCTAGTGTTACCTAGAATTATTTTCAAAAGATATAAAAAGTCACCAACAATTACACAGGCACGTAATCAGACCCATCACTGTTTGCAAGTCTTCCATTTTTCAATAAACTCATTTTCTCTGTCTCACGTGGTCTCTTAATCTCAGATTTCTGAAACATCTGTCTCTGGCTATACAGAACAGAGATTTTGGACTCAAAATAGCCTGAATTTTAACCCCAGCTCTGCCACTTAACCTACTTTCATCAACAAGCTTTGTGAGGTTTGACTATTTTGTTCAAACTTCATGGAAGCTGGTCACTCGTGGCCTCACAACTTCGTCATGGCTTTGGAGTGCTTAGCCACGGGTAAGGTGAAATGACTTACAGAAAGTCAGCACAAAGTCCCTGAAGCTTAGTGAATTTGAAGCAGCACAGCCCAGTTCACAGCAGACACTGCCCTCATGCTGACTGGCATGCCTTCCAAGGACACGTCAATCATGCCAGAACCCACCATGGCTGGAGATGCCGTATTCAGCAGATAGAAATCTAGTGGGATGTGAATTCCAGGTAATAAACAACAACTACTCTTTTAGTGTAAGTACATCCCATGCAGTCTTTTGAACCTACTTATACCAGACAATTTTCTGTTGTGTAACAGAAATCAAATTTAACTGGGTATCCTGGGTATCAACCTGAAACTTAAAATTTTTTCTTATGCATTCAATGTTCAAAACAAGCTGGGTACATCGCAAATATTTGTCAACACAAAAAAATAAAACCTAACTGAGAAATGAAAAACTGAGGTACTGTGTTCCAGTCTGGAGAATCTGAGTAATAATCGCAGCAGCTGCTGTTCATCAGGTACTTGGTGTCGCGCATTATTTTCACAATAAACTTGTGAGGCAAGCGTTTTATCCCTCTTTCACTGTTAGTGCTCACTGATAGATTTTGGCTCTAAAGGTATGATTTGGACACTGAGCTCTAATTCATCACTTGGGTAGCAGTAGCTTTCAGTGCATGTTGGAAGCAGGGCTAATGTCCACTGGTGTCACCAGTGTCACCAGTCCTAGCGGTGCAAAGCCAGCACCATATTTCATGGAACCAGACTCTATCCTAGATGGTTCAGTATGTTTCACATCACCCCTTTGGAAGACTCTGTACGTGTGACACCCACACATTTAAAACCTCTGGCAACTGCATGAATTGTACTTTACACCTGGCTGTTTTGGAGGCCCTGCACCCCAGCCCCAGTGAACCAGCAAACACTATCACAACTGAGTGCTTCTGTTCTGAGAAGCATAATGTGGACTCCTGGGAAGTTAAGAGAGAGAACCCTCCCTTGACTTCCCAGTCTTGACCAATGAACAAAGAAACCCCACACCCATAGCCATTCCACCCTTATCCACTCTGGAGGTCAGCTAGAGACAAAGTGTGACATCAGTGTGTCCTCTCTGCCCCGGGGGGACGTCTGATGTTGGGTCCCACACAGCTAGTTTGAGACGAGGAGTAGAACACAACACAGCCTCGCCTACTAGGTGCCACGATCACAGCTCCCCACCCTTCTCCCTTTTCATTCTGACATCAAAAGGCAAGTCATAAGGTGCAGAGCTGCCTCCCCCGCAAGGAAGACCTGCCCCTTTGCTGCTGGGGCCACCACCACCGACTGAATAACTTAGAAGTTGGTTCTCTCCTACAACGTGTGGATTTCTGTACCACCTGAGTGCCAGCAAGTGGTGGAGCCTCTCACCCAGCACCAGTTGACAGGCACAAATGCCAGCCCCATCTTGTCCCAAACATAACAGTGGCAGACAGCTTGGCCTCTTTCACAGAAGGTGACATGTGTGGGATGCAGTGACACCTTTTGAAAACACCAGAAGGCTTCTGACTGGCCAGTGTACAGGTCAATTGGCCTGGCTAGCATGGCCTTCCGTGAGTGCACTGCTTTCTAAATGGAGAAGGGGAAATCACAGGGGCAAGGAGAGGCAAGCAACTGGCTAAAAAAGAGAGGGAGGCCAGACCTTCTGCCTGTGCGTTTATAGCATGGCCACTTCCAACAGCCCCAGGTAAGGAAAAGCACAGCTGAAAAACTCTGCCATTTGCAGATGATCAGGCGGGAGTGCTGTCCTGACCCTGCCCAAAAACTGTTGGCAGCCAAGTGCCAAGAACCTTGTAAGGCAGAGGCCACCATGCAGTTTGTCAGTTTAACTCTTTATTGGGACCTACTTCATAGGGTTTTGTGTTCCGCATCATGAACTTTGAAATACTCGAATCCACGTTCCACCTGCACAGCCCCATCTGTCTGACTGCAAGTCCACACTTTCCATCTACCCCCTTTAGGCCTGTCTAATGGGATGCCCAGTCCGCCTCGATGGCTTTCCCAGATGCTGAAGTCATGGAAATTTTATGACATGAAAAAAGTAATAAAAATGTGGGTCCTACAAGTTACCCATGTAAATTAATTCCATTGTACAGCAGTGTTTCTTGAACGATATTTGCCAGAATATCTGTTAAGAGACTACCTTGTGCATGGTGACAGTTGACTGCTTGTCTGCACGTTGACCTCAGGGACTATTGGTAACAGAATGGAGTCAGAGGCCGTACCCCAGGCCTTTCTTCCCAGTCGATCAGCTCAGATCATTTCTAATTTGGAGCCCAAAGCTGTAGCTCTCACCCCGACTTGGGCTGAGTGAGCGCAAGATGAACTCCCCTGTGCTTTCAGTTGTCCAGTTCAGCCTGACTGTAGCTCAGAGTTCCTGAGCTCTGTGGGAAGGTGGAGGTGGTCCAGCCCTGCAAAGCCATGGGACCAAGAGCTCATCGGAGGGGGGCTGGACGTCGTGGCACCAGTGTTTGTGATGTCCTCATGTCAGTGAGTCATTCTTCTCACTAGAAAAGCAGGGATGTTCCATATAAAGTCTGAGATGATTATGCTGGGGACCAAGTGAGAGTGAAACAAAGGAAGGAATTAAGTAAGGCCATCATTAAGGACCGGAAGTTCTGCAGAAAACTGTTAGTGTACCAAAAGGGGCTTCCCGACTACTCAGAAAGCTCTCTGAATTAGAACTCTGATTTACCCAACATTTATTTGAGGTGATGATTCATTCAGCATACTGCTTTTTAATGTCAATGGGAGCTGTAAACAGACCACAATGTCACGAGCCACTTAGGTACAGCGAACAAAGAAGATGGCCCTCATGTACATTCTGGACAGACAAGAAAGGGACTTGGTCTCTGCTGTTATTCCAGCTGGAGACTCACTATTAGGTCAACAGGTGCGATGAAGGTGCAACATTTCACCTACTGTGCATTGAAACCCAGGAAGATGTGATGCACGGCAATGCCTGGCCTTGGAAGCAGACTCCTGAAACATTCCTGTTAAGCAATACCTAGCCTCTCTTCAATTACAATGGCCCACCTGTCAACACTCCCTCCTGCTCATCCCTAAGATGGAACACAGTGTGAGCATCGCGCTGTCTGGCATAGCTTCATGTTGGGAGGCAGGGTTCCCTCTGACCTCATGTTGGTCTCCAGCATTGTGCTGGTGACATCACTGGTCTTCAAGGTACTGTCCCTTGACCCAGTTGGACCCTTTATCTCTGGTGAACTTGTGATCAGTCTTGGGATCCAGTCCTACTCATGGGAGCTGTGCTCTTTGATAACTGGCCTCCTTCAGCTGTCAGTCCTGGGGAGTCTGACCTCACCTCAGTTGGATCCAGAGCTGGTCCAAGTCACCTCCCTTTTAAGCCCATGAGCAGTATGCTCTCACCTGTCCTCTCTCATCGTACCTTCTGTATGATGGTACCAAGGTACCAGGGACACTTTCTTTTCACGGGGAAGAGTTCTCTGAGAGCAAGTGTCCAAACTCGCCCATGGGATGCTAGAGGAGGGAGACAAACATTTAGATAACACAGGATCTACAGGATTTGTAGCTTAGGAAACTACTTCAGCAGTCAGGATAACAAAAGAAAACCCAATTTTTATAACTAAGAACATAAAGGGCATCACTTTATTTAGTTCTAGTCACTCACTTAAAAAGATAATTTTCTCCTACATTATCATTGCCTAAAGCTTCAGCCATGTCCATGTCTTGTTTTCCCTTTTCCAATAGTAGACACTCTGGAGACGTATCGTTTCTGTGGAAAAGGGAGCAGATAAGATCTTGGCGAAGGCATGCACTGTTTCAAACTGCCCATGTTCATTTTTGGACTTGTCGGTTCTTTTCTCCCTGAACAGCTCAAACGCTTTAGTGAGACACACTCTTGAAGGTTTATCTCTCTTAACTTCGGTATTTGGAGGGGAAAAAACAGTAGCAGCAATAACAGCAGTAAGAAAACCACAGCAGAACTTAGACAGGTGTACAGCTGCAAGAACAGGGTTTTTCCGACATTCAGAGCCCCTCACTTAGGACGGCAGAGCACTCAGCACCATCTGTGGGATTCTGGAGTTTTGGTCGGCCTCATTGCCAGTAGGGATAAAGTAAAGAGAAAATTCAAATTCCGAGCCTGTCTTCAGTGACTCCAGGGCATAGTGGAACAGGGTTGAAAGTGGACAAGGGAGGCTGCGAAGAAGCAGGTGTGACCTTCTGATGGCAATGAGCACATGCCCTCCCCAGAAGAACAGCTGAGAGTGTAAGGTAGGCCTTGCAGTGCACAGAAAGGTGGACTCTTGACATCTTTGTGACAGTATTGAACCTGAAGCATGATTAGTGTGAATGCTCTCATTATTCGCCACCTATTACCTCACTACTCCAGGAACAAGATGTCCTTCAGCATACCTCTAGGAAGCTGAAATACAGATCTGCTAAAAGATAGCATCATGTAGAATCAGACTTCTACTTAGACTCCTACCACCACCACCTCCACGACAGTCCCAGGCCCACCAATGACCAGAGGAGCTTCTATGAGCATTAAATGGGACGACAGTTGTGACATGACTAACACATCACACATGGCAAGTGCCTGACATATAGAGAATGCTCAAAAAAGAACAACTAAGCATATGTACACCTGAAACCTAGGGAACTTTACTAACAATTGTCACCCCAATAAACTTTAATTTAAAAATCTGTATTTTATTTTTAAATTTGATTTATTTTATCAATCTTTGTGTTATATCTTAGCCTGGTCCATCTCCATCTGTCTAGTTTATGCAAAGGGAGGCACTAAATGAGATAATGTCTGGGAAGAGCTGGCAGGGCACCAGGGGCCATGGTGGGGCCAGTGGTGCTAAGTAATGTGCTGTGGGTCCCAGATGGACTTCCCCACGTGCCTCATAAAAATAAAGTCAAGGCTCAGGCCCACTCTGACCACAAGGCCACGACACTTTCCTACTCACTAACCTGATATTGGGGTTAGCGATCAGAGAATTAAAATTTTTCTTGTTCCTTTACAGGGAAAATGAATCCTTTAAGAAGGTTCCAGTGACATATCAGAGAGCATTCGTTCATGATGTATCAGGCACACGAGGGTCTCCTATGCCCTCTCTTCAGTAAATGCACTCAAGTCACGCTGAGCTGCATGAACCATCTAGAAGTGGGGATAGGGACAGTCAACTCAATCATCATATGCACATGGCCTTGGTTTTCATGCTGTCAATTAGGATGGAGTCAGGCTAGCAATTACTTCCAAAACAGGGACAATTTTGGTGAGATGGCCATCTGCCTCAATTCAGTGACACACTTACCATGTCCTCAAACACATTTCAACTCTGCCAGAGATGCTACCTGAGCTGACATTGAGGTCCCCAGTCCAGCAGGAATGGGACTTTCAGGGTGGCTCCCAAAGCTTTGATCCCCAACAACTCCTGGGCTATAGAACGTGTACCCTTGAGAAGCTGGTGAGAGAAGAGCCAGCCTGTTGGAGTGTCTGTTTTTTAAATCCAGAACTTCCTGCAGCTCTGTCCATTCTAAACGGCCTCTGGATGCTGCTGTGCAGCTCCTGCACAGATTAGGGCCACAGCACTGCCGAGGGGAGTACAAGATCCATCAGTCCTCCAATCTCTTTAAAACATAGGTAGATTTATTAAACCTCTGATAATATTAAACAATTTATAGAATACAGAAAATAGATTCTTAATATATTAACTCTAGAAACTTGGAAGTCCTGGAAATTAGATTGCAAAGGATTTAGAAAGAACTCCTTATCGAGGCCTTTAATGCTACATTCTTTGTGAGCAGGGTCTTGGAGCCCTTCTGGAACCCTTCCGCTTGAGTCATTACCACTGCTAACGTCTGCTCTGCAGCCACCTTATCTCAGCCGCCAGGAGCCACATGGGAGATGGTGAGGAAGAGAGCTAATCTCTGTGCCGCCAAGAGCCCTTCTCTGTCACCACAGAGACCAGTTCTCAGTGTCTGAAATCAGTGGACGCCTCCCAGCCATTTTGTGATTCTTTCCGTTGCACTGTGGAGTCTTTCTGGAACCATCTGTCCCTTTTCAGAGCTGGCTCATCTGCAGTCCTGTCCCCCCCACCCTACCCCAGTGTCCTGGACCCTCCACACCTGGCTGGCATGTGCTTTTGCTCCCCATGAGGCCACATCCTACTCAAGTCCTCGTCCATTTCCCAGAATTAGATAAAGACCAAGTGTCTCCCACTTGAAACAAACGCTCCATCTGAGAAGACTCAGTCCCCAATCACCATGATTTAATTGCTTTAAGCCATGTTTACTGTTACCTCATCGAAATGAGGACAAGGGAATTGATTTTCTGATTTTCTGATGTAATCAATTTGTACTGGGCTTGATGTTAGGACCTGGCAGGGAGAGCTTACTCCACAAAACACAGAAGGTAAATATCAACTGATACGAAGACTGCCACCAAGTGAAGCCACCACCAAGAAAATGTCAGATGCGAAACTGATGAGGATGCTGAAAGGTTATCGTTGTTAACATTCTCTGCCAACCTTCACTGTTTCCCAACACACAGAAATGCAGCCTGTTGTCTGCAGGAGCCATGCAGGAATGCCTCTGGCAATGCTGACAATTACAGTTGCAAATGAATCAGCTCTGGGAAAGGGAATGCCTGTCAGATCCATTTGAACAATGACATGATGGCACACTGTCTTCAAGTCAACACCAGATCACCAAATCTCCATGACCCAAGTCGTAAGGAATCGTTCTTTTCAGTATTCCATCTACAAGGCCCCTTGACTATGTTCAAGTCATAGGACTCAGCCCACGCTGCAGAGCAGGAGGAGCTCAGGGTCTCCTTCCGGTCCTGGAGAAGAGCAGTGCAGTGAATTATGGTGGAGGACAAGGTGAAGGCATTCATGCCAGCGTCAACCTCACTGCTGTGGTGACCCACTGCAAGTCCCACGTCAACGCTCCGCGGCTCTGCACATGCTGTCTGTCAGACCGTCACCGTCCTGCACAGTGGACACATTCTTCCCATTTTGTGGCTGAAGGCAGGATCAGCAAAGCTGCCACCTGCCCAGTCAACACCAAGGAGAGAGGCCTGGTTCCAAAGTCCTGCTCACGTTTTCCCACTAACATTTTCCAGACAAGTAAATGCCTGAGGACAGAACCTCAGGGAAAATGTTTAAAAAGGACTCAAATGCCAATATCTCCACCACATGGACCAAAAGCACGGGGACGCTCATTGTGACAATATTCGCTCATACATTCCTCAGACGAAGCATAGTTTCCACTGACAGGTCAGTTTCATGAACTAGGGAAGAAACATCACAAATAACGGATATAAGTGACAGTAGATATTTTTCTTTATATAGTTGGTGATGATTACTCATCTTACATATGGACAACCACCAGTAACTATACTCAGATAAAGAAGGTTCAGTTTTAGGTTATCTCATAATCCCAAAAGAATTTGCCAAAAATATCAACTCATTTACTTGAGAAAAAGAAAGCACCTTCAAACATTTTAAAAATACCCCCTCCAACCTACAAGAAAATACAGTCCTGGTTGTTAAAGTGAATCTTTCACTTGTACTTTCACTGTGTCACCACCTTGAAAAACTCAAATGATTCCTTACCTAAAAAAAACAAGAGAGACAAAGCCGCACCCAAGCGAGGCTGAGCTTCCTCCCTGGGCTTTGATGCGGTGGTTTGGATGACGAAATGGGAGAGGTCAGCACTCACAGGCCAAGAACCATGACCTATTGGAACAACAGAAGTGAAAACAAAGGAGGGGCCTCAGAGGGGAACTGGGGCCTGGGTGACCCCACGGGCCAAGCTCAGACATTCCACTCACTTCTGGTTGATTTCACCACCTTGCCATCTGACTCTCCTAGGTAGTTCTGAGTGATTCCGAGATGGGGACACTCACACGCAGTGCCAGTGCCTAAGGACATCCAGTGCTCTGATTTATGGGGCCGTTGTTCCAAAGGCAAACAATGACTCAAAAATGGCCAGGGACCCAGGGATTTGCACAATAGTTCTTGATGACTTCAGAAACTGGAAAAGGGTTTCAGTTTTCACATTCAGGGTTGAATTACCACGACAAAAATAGCTGGGGAGATTTCGTCCCAGGACGTCAGGCCTCTGAGCAGTGTTTCTAAAGGAAGCAAATCACTCTTCCTTTCACATCTCCTCCCTTCACTTGACCAAGAGAAGGGAAAAAAGAGAGATTCATACCAGGGACATCTTCCCTAATTTTTCTAGATCTTATCTCTTGGTTTCTCTGCCATGTTCTAAAGACTTTTTGGGGGGAGGGGCTTTTTGGTAGAACAAATCTGGCGTTGTTTAACCTGTTCCCTCATCCTTTCTCAAACTTAAGAAAAAGTGTCATCAACTGCAGCTGCTGCCCTGGAGTCAGCACCTCTCTTATCTCCAAATGCCCCCTGCCCACAATACGAAGAAAAGTAACAGACATGCTTACATTCAGGCCCGTGTCCTGAAGGTTAAAAATATTTATAATCAGTCATCAAAATAACTCAGAATTCATGTAAGGGGTCTGAACCTATGAAAACATACTGATAGAGAATGTTTGAATCATGCTTTCTTTCATTTGAGATCTGTAGGGTTCAGCTCCAGAGACAGAGGTGTAAGGACCACATTTGGATGGCAGTCGTCTGGCTAGCTGCGTCATCATCGGAACCTGATGGAGTCACGGGACCTTAAGTGAGGGGACCAGCCAGTCACAACATAAACTCCCAGGAGGAGAACATTTCCACTGCCCAGAAAATTTCAAGAAGTGAAAAGTACTTTAAAAAAAGAAAAATCAAAGGAATTCACAAAATACAGTCTATCTACCTAATGGATGACTTCAGTTTTGGGAGTAGTCTCTAGACATGACTAATTTGGAACCACAAAAATGACTGAGTAAAGAGAAATAAGAGTATCTTTTTATTTGGATGGCTCATTATTCTGTGTGACTCCTGCTGACTGAACCATCTCACTGCCGAGGGTCTCTGTGAGGCTGAGTGAAAGAGAATGTCACCAAGCAGTCACCACAGCCTAGTCCTTGCTAAACACTGATGGTCATCACTGCCTTTGAGGTGGCAGAATGGTTCCAAAAGGAGAAGACGGCAGGGAACAAGCTCCATGAGGTTGGGAAGTGGCAGGCGTGCTTTTACTAATGAGTAAGTATAAAGTGTTCTGAAGATGAAAACAGTAAATAACTGCTGTTGTTCCTACATTGAGTGTGGAAGTAATTTCCAGGAGACACAATTAAGGTGGGTTTGTTTAAACAGAAGGCAGGACGTTGTGACTTTTTTCCACCTAGACAAGTTTAGTAATAAATGACTCAAATACAGAAGGGTTTAAAGATGATTGTCTGGGCCACTAAATGTTAATACCTATATAACACAAGAGAGTGTGTTGCCTCAGTTTTAAGTACTTATCCTCCTTTTACCTCAGTTGTCTGTTATCTTCCTAAGCCTGAATGACATGTCATCACCGTGCAGGTAACCTCACTCTGCCAGGAGCTCCCACTGATCCACCTGCTGACGCCAAGAAGAGCACCACACCGAGCCACACATGCCACACACGGTCACTGAGTCAGTTACAAGGAGTTTTGCATCATGTCTCCTTCAGGCATATCGGGAGGGGAGTCAGTGGCTGGCAGGTACCATTTCTTCCAGCCACAGCTTTAGGTCAGACCCCCAACATCTCTCGTTTCCTCATCACAGTCTTGGATGGACCCCAAGTTCCTGTCTCACTCTCTCAATGTCCCCATGTGCCATCTGCAGAGGCCCTGGCCTCATCTCCAGGATGAGTGTATAGACTCTCATCCTTCCAGTTAGGGACAGGCTCACAATAACAATGTCTCATGTGGGACAGCACATCACATAAGGTGTTAGGGAGGGCATGTGAAATGTCCCTCTGCACACAAGTCTTCATAGCAAAGGAGAGGCGCGGATGCCAACACTACACTGAGCAGGTACCTGATGAGCCTCCGAGTGAACTAACTCGGGGTCGTTGTGGCAGAAAAAAGGACCAGGGAATGAGGACACTTTACCTCTGGCCACAGGGTAGCACGAGGCTGAGGGTCTGCCTGGTACAGACAGAAGGCTGCCATCAGACTGTGCTGTGTCCCTCCCGTATCCCTTCCAAAGGTGACATCGCAGACAGCTGCACTGATGTGGAGCGAGTAGACTGCTTGCTCCCCTGCGACCACGTAGACATGAGCACACTCACTGTCCTCTGCCCTGCTGTCCCTTCCTGACAGAGAGAAGGGACAGGCCAGCAGCACCCTGCCATGCACCCCAGCAGCACTCCCCTTCTGCCTCCTCTGCCCGTGCTCAGGAGCTGCCTGTGCAGTGTCTGCCCCTCACATGCCCACGCCTGGTCTTGGTGGCAAAATACCTTCACTGAGAGAGTCCATTTGCTGTGTGGCACATGGGTTGGAACAATGCCGGTGGGGCCGTGCCCGCAGTTCTGGCCACTGACAGTGCGTGAGCCCTCCTGGCTTCCCATACCAGGCAGGAGGGGAGCCCAATGTTTGGTGACATGCCTTCCCCAAATGGTGCACATAAAATAGCCAATGTGCATGATCACAGCCCGTGGGGTGGGAATCGGAGCAGCTTGGCTGGCTGGTCCTGGCTCAGGGACCCTCATGAAGCTGCAGTCAGGCTGTGGTTTGACAGAGGCTGGGGGTATGACAGGCAAAGACTGCCAGTTCAGGACACCAGGAGTCCTGGTGTCTTGAGCTACTGGCATTGGGGACAGGTTGGGACATAGGACCTGGGTCTAGAGAAGATGGCCCTCCTGGATTACAGCTTCTCTGTGTCCACCATGTGAGCAACACAGACCTTCTGGCAGGGGCAGCGCCATGCAGTGATGGACAGGTCAGGTGCTAGCCCTGTGGGAAACTGGATAGGCGTGGGTCAGATGGGGACATTGGTCTCTAGGGATGGCTGGGCAGATGGAAGACAACGCGCTGGGACTCACAACTAGGTGGTGCAGGTGAGAGAATGAGCGAAGGTAATTCCAGCAAAGCCCCCTCGAATGGATGCACCCACAGAGGCCGGCACCTCCCTAGTGTCGGCTCGGGGATGCTGTTTCTGGGGCCTTGGTCCCTCTGAGGAAAGCTGCTCATGTCCATGAAGCTCTGCAGGGACAAGTTGCACCTTAGTGATTGCTCAGAAAGCTCTTAAAAACATCCGCACAAAAGCACATTTGTCTATAGGCAAAATTATTTAAAATCAGTAAAGCCGACATTTAATTTGGAATTTTCCATGGAGAATGAGAGCTGTCCCCAGAACACTGTGACTTAGAACAACAGTCTGACTCCTGCATTTGGAGAAGACAGAACTGTTGGGCTCGGGGACTGATTCCGGAGGGAAAAATAACAATCCACTGAAAAATGCTGTGCTCTAAGATGCTGGTCACACAATCCTTCCAGATATCACCCCAGTACCAATGGTGCCACCTGACTGTACTGAACACCAACTCAACCCCATGCAGCCCAGTCAGCTTGCTCTTGTCCACTGTAAGACTGCCTGGGATGTTTGGCCTGTCCACTCAGCCTCCCAGGAATGTCCTTGACTCTGCACCACCTCCATTGTCTAGACAGTTCCTGGTAAGTGAATGCCTGGCACCACCGAGCCCCTACAGTGAAGAACAGGTCCCTGCTGCCACCAAGCCCTCTTGTTAGTCCATCTAGCCAAGGTTTATAACTTTGTTCTCTTCCCAAAGGACAACTTTGCTTCCATTGATTTTCTCTTCTGTTAGTCTAGGCTCTATTTCACTTATTTCCGCTCTGATCTTTATTTTCTTCCTTCTACTGGCTTCAGGTTTAACCTGCTCTTTTTCCCTAGTTCCTTAGGGAACGTACACATGGCTAGGTTTTAATTTGAGGACTGTATTTTTAACGTGTGTGTTCACAGCTCTAGTCTCCGATGCACGCTGCTCGCACTGCATCCTCTGCGTCTTGTATGTTGTGTTGACTCTGCTCTTTTAACTGTGACCATAACCCTACGGCACTGGGAGACCTGAAGGGTGAGGGTCACACATGGTCGTGAGTATTGCTTTTCCCTAAACTACAGCCTACCCAGGAAACGTGAATCCACTGTAAGCGGAGTTCTCCTTCTGCCTAAAGGAGAAGCTGACTTGCTCATGAAGCTGTGGTCCACAACAGAGACTTTTTTCTGGGTCTCATTTGAGGTACTGCAATACCTGTAAGTAGATGAAGTTCAGCATAGACTCGGAGTAGATGAATTTGGGGCATCTCTGAAGTCAGAGAACACAGATGACAGCAATCAGGAAGAACTGGATAATCTTCTGTTCTATCACTCTGGGCCATTCCCAGTTCCAGTGACAACTACAGGGTCAGGTCACCATGATTCTCATCCAAAGCCACCCTTTCATGTTGCCCATCTCCTCCATCAGCCGGTGTAGACAACTGGCCATGTTTCAGAGGCACGTCCATCACTGTGCAGTCAGGGTCTGAATGACTTAGCAGGTGACCATGAGCCAGTGCTGAATAGAATGGGGCTGGCTTTCCTAGGGAAACACGAAGCAAATGTCCCAGCCTCTTCCCAGCTTAGCACAACTCAGCACGACTCAGCCCGGAAGCCACCCATAGGGTCTCAGGGGATGAAGCTTGCCCCTGTCATCCAGACCTGGCTGTTGGGAGTGTTGCTATACGTTGTTAACAGCTGCCACGTCTTGTCCAGAGATGGCACATTTCAGTGGCAGGTGAAGTCATTCTTGTTTGTATGTGCAGTTGCAGAGTGTTGCCGAACACACTGGCACCAAAAGCATGTTAATACATCGTTACTAATTCTAACAGTAGTCAGACAGGTCTGAGGGCTCACACCCACATACACGGACTTTGAAAGGACTTTGAAAAGGACTTGTGATGGGTCCCCAGCTTGTATCCCCTTGATTGGAGTGCAGCTGAGAATGTCATGTTAATGGTGAAACAAATCTTCAGGTAATTTCTTTAAATGTGTATCTGATGTGACAAGAGGAAAAAAAAAAGAAAAAAAGGAAGTGTGGATCTGCATGAGCATGTACATATTTAGTTGCTTAGTGGAGTGGAAGGTAGCAAACCAGGGAAAATGAGTGCTTTGCTGAGGCACGTAGCTGTTGTGGTCATCACAGGCTAGTAAGTCCAAGTGATTGTGAAAACCAAACTATTTCATTCAGAAAGCTGGCCAAGAAAATACATGGCAGACCTTGGCTCATTAATACAAATCAAAAGTTTTACCTTATCATGTACCCTACTTTCATTTCTTCTGAGGAGAAAATATTGTTCCACAGGCAGCAGTCCCAGTATTATTAAAACTGCTTTACAAATGGGACAGCTAAAGCAAAGAGAAGTTGAGTAATTCACTCAGGATCTCGTCTGAGTCACAGCAAACCTGACAAAAGAAGCCACTTCTGCTCACTTTTTGTCCACTGTCCCCTTTCGCCTCCAGGAGACATTTCTCCCCAGCTTCATTTTAAATAAAGTCTCAGATTTAGACTAATTCAAGATTCTGTTGTAAAGTAAAAAAGAACAAAAAAAAAAGGGTACAAACTAACAACAACAAAAAAATAGGCAAATTAAGCCTTTGAGACGATGCAACTCCAGTTATATCCTCGAAATAATAGAAAACAACATCACAAAAGGAGACCTTTTTTCCAAGCCAGAGTAAGTCAGTCAGCCTCCCAATTGGTCTTGACCTGATTTTCATGAATTCTGTGATCTTCAATCATTTTCTTCAAAGCACAAATGCCCAAAGTCTGCCTTTAGTAAAGTTAGGAAGCGCACTGGTGAAGTCCTGGAACCAAGATGGACACCTATTTCTGAAGATGGCCACGTTATTGAGGCTTCAGGTCCCGGCCCCTTACAAATGCCATGAGAGGCATCACCAGACACATCAGAGCTCAGGGCAATCAAAGGTGGTTAGTTTTGTGTACGTCTGACACCCCTCTTGTCATACCTGCATGTCTCCTACTGCTAGCCCCAGCTCCCAGAACTCAGACATGAGGGCTCTCTGACTAAAAACGGGTTTGTGCCACAGACAAGCTTAGCATTTGCTTAGCAGACACCCCAGGGTGAATGCTGTGCTGTCACTCCCTGACCTTCCAAGGTTGATGACAGGGTAACAAGCTCAGTCACCTTACACAAGGACAACGCTGCAGCTGACCCAAGGCCTGGACTTTTACCCACTCTGTCCCAAAGTGAGCAGCCTGCTACCTTGCAGCAGTGGGTGCTCAGATTGTACTGCTTTGTCCCTAAGCAAAGCAGGCAGTGTGGTCAGGGAGACATTAGGACTTGGACTGTGGAAACCAGACTGCCATGTGGCCCCTCGCTTCACCAGCCGTGTGGCCTTGGATGGTGCCCTTTATTTCTCCCACCTTTTCTGTCTGCAGGAAGAAGAGCAGGGCACTCACGAGGTCTGAGAGTCAGAGCACAGTGCAGAAGCCATGCTTCTTGCTCCCCGAGACAGACAGGCAGGTCCCTTCAGATCAGTGCTGCCTTCTGCCTGTGCCCCAGGACCCTGTGCCCCCAGACCATGTGTTCCACTCAGTGCACTAACTGATCCTCAGTTCGTAGCATTAAAGCCCATGTCTTCTCTCCCTGCACTGGGTTCCCACACTCTCTTTAGCATGTGGCTCAGGCATCGTGGCCTGAATCCTAGTGCCCTGCACTCTGCATTCCAGGCCCCAGCCTCTGCTGTAAAGGAGGTCTGCTCCCGCTGGACTGCTCCCCAGTCCCCCTCCTGGCCGGCAGGATGACAGATCCCACTGTGCCAAACACAGTACAGTCAGCCCCCCTTATCTGGGGTGGATACTCTCTGAGACCCCCAGTGGATATCTGAATCCACAGATACTACTGCACTCTACATATGCTATGTTTTCTCCTATACATACCTGTGATAAAGGTTAATTGATAAATTAGGCACAGTAAGAGATTAGCAACAATCGCTAATAATAAAATAGAATGATTATAGTGACATACAGTTGTCCCTTGAACAAGGTAGGGGTTAGGGGCACTGACACTCCCCACCCCCGTCAGTTGAAAATCTACATGTAACTTTTGACTCCCCCCAAAAGTAACTAACAGCCTACAGTTGACCAGAAGCCTTACTGATAATGTAAACAATTGATTAACACATATTTTTTATATTATATGTATTACATACTGTATTCTTAGAATAAAGTAAGCTAGATAAAAGGAAATAGCATTAAGAAAATCATTAAGAAAAGGAAATACATTTACTGTATTTATTGCGAAAAATTCACATATAAGGGACATGCACAGTTCAAACCATGTCATTCAACGTTCAGCTGTATTGTTATAAAAGTTATATGAATGTCATCTCTCTCTCTGTTTCTCTCAAAATACCTTAACTGAACTATACTCATCTTTCACTTGTAAGAAGCACTTTACGGCTTCTCTCTTGCATGTCCAAATCACCAGCATCCAGAACTCTCATGCTTTGGGGCTATTACGAAGTAAACTAAGGGTGACTTGAACACAATCACTCGATACCTCAACCAACAGTAACTCTGATAACCTAGATGGCTACTAAGTGACTAATGGATGGGTAGTGTCTACAGACAGTATGGAG
This sequence comes from Rhinolophus hipposideros, assembly GCF_964194185.1. Classification (NCBI taxonomy): domain Eukaryota; kingdom Metazoa; phylum Chordata; class Mammalia; order Chiroptera; family Rhinolophidae; genus Rhinolophus; species Rhinolophus hipposideros. The sequence goes on from NC_138050.1 coordinate 967,999, forward strand.
ACCCTGGACAAAGGGTGATTCACATCCCTAGTGGGACAGAGCAGATGATGAGAGAGTCCATCATGCTTCTCAGAACAAAGCACAATTTAAAACTCATGAATTGTTTATATTAGGGATTTTCCATTTAATATTTTTGGACGGAGGTTGACCACAGGTAGCTGAAACCATGGAAAGCAAAACCACAGATAAGGGGGGACTACTGTAATGACATTGGCAACCAGTGACTTGACCTCATCGTGCGTTAGCTCACAACCCAGGAGGCAGGTGCAACTGTGAGCACACTGGATGAGGAAACTAAAGCTCAGAGAAGTTCATGTGCCCAAGATTTACATGATCAATGAGTGACAGAACTGGAACTGGGATTCAGGAGTGGTCCTCCAAATACAGGCCATGCTGTCATGGCCTCTCACAGACCTTCCATGCCCTGACCATGCTGACTGCAGCCAGGTGGACCACTCCCTCCTCTGAGTATCAATGCCATCGAGAAGGCACAGCTGCTCCCTCACTGCCTCATCCTTCAGCTACCTGACCCTTTGGCTGTCTCTACCATCCCATCAGATGACACGGGCTTCTAAGCCTCTTTGCCTCCACCAGCATCTTGCCTCTTTTAGTTTGTACTATCCCACACATTCTCTCTTTTCTTTTTCAAGAAACGTTTTATTTTTCCAGGGTCAACTGTACTCCTCCATCCTCTTTTTCCCTCAAATTCTTACTCAACCCAGTTAACACTACTTGAAAGTTCTTGTTACAATGCAAGATTTGAATAATCTTGATTTACTCATGATTCATTCTTTCTTTGTCCCTCTGAGACACACCTTCCCTGCCTCCCTTGTGTGACAACCCCGCTTGGGGCAGAAACACCTCCACTGATTGTCACTGTGATAGACTCACTGTATCACATCAGTGCCAAAGAGAATCAGCTCTTTTGAAAACATCAGTGTCAGATGTGTTTGTGTGGGTGGGGAGTGTCTAAACCAGGGGTGTCCAAACTTTTTTCAACATTTTTTACCAAGGGCCATAAGTGGTAAAATATACAAACAGCCAGGCCACTCACTTGAGGTGAAGTACGTATTGCCTCACCTGGTTTATTTAAGCAAACTAAATATATTTTTGGAATTTGCTGCGGGCCAATTAAAAATGGATTGTGGGCCGCAGTTGGCCCACGGGCTGCAGTTTGGACACTCCTGGTCTAAACCAAGGTTGGCTACTCGTGCATTATTGACAAAAATGGCCAGGGGATAGGTATACCGGGTTCACTAATCTTTTCTCTCTAGTTTTGTGATGAAAATTCTCCATAATGTAACATTTAAAACAATATTAAGAGGCAACAATAATAAATATTTGTGTGAGAAAACAAAAGGCATAGCTATTCTGTAAACATGTCCCACATTAGACTCACACTTCTCATCCTATTGTCCAAGTCTGATTTGGGTGCCAACGATGGGTGCCCAGTCTGGCTTTCTGTGGCGATATCCTCCAGAGGTGTTGCCACACAAGCCGGTAGTGCATGTTGTAAGTAAATGAGGATGTAGGCAATGGCTGTTCTCCAGGCCAAGCAGCCAAGACTCAGCCACTGCTTAGGGAGAGACCTGCTGGCCTCGTATCTGCAACAAGGCTGACAGGAGAAAGTTAGCAGAGGCAGTGGGCTGAGCTCACTGCCTACCGGGTCTGCACTCTGCAATCATCTCTGGGAAGGTTGCCTGATCCTATGACCAGGCCCCTCCCTATAGGTACCCGGTCTACATACAGATTCACACACAGGATTATGATCTTGTCAGAAGCATTGCCTCCATGTTTTGGTAAGTCTCCTTCAACATGAACTAGCCGTTTTGGTAAAATAAGTTTGCAGTTCAACAAAAATACTCTTGTCAGTGTAGTTCACCATGACTTCATTTCAATATTGAGGTAACCGAGACTGAAAGAAGTAGAAGGAAATTGGACTTATCATTACCCAGAATCAACATATCAGTGAAACAAGTGTCAGGTGGAAAGTCAAAGACTTTAACATTTTCTTTGCTTGTCGATTCTTTCTACTTAAGCCTGGATATAGCTCAGAAAAATAACAGCCATATCGCCATATTAGTCCATGTCATTTGGGAGGAGACCTAAAAACTAATCCCAGAATCAGAGTTGGCTCAACAGACCTCCCAGCAGTGTTTAGCATTTAGCAAACTTAGACACAAATGGTGTCCTTGCCTGTATTGATACCAGAATGAAGAAGTGACTGCAATGGACTTGACCCAGGCCTGTCTGTGCAGCCAGTAAGCAGTAGGATAGTTCTACCAGAGGTGTTAAAATACTGAAATATTTTCATGCTGGTTAGTAAGTAGTCACTGACCCCAGACCACAGAGTGTTCCTGGTCACCCATGCCACAGAGCCCCTCCTCTGGGGAATCCAAGTGCTCAGCAGGGGCACCCAGAGACCTGCCTGGTGTGTTGATATGCATCTCTACCAAATGGTTGGAGATTGGTGCCATAGGGACTGACAAATATTCTGTCTTTACCCCTGGGCTAGCCCCGAGTTACTGCCCTGGCATTCACATGGCTCTGCATCTGCAAGGACTGGCAGCAGCTGCACCACCGGGCAAAGGTGGTGTCAGGGTAAAGTTTTCCAGAAAAGAAAGCTGTCAAAGGGAGCATAAGCCTAATGAAGCAGAGTTTCCGGGCACCATTGAATGTAAAAGGGTCCTAGTATGCCAAGAAGTGCACATCAGGGAAGAAAATGCACAGATTTGCCATAAAACTGACAAGTAAATTATTAAAAATCAAACAAGTAATAAAAACAATTCTTCTTGGATTTCAGCATTCATTTAAAAAGTTAACTGGCGATACACTGGGTGGCTTAAAAACAGAATAAATCAACCTAAGCTTGTGAGTTGTAGTTATGAATAATCTTCACGGCAACAATTAGAGGCAGTCGAAATCATTTACGTCATCTTAGATTGGGCCAAATTTCTATAATAAAGAGATGACCAATATAAGTGATTGAAGATGATGATGACAGTGATGATGATGATGGTCTTTGTTCTAATGGAGTGTAAAAGTTAATCCAACATTTTCCCCCTTTATTATTCCATTACCACCTAATTATCATCAAAGCTATACATATTGTATACAACTGTACATAGCAATCAAAAAATGGCCCCAGAGAAAAAATGTGCTACATGGACTTTGTTGACAGCTATTAGACACCTCATGCTTCATTAGGAATACATAAAAACATCCTTGGTTATTACAAACTCTTTTCCAGTGAAGCTAGAAAACAGCTCTTACAGAAATCTTCAGATAAACCTACCACAGCATTATTGATTGCTTACGCTTATGTGCTCAGCAGAAATTATGGGACAAATGTGTATTAACTATACAACTTCCCCACATTAGAGGCGATCTCACTGCTCCTCCTTTGAGAGCTGGGAGCACAGGTGACCAGTCGTGTCCCCATAATCTATAGAGCTAATTTTTCAATCAAGAGTTTCAACCTCAATTGTCAATTAGCAGTAAACAGTCAGAGAAAGAATAGATTCTACAGAGTCCAGATTATGTACTGTGGCCTATTGGTGGGCTGTGAAATCAAGTTAGTGCCCCACAGACAACATTTCCTCAATGCATTACAGTAGAATAGAACAGAACAGAACAGAAGTGTTTTAAATGCATAACCCAAAAGCATATTTTGGCTAAATTTTTAAGTAAATTGGAAAAATGTAATTATTTCTTGCATATAATTTGCAAATGTATCCCAAATGTACCCAGCAGCTAAATTCAAGATGGTCTCTTCCTAGTTCCTGGAAGTCATTTCTAGGCTACTTGTACCCTGAACAGCAGATAACATTAATTTCTAGCATAAAGGGCCATGGGGAAGAATGCATCAAGAGAAAACAACTGAGATCAGCTGGGACCTGGTACTCAGGGAGGTACCACAATGGGGAAGGGGAGAAGCGGGCACAGGAGCTGACAGGGAGCCACCCGGGAGAGGAAGCTGATGCGACTGCTTCCCTGGTCTGTCTTCAACCCTGGTCCCCAGCATCGTGCATCTTTGAACACTCTTCCCAAAATCCCAATGGGGTCCGAGTGCTCTGGGTATGTGGCCAGTCCGCTAATGTGGGAAGAAGCCTGGAGAATCCAAAACCAAGGATATGATGTATGGAGCTGTTTGTGACCACCTGGAGTTTCAATTCCCCCAGAGGGACACATCACACTACAATTAAAGACACCCTGGGGGGAAAACGTGTTCAACTGACCCACAGAGTAAATGGGTCTATGGACCTGAGCTTAGGGCAGGAATTCAGAGTAAGTGTGTTTCCACTTCTAACACCTTCCATCAGTGTGTGAGATGGGTCACCACAAACAACTCGGGAGAGCTGACAGCAAATGAAAACGGGCACTGTTTGAAATCCTGGGGCTGGGAGAGAAGAAACCACATCTGAAATTTGTGTCCACTTAAAATTGTTTTCACTGCAAGTTAGGTTTATATAATGCAAGTCACTAAAATTGACCGTGGGTTTACCCCCCATTAAAACATGAGGAAACTTCGACGTCATCAAAATTGTGGCGTGAGGTGAGCCTCTGTAAAGCTCCCCTGGAATTTACAGCTAATCAAACAATAACTCCACAAAGTACTCCCTGAACAGCAGACAGGCAAGATGAAGAGGTCCACTACTCAATTCACCTAAAGGTGGGCAAAACACACGAGGGGGGTAGAAAGGAAGGGAGAAGTACAGAGATGGAGCCGCAAAGGCGCAGGACGCAGACCTAGCTCAGTGCTCCGAGCTTGCTGCATCCCGGAAATGCCGCAGCTGCCAGAGAGGGAAGAACTCAGACTTCTAGGGCTCCGCTTAGCCCACAGGTCTGAAGGGGCAGCATATAATATGGCTGAACCCAACGCTCACGGCAGAGACCTCGGAGAAAAGACTGAGAAAAGAAGCCTGAAAACAGTGGTTTAAGCCCTCACTGACAAGCAGAGAATGGAAGCCTTAGGCACTGAGACTAGAAACACCCTCCTAAACCCTCCCAGAGCTTGCCACGCCCACAACTGCCCAGTGCTAGAGGCAGAACAGTAGCAGTGTCATATAAAAAGGACAGGATGTTTGCTGTACTGAGAACTGTGGACCGCAGACACAGATTCGCAGCTCAACTAGTTCAGGCAAAGGGGAGGGAGCTATGGAATCAGGACCCGCTGTCGTGGTGGTCGCCGCCATTGCTCTGGGCCACCTCTCACAACTCACCCGGCCCCACCTATCTGGGCGGATCCCTGCAGGAGTAAACAGAACTGCTGAAACATACGGGCTCTGAATCTGGTGCTGGAAGAGCTTTGGAACTTCAAAAACTCTCCGCATACCCACACGGACACTGCACCCTGTGAAACAGGCGAACTATTAACAAAGGAGAAGCCCGTCTCCCAGGGAATCCCCCCATTGTGTGAGAAGCTGGAGTAGTGCAGAGAAAACAAAGCACTACCGTGTAAGAGACAAAAAAAAAAAAGGATGCAGAAGGAGAGAAAATAAAACATTCTACCAAAAAGTACAGGAAAAAAAAGAAAGACCTCGTCCTATCAACCTGTTACAGAAGCCACTCCTGTAGATGTCTAGGAAGAGAAATAATAAATCAATAATCACAATGAATAACCAAGGCAACAAGACAGCTCAGAAAGAAAGTGAAAAGTCTCCAGAAAAGGAACTTAAAGATATGGAAATATGTGACTTAAATGACAGAGAATTCAAGATTGCAGTTCTGTAAAAACTCGAAGAGATGCAAGAAAACACAGAAAGGCAGTTTAATGAACTCAGAAACACAATAAAAAAACAACATGAGCACGTTACAAAAGAGATTGAAATTTTAAAAAAGAACAAAATAGAATTTCTGGAGATTAAGAACTCATTAGAAGAAATTAAGAATGAAATAACCTGCTTAGGTAGTAGAGTTGACCAGATGGAGGAAAGAATCGGTGACATCGAACATAGAAACCTGGAAATTACACAGATGGAAGAAGAAAGAGACTTGAGACTTAAAAGAAACGAAAGAATTCTACAAGAACTTTCTGACTACATCAGAAACAGCAATATAACAATAATGGGCATACCAGAAGGAGAAGAAAGAGGGAAGGGAACAGACAATATACTGAAACAAACTGTTGATGAGAACTTCCAAAACTTGTGGACAGAACTGGATCCTCGAACAAGAAGCAAATAGAACACCTAATTACCTCAATCCCAACAGGCCTTCTTCAAGGAACACTGTATTGAAGCTGTCTAAAATCAACAACAAAGAAAGAATCCTCAAGGCAGCCAGGGAAAAGAAGACGGTAACCTACAAAGGAAAGCCCATTAGATTACCATCAGATTTTTCAGCTAACTCTACAGCCAGGAGGGAGTGAAACCAAATATTCAAACTATTGAAAGAGAGAAATTATGAGCCAAGAATAATATATCCAGCAAAGATCTCCTTTAGATTTGAAGAGGGAATAAAGACCTTTCCAGACATAGAGAAGCTGAAGGAATTTTCTAATACACAACCTGCATTACAAAAAATACTAATGGAGGCTATTCGACCACCGTATACATGGAAAATTTGTGGCAACCGAAACATTAAAAGGGGGAGAGTAAAGGTCTGAACCGGAACATGGGAATGGAAAAAGTAAGCGTACTGAAAAACATGGAATACCCTAAATATCAAACTTCCCTTTACATAAACTTAAGGGGCACCACTCAAAAAATATCCAGAGCTGAAATATATACTGTAATAAAAGAAGAAACAGAGGAAAACATCATAGAATACCACCACACAGAAATAATAGACAACAATAAAAAGGAAAAGAAACAACACAGCCTTACTAGAAAACTAAAGATAGAATGATAGGAAATCCTCACATATCAATAATTACCCTAAATGTAAATGGACTTAACTCACCAATAAAAAGGCACAGAGTAGCAGATTGGATCAAAAAACTAAACCCAACCATATGCTGTCTCCAAGAGACACATCTCAGCTACAAGGACAAGCATAGACTCAAAGTGAAAGGGTGGAAATTGACACTCCAAGCAAATGGTACGCAGAGAAAATCAGGTGTAGCCATAATGATATCAGATAAAACAGACTTTAGGTTGAAAAAGATAACAAGAGACAAAGATGGACATTTCATAATGGTAAAGGGGACTATACAACAAGAAGACATAAGAGTCATTAATATTTATGCCCCCAATCAGGGAGCACCAAAATATACCAAGCAACTACTAACAGAACTAACGGGAGAAATTGACCAAAACACAATTATACTAGGGGACTTAAATACATCATTGACAGCTATGGATAGATCATCCAAACAGAAAATAAATAACGAAACACCAGCCCTAAATGACACATTAGATGAAATGGACATAACTGACATATACAGAGCTCTTCATCCTAAAACATCAGACTATACATTCTTTTCGAGTGTACATGGAACATTCCCAAGGATGGATATCCCATACATTGGGACATAAAATCAGCCTCAGCAAATTTAAGAAGATTGAAACCATACCAAGCATATTCTCTGATCACAAGTCTTTGAAATTGGATATCAACTGCAAAAAGAAAGCAAGAAAAACACAAATACATGGAGATTAAACAACATACTTTTAAAGAACAACTGGGTTAAAGAAGAAATTAGAGGAGAGATCAAAAGATACATAGGAACAAATGACAATGAAAATATATCCTACCAAAATTTTGGGGAAATTTTAAAACTGCAGCGAAAGGAGTTTTAAGAGGGAAATTTATATCATTACAGGCCTATCTCAAGAAAAAAGAAAATCCCAAATAAAAAACCTCATGTTATACCTTAAAGAACTAGAAAAAGAAGAAGAAGTGAAAAACAAGGTCAGCAGAAAAGGAAATAACACAAATCAGTGCAGAACTAAATGAAATAGAGAACAAAAAGACAATAGAAAAAAAATCAATGTGACAAAGAGCTGGTTCTTTGAAAAGATTAACAAAATTGACAAACCCTTGGCTGGACTCACTAAGATAAAAAGAGAGAAGACACTAACAAAATCAATTGAAAAAGGGGAAGTTATCACGAAAACCACAGATATACAAAGGATCATCCAAGAATACTATGAAGGACTATATGCCACCACATTCAATAACGTAGAAGAAATGGACAAGTTCTTAAAAACATACAGCCTTCCAAGGCTGGACCATGAAGAACTGGAAAATCTAAACAGACTGATCACCAGTAACGAAATTGATTCAGTCATCCAAAACCTTCTCAAAAGAAAAGTCTGGGACCAGATGGCTTCACTAGTAAATTCTACCAAACCTTCAAAGAGGATCTAATATCAATCCTGCTCAAACTCTTCCAAAAAACTGAAGAAGAGACAGTATTCCCTAACTCATTTTATGAGGCCAACATTACCCTGATACCGAAACCTGGTAAGGACAACACAAAAAAAAAGAAAACTGCAGATCAATATCTCTGATGAATACTGATGTAAAAATCCTAAACAAAATACTAGCAAATCGAATACAACAATTCATCATAAAGATTATTCATCACGACCAAGCGGGGTTCATCCCTGGGGCACAAGGATGGTTCAACAACCGCAAATCCATCAATGTGATACATCACATAAACAAAACAAAGGACAAAAATCATGTGATTATATCCATTGATGCAGAAAAAGCATTTGACAAGATACAACATCCATTTGTGATTAAAACACTTAATAAAATAGGTATAGAAGGAAAATATCTTAACTTAATAAAGGCCATATATGACGAGCCCTCAGGTAATCTCATAATTAATGGTGAAAAATTGAAGCCCTTTTTTCTTCGTTCAGGAACATGACAGGGCTGTCCGCTATCACCTCTGCTTTTCAAAATAGTGTTGGAAGTCCTTGCCAGAGCAATCAGGCAAGAGAAAGAAATAAAAGGCATCCAAATTGAGAATGAAGAAGCTAAATTATCTCTCTTTGAAGATGACATGACGCTATATATAGAAAACCCTAAAGACTCCACCAAAAAGCTGTTAGAAACAATGAAGGAATACAGTAAGTTGCTGGCTACAAAATCAACGTACAAAAGTCCATTGCATTCCTATATACTAACAATGAAATCTCAGAAAAAGAAATGCAAAAAACAATTCCCTTTGCAATTGCAGCAAAAAGAATAAACTACCCAGGAATAAACTTAACCAAGGATGTGAAGGATTTATATGCTGAAAACTATAAGACATTTTTGAAAGAAATTGAAGAAGACACAAAGAAATGGAATGACATTCCATGCTCATGGACTGGAAGAATCAACATAGTTAAAGTGGCCATATTTTACCCAAAGCAATATTCAGATTTAATGCAATCCCCATCAAAATCCCAATAGCATTTTTTAAAGAAATAGAACAGGAAATCATCAGATTTGTTTGGAACCACAAAAGACTCCAAAAAGCCAAAGCAATATTAAGAAAAAAAAGAACAATACTGGAGGTATTACACTCCCTGATTTTTCCTTGTACTACAGGGCTACAATAATCAAAACAGCATGGTATTGGTAGAAAAACAGACACATAGATCAATGGAATAGAATTGAGAACCCAGAAATAAAACCACATAAATATGGACAGATAATTTTTGATAAAGAAGCTAAAAACATACAATGGATAAAAGACAGCCTCTTCAATAAATGGTGCTGGGAGAATTGGATAGCCACATGGAAAAGAATGAAACTGGACTGTCACCATGTTCCAAAATTAATTCAAAGTGGATCAAAGACTTAAGTATAAGACCTGACACAATAAACTGCATAGAAGAAAACATAGGTACTAAACTTATGGACCTTGGGTTCAAAGAGCATTTTATGAATTTGACTCCAAAGGCAATGGAACTAAAAGCTAAAATAAACAAATGGGACTATATGAAACTTAACAGCTTCTGCACAGCAAAAGAAACCATCAACAAAATAAAGAGGCAACCAACTGAATGGGAGAAGCTTTTTGCAAACAGTTCCTCCTATAAGGGGCTAATATCCAAAATATACAAGGAACTCAAGAAATTGAACAACAAAAAAACAAACAACCCAATTGAAAAATGGGCAGAGGATAATAAACATATGAAAAAACGATCAACATCACTAATCATCAGAGAAATGCAAATAAAAATCACAATGAGATATCACCTCACCCCAGTCAGAATGGCTATCATCAACAAGACAAATAGTAACAAGTGTTGGAGAGGCTGTGGAGAAAAAGGAACCCTCATACACTGTTGGTGGGAATGCAGACTGGTGCAGCCGCTATGGAAGGCAGTGTGGAGGTTCCTCAAAAAATTACGAATAGAATTAGCATATGACCCAGCAATCCCTCTCCTGGGTTTCTACGAAAAAAATCTGAAAATATTTATACATAAGGACACGTGTGCTCCAATGTTCATTGCAGCTTTGTTTATGGTGGCCAAGACATGGAAACAACCAAAATGTCCTTTGATAGATGAATGGATAAAGAAGTTGTGGTACCGCAAAGGAAACCATCAATAAAACAAAAAGGGATCCTACTGTATGGGAAAAGATATTTGCCAATGATATATCTGATAAGGGATTAATATCACAAATCTATAAAAAACTTACTCAACTCAACTCCAAAAAAACAAACAACCCAATTAAAAAATGGGCAGAGGACTTGAGGAGACATTTTTCTAAAAAGGACATACAGAAGGCAAGAAGACATATGAAGAAATGCTCAACCTCACTAACCATCAGAGAAATGCAAATAAAAACCACAGTGAGATACCACCTCACTCCAGTCAAAATGGCTATCATCAATAAATCAACAAACAACAAATGCTGGCGCGGATGTGGAGAAAAGGGAACGCTAGTGCACTGTTGGTGGGATTGCAGATTAGTGCAGCCACTATGGAAAACAGTATGGAGGTATCTCAGGTATCTGAAAATGGAACTACCCTATGATCCAGTAATTCCACTCCTAGGCATCTACCCGGAGAAATCCAAAACTCCAATTCAAAAATCTGTATGCACTCCTATGTTTATTGCAGCACTTCACACAATAGCCAAGATATGGAAACAACCGAAATGCCCATCGGTAGATGACTGGATTAAGAAGCTGTGGTACATTTATACAATCGAGTATTACGCAGCCATAAAGAAGAAAGAAATCTTATCATTTGCAGCAACATGGATGGATCTAGAGAACATTATGTTAAGTGAAATAAGTCAGAAAGAGAAAGACAAGTACCATATGATCTCACTTATATGTGGAATCTAAAGAAAAGACTATGTGAATGAACTAATCAGAAACAGTTTTGGGGACACAAAGAAAAAACCGAGAGTTGTTAGATGGGTGTGTGTGTGGGGGGTTTGGGGATAAGGGGAAAGGTGAAGGGATTTGGAAGCAGCTGGTAACCACAAGATGGCCTCAGGGTTTTTTTGAAAATTAATTTGGGGAAGGTATTCAATAATGTTGTAAAAATTTGTTGGGTATCCGATGGACATGCGTCCTATTTGGGAGACCACCTCAGGGATACTGTGGATACCTGATCATGGCATTGTACACCAGAAGCTAAACATTAATGAATGCCAACTATAATTTTATATATATAATGTGATGGTTCAGTGTGAGGTCGGAGGGATAGTGGATGGGGGGAGGGGGGTTCACAGTGTGAGGGATATAAATGATGAACGTCTAAGTATTACCTTGTCTTGTACACCTGAAACTAATAAATAAATAAAAAAAAAGTTGAGGTATATATACACAATGGAATACTATTCAGCGGTAAGAAAAGATGATATAGGAACATTTGTGACAACATGGATGGATCTTGAGAGTATAATGCTAAGCGAAATAAGTCAGACCAAAAAGCAGAGAACCCTATGATTTCACTGATATGTGTTATATAAACCAAAAACAACAAAAGAGCAAGACAAACAAATGAGAAACAAAAACTCATAGACACATACAATAGCTTAGTGGTTACCAGAGGGAAAGGGGTGGGGGGAGGGAGATGAGGGTAAGGGGGATCAAATATGTGGTGATGGAAGGAGAACTGACTCTAGGTGGTGAACACACAGTGGGATTTATAGATGATGTATTACAGAATTGTAATTTTACAATTACAATTGTAAATCTATGTAATTGAAATCTATGTAATTTTACTACCAAATCTCACCTCAATAAATTTATAAAAGAAACCCAAAAAACATGAGAACAGTAAATTCAACATCAAATCTAAAAGAGTCAACAATTTCAGCCTCAGAAAGCAAAGAAGAAGGTGCTGGGCACAATAATGTATAAAGAACTGTTTTGTAGAACTATTTTATAAAATAAAAAGGTGCTTTCACGTGTAATTTTCCATGTTGACTAGGGTTACTGCTACTAAAAATGACGAGAAGACTAACACCTTTAACCACGCGCAGGACGTGGGTACGTGGCTGCAAAGACAGAGGATGTGGAAGGTGAGGCTGCGCGAATGCGGCTGTGAAAGCCAGTACCCTGCATCCCAGATCCTACGTCTCACCTCAGCATTTATGTCGGTAGCGTCCTTCCATCCCTGGACTGCACTAGAGCTTTGCTCATGAAAAAGCTTTATCACCTGAGAGAACAGGTAGGTTTGCACGTACTCAGATGCAAAGTGAAGAGTAAACCGTTCAGTGGATTTCAGGAAACAACTCTCCAGTGCCAGAAATATGTCTTATCCACCTCTACTCAATTTCAAGTCACCTGTGGCATCCCGCGTGATGTGATGGCCATGTTAGCTTCAGACTTTTTTTTCTATTAACTGTTTTTAAGCAAAGAGTTTGAGCAACCTGTAATTTCAAAAGTAGATGACTGTGACTGGTGTGACAGCAGACACCAATGAGGCAGACGGACACACATGTCTGCATCGGGTCCTTCCCAATGGTAAGCCTGAGTCACCATAGAGAAAAGCAGGGGTCCGTTCTGCATAAGTGTGACCCAATCTCAGACAGACTGCTGGGGAGCCCTGCCTCTCGCGAAGCGCTTGTCCACACAGTGAACACTACATGTCCAGCGACCACGTGGAGCCGCAGGCTCTGGGCTCTGTGCTGGCAACTGTCATTGGCCCCGTGCTCCCACCAGGTCTGCTCATCAGCTGTGTCCCCTGCCCCTGTTACGTGTGTGTCTCTGTGGCATCACACACGTGGTCTCCAGAGCCCTGTGGTGCTGGCGGAGGTACAGTGATGCTAAGAGGGTGAAATGGTACGGAAGGATATGAAGAACTGCTGATTAGAGAAAGGGTGCAGTGATGTGCTGCATGTTAACAGTGACCCGTAAGCCAGTACCCTCACGGGACCAGAACAATGCCCCCCTTTTATTCCAAACATGCACTTTAGGGCACCTGTTAGCCTTTTGTTGTTACTTTTCACTTGTGAAGTCACCTTTGATGTTCATTTTCAATGCATTTTTATTTGATGAAAATACTGTGGAAGAGAGAGGTGACAGGATTTGTCCCAATCCTTCAACCCTGCTGTGTTGCCTGGATCCTGAATGTCCAGGTACAGGCAAGAGCTCGACTCAGTGAGTGTTTTTGGGTGACTTCTTAGAAGCACTACACTGAGGAATGGCAGGGGTCTCAAAGGACGGTCCTGACACTATGCCCACCTGCAAGCAGAGGCCATGGCTTCAAGAGTCTGTTACTGTAACACCAGCTAGAGTAAGGTAGGTTCAGCAAGAAAAATTGAAAGGCCCAAACATGTCACACAGTTGCAGGGAAGAAAGGTGTGCTCTGCTGAGGAAGAGGTTCACACGCACTCTGGCTAAGAGCAGACTACGTGGTCAGGGAAAAGGGCCTTTCCCAAGACGGTGCACCTTTCCTCCAGGCACCTTCCCACACCCATGCAGGCCGATGGGGCCACAGCCCCCCTGCCCACCACCATCACCTGATGGTGACATCTCATTCCCTCACTCACCCTTCCAAGTGAGAGGGGCAAGTAACAAATGTACTATATTTTTCACAGCCTAGGTCTCAGGTTAATACTGCTGCACAATGATTTCTTTAGAACTATGGCCATAACCTAGGACCTCGCATGTACTCAGACACCAAGTTCTGTGACTGCAGAGCCGGCTCCAAATGATCCACCCTGTTTAACGAGGTGCTGAGTTGTTTTTCAGAGACACCAGACACACCTCGCAGGTCATGTAGCCCAAGCATGCACACAGAAGAAAACTGCGACCTCCAGCTGCACCTGGAACTAAAGTCCCCCACCCCAACACACATACACACACACACACATACACACACACACCCATGCACAGAACCAGAACTTGAACCTCTTAGAAGCAGAGGGGTCCCGCTGTCTGGGAAGAGCCAGTGCTGGCATCCTGTTACCATAAATGGCCAAACTCCCAGGTCCTCCAATTAAAACTCACCTGCTAGCACGTCTGAACACCTGTTCCCATAAACCCTTAAAAACCCTTGGCCTGGCCCAGCAAGTAGGATGGACTTGAGTGCCCAGGTCAGTAAACCTTTTTCACTCCCAAACCTGGCATTTTGTGTTTTGTCCTTTTGAAGAGGGCGCAGGGACATGGGTTTCGGTGACAGCACCTAAGGACTGGCTTGTGAGGACGGGCCTGTGTTACAGCGCTCCCTGTCTGCATAGGTGGTATGAGGATGGTTTCCTCCTCTGACCCTGACCAGCATGCCTCTCCTTGTCCATCATAGTGAGACAAGCCAACATCTCGACATGTGAATATGGTTAGGTCCTAGAGAGGCTAAGGAACACGTGATTTCACTTCCTGCAATTTCTAGGGCTGCTGAGGAATTTGCCTAAATTATCAGACCACAGTCTTGAGGTTACAGAGAGTAAGCAATTCATATAACATGCATCTAAACATCAACACTTCAGCAAAATTCACTTTCAGGACCTTGTTCAAACTTACAAAGTCTTAGAAGGGTTGGGATTGAATTTGGAAGTCTTCCACGTGCAGGGAATGAAAAGAACAAACAGTTGGGATTCTGCAACAGAAGAAGCATTTTCTGTGATGAGGCTGAGCAGACTGCGCTGGGGTGCACATGACCTGAGGAAACGGGACAACCACCAGGATGACCCCATCGACCTCGCTCATTAAGCCCCTGCACGGCCATGCACACAAGCAGGGCTCAGCACACGTCAGCTGACCACACCACAACTGTCTAGGGCACCATTTTTAGAACTCTAGCGTAATGTGTGCCATCACAGAGTTACACAGTATTCCAACATCTGCCCTTCACCTGACTGTGAGCTGTCGAGAACGTGGGTCACAGCGTCGCAAGCCCAGGCCTTGCTAACACTGTGCTCCAAAAGGAACTCCGAACTGACCCAAAGATACGGCTTTCCCAGCAAGACTGGCATTAGTCCCACACATTCCACACACATCCCCACACTCCAGGCCGTGGGGACACTGAGGCACAGGAGGAGCCCGAGACCACACACGTCCCTGATGGCAGAGCTCATTCAAGCCTCCAGTTCCAGGCCAGACCGCTCACATAGCTCCCCAAACAGCATGGTAAAAACCCTCCTTGGGAAAACTTTTTGAAAAAGTCAAAGCCTTTGCTTGGTATAAACAAGGTAATTAGTTAATTAGAACTACTTTTATACTAGGTTGTGTATAGAGAGATATCTCAGTTACAGTGGGCCTGATAAACAACAGTTATTATTACAGAGCATGAAGCTTAGCCCAGATGCTCATTAAGCAGAGGCAGTGGCTTGTTAACACACTGGGCAATCGGACAGATTTGCCTAAGAAAAAACAGTTTTTTCCTCTACTCTTGCTCTTATTAATTCTATGCATTTCCCAGTGACAAGGGCTCTGCCCCCGGACATCTCTCTGGGCGTGGCTTCCCAAGGTCTTTAAGTACCACCTGGAAGACGTGATTACCTAACAATTTGCCAAAAAGGAGGGCTGCAGGATCTTTGGCTTTTTGAATTGCAACTATTTTCTGTCATCATAAAGAAAAAGCTAATCATTTTTTCCAGCAAACCACCCCCTCTGTCTCCTGTACAGACTATTACGAAATTGCCAAAGACCACACACTTGGCTTTCTCTGTTTTCACAGTTTTTAAAACCATCATCAAAAGGCAGAAAGGAGTGGGAGATGAGGGTTTCTTTCCAGCCCAGCATCTGAAGTCAAATTCCACTGGTAGACTGCTATTCTCTTCTGGCTACTTTCCATCAGTTCCATCTTCTTATTAAGTGTTTATCATCTCGCTTAAAGAAAAGGGAGACAAAAAAAATCTCGAACTGTGTCCAACTGGGAAAGTGCCATGCAGCCTTTACAGTCCTGCTATCGAATATTCTAGAAATGAATTTTAAAGACCAAAAATTTAGCTCATAATATAAAAGTTAGATTTATGATAACATTTATCTCTATGTTAATAAGGAATTTGTAAACAAAGATGATTATCCAGGTCTTTGAAGACACACACCATGAATTAGTCCAGCTACATGCTAGGGATACAAGGCAGTTGGTTTTAAGAGAGCTGGCCCAATGTGAAATGTTTCTTTTTTATGTGAAATTATGTTGGGAGAATTTTGAAATGCACACCATCTGAGTCACAGGCACTGGCTTCGAAGCAGGAATTTAGCACAAACATTTTTGAGAGGCGGATCAATGATGTAAAGTTTATTTTCAAAGGAGAATAAAATAAACGTTTCAGTTCCAAAACCAACCTGACCCAGGGGCAGGGTGGAGCATGTCACTGAGCCCAAAGTTTAGGAAAATCATCAGAGCTACTCCTCGGGTCACCACAGCAGCCCTCCTGGACCGGACCATGTCCCCACGCAGCCATGGAGCACTCACTGAGGTTTGCCTCCACCTACCCACTCAGCCCTCTCCCAGCAGGGACCCCAGTAGTTGGCACCACCTTCCTCAGGTCTCAGGGTGACTCAGCCCTCCAGGTCATCCATCAACAATGCCTCCCACCACCTCCTTGGCCACACACACTTTGATCTGCAGGTGATAGTCTTGGAGTTCCTGCTTATATTCCAGTTTACATTTCAGTGCCTCAGGAGAGCAGTGATGGTTACAAATGACAGAGTCTTTGACCCCTCAGGTGCTTACAACAGTAGGTGCCTTTGCCTCTCCTGCTGCCACCACATGGATTTTCCATGCTCCCTCTGACTTCCAAACTGAATTTGTTCTTCCAGACTTAAGCCAGGCATTATCTGCACTATGAAACCTCTGCTTCTCCTGTAACTTTTCACTGCCCACTGTTTCTATCCCACCAAGTATCTGCTGCCAAGTACTCAGGATTTATTATCCACTCACTTTTTCAATATTACTCTTGAATTGTTCCACACATGTAACCTGGTCTCCCTCACAGATACCTCAGGCAATCTGAGGGTACAATTATTCTTGTATAATGTTCCCGGAAGACCTGGTCACAAAATGTCACTCAGTAAACGGTAATGGAATCACTGATGGAAGACACGCTTCAAACTTTGGTGGAGATTCGAGCTCAAGTGGTGATATGTTCATATAGCTAATTTCCAAAGCATCACCTAGACAAGTATTGAGTTTCATTTTATTTTGAGTCTGATTGTTCTTATTTTGAATCGTTCATTTTGGTGGGGTAGGGGAGGAGGGCAAAGGGCAAAGTGAAAAAGTCTGAGAACAATATGCCCTGCATGGCACAAAAGAGTGGCATCAAATAATGCTGTGTGTTGGAATCACCTGGTGAGTTTATTAAAAATAAAATTTTAAGCCTTAAGACTCATCCCAAAACTACTTAAAAGATACCTCCCATTTCAAATGGGATCAGAAGCTTCTCTCTATTTTAACAAGCTCCCTAAAGCTTCTGGATAACCGGCCAGGCACAGACCATTGATTGGGCTGGCTTTTGGAAATCCCTCATGGAAACACTGGGTTCAAACCCTGCTTTTGGAGCTAAAAAGCCATGTGATTTAGGAGACGATTGTTAAAACCCTCTGATCCTCATTTACTCATGTGAAATTGGAAAAATTAAATCCAGTTGCAATGAGGAGAGGACCCTGCTTTTACTTCTGCCCTCTGGTGTGGCTGTCCTCTGGGCCGGGAATATGGAGTCACTCCTCCATTACAGGCAGTATCTGTCACCTCAGTGCCCATCACCCTATAGAAAGAGACAATGCTGAGACCAGAAGTAGAATCATCAAGGGCCCTTCTAGCCTGGAAGATGGTTTTAAACTCTCTCTCTGGCCCCCAGTCTGGAGATGTTCTGG
Organism: Rhinolophus hipposideros; assembly: GCF_964194185.1. Lineage (NCBI taxonomy): Eukaryota > Metazoa > Chordata > Mammalia > Chiroptera > Rhinolophidae > Rhinolophus > Rhinolophus hipposideros. The sequence goes on from NC_138050.1 coordinate 986,177, forward strand.
GCACCCTGAGCGAAGGGCGGGGGGTGAGCTGACCTCTGCCACAGGAGGCAGGCTGAGCTCCACCATGACATGGCCTGCAAGGGACCCTATGAGTTTGGCTGAGAAGAACCATGTCTAGTAGCAAGTTGTATAGCAGTCATTGTATAAATTACTCTTTCTGTTATCCTGGAAATTTAGCAAAGTCTTGTCAAATGTTACAACCTTGTCTGAGTTGCATCATAGGAAATGAAGGAAAAAGTTAAAATTACAACTTTTAAACTTTTTCCTTATACCACTGAAGTAAGCTGAAGTTTTTCACATAGCAACATATATTTGTTGAAACTGCCTAGTGATTAAGCTTAATAACATATGAGACCACTGGTATCAGTTAGGTACATGTTAGGTTGCTGTAACAAAGACCCAAAACAGAATGGCTTAAACAATTTGGTAGAACCCACAAGTTAGCAGTCCAAAGATGACAGTAAAAAGAGAGAAAGACTCTGGGTGCTTAGCATCATCACTCCTACTTTAGTTCAAACCTTCTTCTGCCACCTCTTCACTGAATTATTGCAGGAGACCCAGACTATTTCTATTTTATTACTCTGAATGTCCTCAGTACATGAGGCTCCTGTATCTTGGTTAGACAGTGGCTCTGCCTCGCAACATCCCAGCCTAGGGAGAGAGAAATAAGGATGAGAAGATGTGCCCCTCTGGTTTGGAATTGGCCCACATTGCTTCTGTTCGCATCCTGTCAGTGAGAACCTGGAGCCGGTGGCCAAGCTGCCATGTACGAGAGATGAGAAAATGTTGTTTTAGCTGGGTAGCCAGATGTCCAGCTAAAACTTCTAATATTATAGTCAAAGAGGAGGTGAGATGTCGGTGTGAAGTCATTTTCGTCACACCACCTCACCAAAGCTGATGAGTAAAATAGCCTCCATTCTCCTCCAAAGAGCCTCTACGACCCACTTGGGAGCAGCAGAGAGGGGTGTCCAGTACACAAGGGCTGAGCTCTTAGTGAGCTAAGGACAAGCCTAGTGGACCACCTAAATCAGTGATTTCTTCTCCACATATACGTCCCTTGATCAACTAAGGACGTTTACTCTCCAACATTTATGTTTTTCAGAAAAAAAAAAAAAGGAAAACTGTGTACAAGATATCAGGTCTGGAACTAAACGGATGAAAAATATTTGTTCCCTCCCCTTGAGGTTTTGCTTTAGTGAAAGGAACAGTCATGGGAAGAGGGCAGTCAGAGTTAAAACCCCAACGTGAATGAAACGATGTGACAATACAGTGGTGGAAATGACTGCCCTGGGGTGAGATGATGGTGAGTAAGAGAAGTCTCCACAAAGAGGAGACAGAGATCAGTTTCTTACTAAGGGGTGAAAGAACAGGACTAGTTCAGGAGGGCCACAGGTGGAGCAGTGACTTTCAGTATGACCGAGGTAGAGGTAGGTCTGTGAAGGAGTGAAAGAGAGTAGGTGTGGGCACCAGCAAAGCCCAGCACATCTCAAGAGGATCATGACACTGACCATGTGAAGTTGCTGGCATCATGGGGACACCATGGTGAGGACGCCATGGGTGTGGAGGCTCTTGCAGCTATTGCAGTCATCCACTGACAGGTGACGAAGGCTTGAGCCAAGGTGGGGGGGCTGATGCTGAGGGAGGAGGGCGTGGAGATACCATAGATGTGGTCCCTCCCTTCCTCACATAACTTTCTGAAAGCATCTCTGATGTGTCAGCCCTGATGCTCAGTCCTGAGAATAGAAAGAAGAAAAGACATCGTCCCTGCCCTCAAACAGATTATAGTCTAATAATGAGTTCAAGATGATCAAGAACTATGATTACTGACTATATGTGTCTGTGATAAAACAGAAAACTAACGAGGTAAATTATTACTTAATGTACTCCATTCAGGAGGCAAAAATCTTTAGAATCTGGAATCAATAGGAAAAAACTAATGAAAGTAGATTTTACTGGTGAAAATGTTGGAAACTAATGTGACTCCCAGGGAATTAAATACATACATAGGCATTAAACATCCATTCAGCAATTATTTGTTTAAATTTTATACAACTCACTTCATATTCCATTAATAGTAAAATTAGGATTCAAGTTATTTATACTGTTAAAATCTGTACAGGTAAATATACATTTTTCTAAATAGGCTATAGTGACACATATTTTAATGTATAAACAATAACATATGTCCTTAAACATTTAAATAAGAACTGTGCATTACTAGCTATTGGTGAACATCCAAAGTTGTTTCTCCATAATCCCCACGGTACCCAGTCTAGCCGAGGGGTGTGTGAAATCTGTGTGGCCATCTGGGAGGAGACAAAGGGAGAGACCAAGAACCGTGCTCAGGCAGCACCCAGGTCAGGCTTCTCCTTGTCTTCTTGTCTCCTTGTGGCTTCTCCTTGTTTCCTTGTAGGGTGAGCTCACAGAGACGAGCCAGCCATGCGCAGCACAGGGGGAGGATCAGCATACCTGAGGTCTCTGTAGGATAGAGTCCTCCTCTGGACTCAAGGCTAGTTCATGACAGAGTGCATCGCTGCAGCTCACAGGCTTCTAATTATCCGCATTTCATTGACAAAGGAAGATGGCGCATCTCCCTACTAAGCCAGCCACTTAGTGAAACCACGTGGGACTGAAAGTGAGAACATCCTGTTTGAGCAAAATCGCACGCATAATTTGAGAAGTCAGAAAGGCATTACCCTTGTTGGCATCTGACCAGCAAAGCAGAAGGAACACACCAATGCCTTTAGTTAAAGTGCCAAGAACTCTTTAGTGACCTAACCACATTGGTTGTGGGGACTGATCACAGAGAAGCAACACAGAACAGCTTTGGGGATAAAAGCTCCATGTCGATTACTGTCACTACTTGTGAAAAACGTCGATACTTAATCCCTTAACTGTTTGTACAGAATCCACTTTTAGAAAATATGGACATGCTATCACCATATATTTAATAATACGTAAAATTCAAACTCAAGAGGAAAACACCTGAATGTAGGAAAAACCATTTTGTACAGTCCAGCTTAGCTCTTAGTGGAACTTCAACACATAATTGAAAAACAACAGCATGAATGACAAATGGTACACTGAAAACGACTGATTAGTACTCAGGGTGCAGCAAAGAAACAGTGATGAATGAACATCCCAGAACTTTAAGAGGCTGTCTGGGTCTACACACACCAACACTCCTGAACCACTAAAGCTGAATTCACTTGGGATTTCTAGAAAATTGAGTAAGAAGCCACATGAGAACAGACATGCTGTGACAGGCTGTATTATTGTTCCCAGCGATTCATCCCCTGCCCTATAAGAAGACACACCCAGTGTGCGTTCTGCAGCCTGCAGTGCCACCATGGAGGCCACAGTGTAGCATTGCCACATGGCTTTACTGGACTAATGACACAGAAGCAGACGCGGTTGTACCCAGTGTGCTGCGGGTTCCCCCAGCTTCCCTGCATTTTTCTCCTTCTAGGAGGATGACTCATCCCTGATGGATACTGCTCCTTCCGCATAGGTCCAAGAGTGAGAAGATCATGCAAAGCCAAGCAGACCCACAAGAGCTGTGGCAGCCACTGCCAACTGCAATCACCAGCATGAAATGTCAAGACGAAATCAGCACATGGGAGACCATGGAGACCGGGGGGCAATTTGGCACAGCCAGGCTTCCTAACATGCAGGCTCCACAATCACTCACAGAAAGCATCGCCCAGGTAAAACCTGACCATAACCACCTGATGAGAAAACATGTCTTGTGCTCTGCATAACGGGATGTACACACCTCACTCGCAGTGGGAGAATCCTCTTCTTGCACCTCTATCGGATTTCCCCACAGCTGTGTGATAAACAAGTCCCCGGGGCCTGCACTCACAGAACACACAGCAGTGACCTAAGTCAACTTCCTCTTTGGTGATTCTTTACTTCTCCCGTAGTTGTTTTCAAACATCCTTCTATCTAGTACAATCTCCTCCCAAGAATCCAGGATGTGTCAATTGTCCTGGAAGCCTCATTACCAAATTTCACAGACTTCAAATAACACCCTCACTTGTTTTGCCTTCCGTCCTTAGGACTCATGTGACACAGGAAACATCAGGCTCCAGGAGGGTCCTTAAAGAACCATGGGCCTCCTAGAAAATTAAGGCAGACTTAGTAGGGAGTTATTTGGAGGGTGGTAAAAGTCTCTCTGGTACCCCTACAGTCACTCCAGGCCACAGAGGTGATTGGTGACTGGTCTTAAACATCAAATAAGCCTGTCTGACAGACTCAAAATACTGGGGCAATTCCACAGAAAATAAGAGAACCAAAGCATGAAACCAAAGTCAGAGAAACCCAATAGCCAGGTGGAAATCTACTCCAGTCCTTTGAAGAACTGGAGGATGAAGACAGCCTTCCCTTCCTGTATTCACATAAACATTTGCAATGGTTTTCTAAATGCAGGAGAACAACTGCCTTTTCAGCCAGTGGATCAAACAAAGTGTGAGCAGGTGATGACTGCTTTCCAAGAGCAGCCAGCAGGCATCACAGCAGAGGTGACAATAAGAGCACGTGGGGTAAGTCGGAGTTGAAATAGCCACACAACATTTCCAAAAGTCCAGAGGACATTACTGTAGATTGTATCCTAGAGCTAGAAACATGTCTGAATTGAAATTGTTTTCATTTTTTGCCAGAAGTAATTCTCCAACTTTAAATTTATATCTTTATAAATGTGACATTTTTCTAAAAGAAAAGACCTCATTGTTCCCTCTTTCCTCTGTGACCTCTTGTTTAATTCACATAGCACACTGGAGTCCTTTCATTTTTTTTCTTTCATTTTCAGCACAAAACTGGCATCTTCCTGATTGACAGCCAAATGTTCATAAGCTTACCTTTCCAGGTACTTTTTTATTGTATTCAAAATGCCATCAATAGATTTAATTACATTCAGCTTTCTCAAAAAAAGAAAAGAAAAAAAAAAAAAACCAATCCCATTGGCACAGTAAAATATGTTGAGTTTGATGTGTTTGGCTGCAAAAACTTTCATTTAGCCAAGGCTACACAAAGTAGCCTGAAATCCTGAAATCTCCCAGTGTAAATTATAATGTTACTTGAGACGAAGTGTAGAGTCATTTGTGGTGCTTGGGACGACCCAGGATGTAAGGTTACACTCTAGCTGTAGGTGTGACATTGGATTCTGCTAGGACAGGTACCTGGTATTACTGTTCAGTCTGGCATTGTTTCAACACAACCAACCATGGCTGAAGATGACTAAAATAAAATAGCAGCTATGGCAGATGTCCTTTTTCGTTTAAGAAGAGGAACGATGAACAGCAGTTACAATGAGCTAACTGGTGTCTGATTACTCTCTTTCCCTAAATAGCACAAAATTTCTGCTCTTTGCAATAATACTCTTAGTGCTATGAGAAGACAAATGAAGCCATGTTTTATGAATAGTAAATATAATAATAGTATTGAGTTTTTCCATATGAAAATGATATAGATATCAATGACCTAGTTTTCAAATAGTTAATGGATATAACCTGGGATAGGTTATTTTCCTTTTTCAACACTCAACACACTAGTATACTTCAGGAATGCCTGTCTCAACCTCTAGTCTCTAAGTCAAAGGATAGAAGGGACCTCACAGTGCTCAGTGTGCACCAGCTGATGGCACGACTCCATCCACACTCCTCTTCCCCTGAGGGGGTCTTGGCAGAGGCATTCACCTCCAAACTAAACAGCTGCCTGTTGGGGGTTCTGGGTAGGGAAAATCAACCATCACATGTGAAAACTGAACCTCTGATCTTGATCTCATTGAGGCATCTGCCGGAATTGTAAGCACCCTCAAAGTGTCAAGTGATGGCCGGATGTATCAGCAGTTAAAAGGTGATCTGAGTGTTTGGAAGGAAAGAGGAGAATACAACTTGCCAAAGTGATTTCCAACAACGTAGCCACTTTGAACATTTTTAGGTATTAGGAAATCCATAAAATTGATCCTTTGAAAGTTATTAGGAATTTAGATTATAAGGCTTGACTGACAGGAGTCCAGGCATAGGATTGACTGGCATGACCAACTGGGACAGCAATGTAATAGATCAATGAAGTGTGAGATCTGTTAGAAGAAGGAGGTGGAATCTCAACCCCCTATTTTGAACATTTCTACGAAAACAAAAACCTGTCATTTATTTATTTAATTCTCTTCCTAAAAAAAAAAAAAAAAAAAAAAAAAAGTGATTTCACCTACTTAAAATTCAAAGACCTCAAAGTGATTCTGTAGTCATTATCTCACTGGACCCTCATAACATCCCCAATGGCAAGACTGGATCTGAGTCGCATCAGACAGACTAGGAGACAGGCATTAGCCGGTGGTGCAGCTCAAGGGGTGTGTGTGTCCCACGGTCCTCCCCCCACATCAGTCTGCCTCTCATGAATGTTCAATCACTCATTTGCCACTAAGTCATAATTAATCAGGGTGCACACCTTCAGAAGTGAAGTGATTGAGAATTCATGTTGTACCCCACACCCTGCCATCCGCACTTCCTTCAGCATGCTGTGTGTCAGATACTTCAATCTGGTAAAACATGTGAACTCAACGTAAGTTAATTTTCCGTGAGCTCCACACTTTGGAAGATCAAAGCTGATATCTCACCCAGTCTTTTTTACGTGCCTGCAGCCAACGTGAGAAATTTCAAGGTCTTCTCTTTGAACACAGTGTTCTGGCACACAGGAGCCTCCTCATGACAATGTTCAGTCACAGAGTGGACTAAAGCTACTGCATCTCAGCAGGCTCCTCAGCCAGGCTTTGCGGTACTGGTGAAGACCATGTAACATCTCTAAGCATTTGTGTTTAATCAGGGAGTTGTTGTTCCAGCCTATGTTTGAATTCATACCCTGTTGCTTAGTAAATCCAACTATAGGAAAGCTTTCAACAACTTTTGAGAAATAATCCCAAAGTTATTTTATACGTTTATTAAGGCTTTTTCTTTTCTTTTCTTCTTTTTTTTTTCCTACAACTTCCCTAGAGGAATAAAAATGATAAAAATAATTGACAAAATAATTTTTATCTGTTCGTTCACCAATCAGAATTTTGTGATTTCATATAATAAAAATTATTGAAAGTCAAAAGGCTCAACAACAAAAAAACAAACAACCCAATTGAAAAATGGACAGAGGACCTGAAGAGACATTTCTCCAAAGAGGATATACAAATGACAAATAGACATATGAAAAAATGCTCAACATCGCTAATCATCAGAGAAATGCAAATGAAAACCACAATGAGATATCACCTCACCCCAGTCAGAATGGCTTTCATCAACAAAACAAATAGTAACAAGTGTTGGAGAGGCTGTGGAGAAAAAGGAACTCTCATACACTGTTGGTGGGAATGCAGACTGGTGCAGCCGCTATGGAAGGCAGTGTGGAGGTTCCTCAAGAAATTACGAATAGAATTACCATATGACCCAGCAATCGCTCTCCTGGGTATCTACCCCGAAAATATAAAAGCATTTCTCTATAGAGACACGTGTACTCCAATGTTCATTGCAGCTTTGTTTACGGTGGCCAAGACATGGAAACAACCAAAATGTCCTTCGATAGATGAATGGATAAAGAAGTTGTGGTACATATACACAATGGAATACTATTCGGCGTTAAGGAAAGATGATATAGGAGCATTTGTGACAACATGGATGGATCTCGAGAGAATAATGCTAAGTGAAATTAGTCAGACAGAAAAAGCAGAGAACCCTATGATTTCACTGATATGTGGTATATAAACCAAAAAGAACAAGACAAACAAATGAGAAACAAAAACTCATAGACACAGACAATAATTTAGTGGTTACCAGAGGGTAAGGGGGTGGGGGGTGGGTGATGAGGGTAAAGGGGATCAAATATATGGTGATGGAAGGAGAACTGACTCTGGGTGGTGAACACACAATGGGATTTATAGACGATGTAATACAGAATTGTACACCTGAAATCTATGTAAATTTACTAACAATTGTCACCCCAATAAAATTAATTAAAAAAAAAAAAAGAAAGTCAGAAGGAAGACAGACAGGAAGGGAAAGAGAAATTTCCATTTCTCTCTACTGAAGTCATTAACAGAAACATAAGAAGGCCTAAGATGAATAATACATGCTTTGGGTTATATGAGATTGCTGGTGTTCATGGGTTAAACTGGGTCTGCTGGATTTACAACCATCACGAGAGACAGAGGTTAAGAACATGTGCAGAGTAAGGGGCCACTTAACAGACAGGTTTAGTCAACTCTCCAGCAAGGCCAGACATTTCCCAAAATAATTGAAACAAGAGACATAATTGAAACAAGAGGCAGATGACAATCACAAATGGACAGCAGAAAGATTTCAGAAAACTCATAGATGTCCAAATTTTGAAATAAGGGAATGATAAGTATGTTATCTATCTTCTTGATTATTGAAAAAAGTTAAGGAATGGAGGAGTTAACATTTAACTGGTGAAAACTTAGAAAAACAATGTTAACTAGAAGGCTATAATAGTTGACTAAGGAAAAGTTATTATAAGTGGTATTTACATTTGTGAATGTTCATCTTAGATTAAGGGAATATTGTGAACATACTCATCTAACTTTGAAAATGACATCTGGCAAGTTTCATATCACATTCTTGTACACAAGCGCAATAAAAACTGGGTTGATTACGACATTAGTCAGAGGAGTCTATGTGCTCAAGCAAACAGCCTTCAACTTTCAGTGGCTAGAAAGAGTGCAGGTCTAGTTCTCCCTCACAGGGGGGATCAATGCTCAAGGCTCCACACACCATGCAGCTGTGCTTCGACGAGGTCTCCAGAGTCTTCTCCACAAAGTCAGTGGACTAGAAGAGGTAGAGAGGGTTGAACATGAGGGAGTTTGTGCATCATGCCTGGAGGTGGCCCCATCACTGCCACTCTCATTCCCTGGGCCAGAACCTTGTCTCAGGGCCACACCTAGCTGAAAAGGAGGCTGGGAAATGAGGCCTGCCCGGAGGCAGAAGAAGTCAAGGAAAGCATGGATAACATGAATAAAAGTGAGAAGTGCTTGCAGTCTCTGCCACAATGAAAGCACCGTGATGGTTACATCTATAATGCTTTGATTAAGAAATCTTATCTTGGCTACTGCTTGGCTCTGTTACACTCAATATTTGTATAAACAACATAATCAGAAGCATAGAAGTACTCTTCTGATTTTAAGATCATACACAGCTGGGAAAAAGAGCTAACAAGCTAAGTCAGTAACTAGCAAATTTGTTCTGTAAGAAACCACACAGTAAATATTTTAGGATTTTCAGCCCACAGTCTCTGTCCTGAGCATTCAATTCTGCCATGGTGGGGCAAAAGCAGCCATCACAGTGTGTGTGGCTCTGTTCCAAAAAAAAATCATTTACGAAAAGAGGCAGCTGCTAAGGTTTAGTCCACAGGTTGTAGTTTATCAAACTCTGGGCTAGGTAATAGACTCAGAGTTCAAATAAACAGTATAATGGATCCAAAACAAACAAGATTACATTTAGTGCAGTTAAACTTAAAATTCTTCATATACGTTGGGAAAAAAAGCCCTCTGTGTACAAAAGGAGTTCTTGTGTAGAATACCACTGTACAAACTGTGCTTTACAAAATACTCAAAAGGAGATAACAATATGGCATGGATACCTAAAGGTCATGAATGTGGGGACATGGCCCATTGCTGAGTCTCCCTCGGGGACAACCAGCCAGCTGTCTCCCAAGAGATCATGAAGTTGGTGAGTTTGTCAAAGTCCCATATGGATCCTTGGTCCAGAAACCTGATTTATCGCTCAGGAATAGGACAATTCATGTATTTTCACCAAATATACTGAATTTGCAAAACGTTAAGAGTTATATACTGACATTATGGCTAGCCTTGTTAAGTAAGAGGTGAGTTTCCTGCCCCTGGAAGGAATCAAATGGCCTCAGTGACCACCTTTAACAATGGTTTTAGGAGTTCTGGAATTGGATGAAAGGTTGGATTTGGTAACTTTTTTGGACCTTATCAATTCTACAGAATGTATGAATCTAAATAGCAAAGTAATTAAGTAAACCTCAGCTACTACTTTCTTTCTTCTGTATGCACCAGAACTGAGTGTTTGGGAAGAGAAAAAATGTCCTTATGAGAAATTCTTTCTGACATTGGACTCAAAGTTCTTCCCACCCTCCCATGCCACACCACCACATGTCAATCCCCTCCACAGAAGCATAGGATCTAGAGTCAGATAAACCATTTTAAGAATATCTGTCCTATTCCCACCCAAAGGGAAAACTCCTTGGCATCAGCACTAAACAATGCCCATCTGCCTTCTTCTTGGACACATTCAGACCAGGAGCAGAGCACCTCAGAAGGCAGCGTGGTTCATTCTAAAAGGTATCTATTCATTAGAACTCTCCATGAATCCAGCTGAAATGTATCCTCCCAAAAGTTTCATCTTTTGATCCCAGATCTTGCATTTATTTCAGTAGCTATCCAACTCCAGATTTTGTTTAACTTGAAGTTCAGTCTCTGGGCTTCATGGCAATACTCTACCACCATGCTTATTATATTAACCCTCTTCTGAAGGTGACAGCTCTGATGATGAAGCTGTAATGTGGGCATGTCTGATGTAGTTTACCATTACTATTAGGGAACAGTAACCACCACTGATCAGGGAAGCCATTATATATATTACACCAGTCCTCACAGCAAACTTTACGCCAGGTATTACATCCATCTTATCATTGAACAAACTGAGACTTAGAATAGTTTAAGGACTCACTTAAGGGCAAACAGACAATAAATGATACGGTCAGGATTTGCAATAAAGTAGGTCTGGTCCTAAGTGCACACTCCTTCTATTACCTCCAGGTCATTTATTTTAGCTGTCCAGGTAAACAGTATCTTTGCCCTATTTCAAGGTTTTTCATTACACTTTTAGCAGTTCGTGACAAATATATTACACTTTAGCCCAGACATCCAGAAAATCAATGACTTCTAGCCAGCCAAATAAAAAAGGAAAGGTAAATAAAATGAAAATACCATCAAATCCCAACTGAGGTGTGAAGGGTACTCTGGTTTGAATCAAAGAAAACTCAAATGAAAGCACAAACTTCACAGGTGAAAGTGAGCATCAGTATCTACTTCTAGTAGTAGGCTAGTAGACTCCTAGTGGAGAACAGAGCATTACATGTCACAAATATTTATACATTGCAAGTCTCACTAGTAACTGCAGATTAGAAAAATTAATAAAGACACCTGTGGATGATGTCATCTAAACTATGCTAAAACACTTCTACTAAAACTGAAAAAAACAAGCCTGTGGACCAAAGGCTGATGACATGCAAAGGAGTTGAACTGAATGACTGATGATGCTCAGTGTGGAAAGAAACATTTTTCCTGGACTGTTATACAGTGCCACCCACACAGGAAATCCAGCAGACATCTTAATTATGCCGAGCATGTAACCCCAAGATCCAGAGAACGTGCTCTATTTATTTCTTCTGTGGGGATGGGAGGGGAGTAAAATAAGATGCTATCTGCTAATGATGTTGAGATCTGGGTATGCTGTTTTCATCTGAAACACCTTAACTCACAAACTCAAATTTAACGCCTTAACTCCAATTATTCCCAAAATTGTTATCTTCCTCCATAAATAAACCAAAGCCATCATCTCAAACAACTGGCCCAATGCAAATAATTACTAAACTCAGCTCTGATGTGAGCTGTTGCTCAACTGCAGGAAAGACTTCCGAAATGACCCCCCTTTTCACAGCTTTCAGTTTCTCACAAACTCACACTTCCACACTTAATGTCCACTTTTGTTTATCGCCTTTCCACCCCCTGAAATGAGATGTGCATCTTTTTTGGAATCTCTCCAACCCTGTCTGTAAAAGCTTCAGCAATCTTCAAACTCCTGGTTTGCTAAAAGAACCATTGATGGGCCAAAATATAACTGAAATTCATACAAGCTGGAAAAGTGTGACAGCATGGGGACCCCACGCCAGCAGTTGGAGGCTGGTGTTTCCTCAGCACGGACCTGATCTGAGCGCATGGTTGTGAAGCACAGGAAAAGCTTTGAACGAGGCGCCAAGTCCCAGGAGATGATGTGTGTAGATGGAGACGTGGGCCCTGGTCTGCTTGCTGAGGTAACATCGCTGCTGTCACAGCTGATGCTGAAGCACACTTGCAGACTACATGCCCTCAGTGCCTCTGGAAGCCTGTCCATGGGCCCAGTATCACAAGCTCCTCTGGGCCTCTTGCCTCACTGGGCACATGGGGCTTCTCCTGTGTCCTGGCTTGACCCCAGCCACCTGGTCTCACGGTGTTGTCATAGTGCTCCCTCTGCCCCAGACACCCTCTCCCCTGCCTTACCTCACTTCAGAAACCAGCTTTGATGACTCTCCTTAGCAAACCGTCCTCTGACTCCACAGAAGGGCAGGATTCCTACAAGCAACCTGTAGGGCCATGTCCCCATCCTTCCTGCCGACTGGCATGCCTGCACCTGGTGTAAGGATGGCCTCCCTTCTGAGCCTCCTGGCTAGACCGTGCTCAGGGGCTGACCCAGGAAAAGAGCCCACTTCCCTCTCTGGCTTTCACTCTGAACTGGAACGCGTCCTATCGTGTCTCCCTCCCCAAGCAGAGCACAGCCGCCAATCCATATAAGCATCTCACGACTGTACACTGAATACATAAGTGACAGATGGCACATGTTTATAACATGACATGGAGACAGATGATCAAGAAAGGAGCTACGTCAGGTCCTTTAAAAAAATTCTTGTATTTTTAAACAAAATTCCTACATTAAAAAAATAGATTACTCAAAGAGCACACTCAATGAATCCCTACACTCCTCTTTCCCTTAAGACCACCTCTCCAAAACAAGTCAACCATGACTCCAGAAGACTCTACCAGACAGTGGTTTGGGTGTGGTACATTTCTTTTTTTTTTTTTTATTGGTGTGACAATTGTTAATAAAATTACATAGATTTCAGGTGTACAATTCTGTATTACATCATCAATAAATCCCATTGTGTGTTCACCACCCAGAGTCAGTTCTCCCTCCATCACCATATATTTGATCCCCCTTACCCTCATCTCCCAACCCCACCCCCCTTACCCTCTGGTAACCACTAAACTATTGTCTGTGTCTATGAGTTTTTGTTTCTCATTTGTTTGTCTTGTTCTTTTGTTGTTTTAGGTTTATATACCACATGTCAGTAATATGGTTCTCAGCTTTTTCTGTCTGACTTATTTCGCTTAGCATTATACTCTCAAGATCCATCCATGTTGTCACAAATGTTCCTATATCATCTTTCCATACCGCCGAATAGTATTCCATTGTGTATATACACCACAACTTCTTTATCCATTCATCTATCAAAGGACATTTTGGTCATTTCCATGTCTTGACCACCGTAAACAAAGCTGCAATGAACATCGGAGCACACATATCCTTATGTATACATGTCTTCAGATTTTTTGGGTAGACAACCAGGAGAGGGATTGCTGGGTCATATGGTAATTCTATTCATAATTTTTTGAGGAACTTCCACACTGCCTTCCATAGCGACTGCACCAGTCTGCATTCCCACCAACAGTGGATGAGGGTTCCATTTTCTCCACAGCCTCTCCAACACTTGTTACTAGTTACTTGTTATTTGTCTTGTTGATGATAGCCATTCTGACTGGGGTGAGGTGATATCTCATTGTGGTTTTCATTTGCATTTCTCTGATGATTAGTGATGCTGAGCATTTTTTCATATGTCTATTTGCCATTTGTATGTCCTCTTTGGAGAAATGTCTCTTCAGGTCCTCTGCCCATTTTTCAATTGGGTTGTTTGTCTTTTTTGTTGTTGAGTTTCATGAGTTCCTTGTATATTTTGGATATTAGCCCCTTATCGGAGGCACTGTTTGCAAAAAGCCTCTACCATTCAGTTGGTTGCCTCTTTATTTTGTCGATGGTTTCTTTTGCTGTGCAGAAGCTTTTACATTTCATATAATCCCATTCATTTATTTTAGCTGAAAAAATCCATTGCCTTTGGAGTCAAATTTATAAAACGTTCTTTGAACCCAAGGTCCGTAAGTTTAGTACCTAAGTTTTCTTCTATGCAGTTTATTGTAGCAGGTCTTATGCTTAAGTCTTTGATCCATTTTGAATTAATTTTGGTACATGGTGACATATATCACTCCAGTTTCATTCTTCTCCACATAGCTATCCAATTCTCCCAGCAGCATTTATTGAAGAGGCTGTCTTTCCTCCATTGTATGTTTTTAGCTTCTTTGTCAAAAATTATCTGTCCACATTTAGGTGGTTTTATTTCTGGGTTCTCAGTTCTATTCCATTGGTCTATGTGTCTGTTTTTCTGCCAATACCATGCTGTTTTGATTATTGTAGCCCTGTAGTACAAGCTAACGTCAGGGAGTGTGATAAATCCAGTATTGTTCTTTTTTCTTAAGATTGCTTTGGCTATTCGGGGTCTCTTGTGGTTCCAAACAAATCTGATGATTTTTTGTTCTATTTTTTTAAAAAATGCCATTGGGATTTTGATGGGGATTGCATTAAACCTGTATATTGCTTTGGGTAATATGGTCATTTTAACTATGTTGATTCTTCCAGTCCATGAGCATGGAATGTCTTTCCATTTCTTTGTGTCTTCTTCAATTTCTTTAAAAAATGTCCTATAGTTGTTAGTATATAAGTCCTTCACATCCTTGGTTAAGTTTATTCCTAGGTATTTTATTCTTTTTGCTGCAATTGCAAAGGGAATTGTTATTTTTGTTTTTTTTTTGTTTTTGTTTTTTGTATTTCTTTTTCTGAGATTTCATTGTTAGTATGTAGGAATGCAATGGACTTTTGTACGTTGATTTTGTAGCCAGCAACTTTACTGTATTCGTTGATTGATTCTAACAGCTTTTTTGTGGAGTCTTTAGGGTTTTCTATATAGAGAATCATGTCATCTGCAAAGAGTGATAATTTAACTTCTTCATTCCCAATTTGGATGCATTTTGTTTCTTTCTCTTTCCTGATTGCTCTGGCAAGGACTTCCAACACTATGTTGAAAAGCAGAGGTGATAGGGGACAGCCCTGTCGTGTTCCTGAACGTAGAGCAAAGGGCTTCAGTTTTTCACCATTAGTTATGAGATTAGCTGAGGGCTTATCATATATGGCCTTTATTCTGTTAAGGTGTTTTCCTTCTATACCTATTTTATTAAGTGTTTTAATATAAATGGATGTTGTATCTTGTCAAATGCTTTTCCTGCATCAATTGATATAATCCAGTGATTTTTGTCCTTTATTTTGTTTATGTGATGTATCGCATTGATGGATTTGCGGATGTTGAGCCATCCTTGTGCCCCGAGGATGAACCCCATTTGGTAGTGGTGAATAATCTTTTTAAGGCATTGTTGTATTCGATTTGCTAGAATTTTGTTTAGGATTTTTGCATCAGTATTCATCAGAGATATTGGTCTGTAGTTTTCTTTTTGTGTTGTTCTCAGCAGGTTTTGGTTTCAGGGTAATGTTGGCTTCATAAAATGAGTTGGGGAGTACTCGCTCTTCTTCAATTTTTTGGAAGAGCTTGAGCAGGATTGGTATTAGTCCTCTTTGAAGGTTTGGTAGAATTCACTAGTGAAGCCATGTGGTCCAGGACTTTTGCTTTTGGGAAGGTTTCAGGTGATTGATTTTATTTTGTTACTGGTGATCGGTCTATTTAGATTTTCCAGTTGTTCATGGTTCAGCCTAGGAAGGCTATATGTTTCTAAGCACTTGTACACTTCTTCTAGGTTATTGAATATGGTGGCATATTGTCCTTCATAGTATTCTTGGATGATCCTTTTATTTCTGTAGTGTCCGTGATAACTTCCCCTTTTTCATTTCTGATTTTGTTAAGTAGTGTCTTCTCTCTTTTTATCTTAGTGAGTCTAGCCGAGGGTTTGTCGATTTTGTTAATCTTTTCAAAGAACCAGCTCTTTGTCACATTAATTTTTTCTATTGTCTTTTTGTTCTCTATTTCAGTTAGTTCTGTTCTGATTTTGTTATTTCCTTTCTTCTGCTGACCTTGAGTTTCACTTGTTCTTCTTTTTCTAGTTCTTTAAAGTGTAACATGAAGCTGTTTATTTGGGATTTTTCTTGTTTCTTGAGATAGGTCTGTAATGATGAAATAAATTTCCCTCTTAAATCTGTTTTCACTGCATCCCAAAAATTTTGGTAGGATATATTTTCATTGTTCCTATGTATCTTTGATCTCTCCTCTAATTTCTTCTTTGACCCAGTCATTCCTTAAAAGTATGTTGTTTAATAGCAGGTATTTGTGTTTTTTTCTGCTTTCCTTTTCCAGTTCATATCCAATTTCAAAGCCTTGTGATCAGAGAATATGCTTGGTATGATTTCAATCTTCTTAAATTTGCTGAGGCTGCTTTTATGTCCTAATTTATGGTCTATCCTTGACAATGTTCCATGTACACTCAAAAAGAATGTATAGTCTGATGTTTTAGGATGAAGTGCTCGATATATGTCAATTATGTCCATTTCATCTAATGTGTCATTTAGGGCTGCTATTTCGTTATTTATCTTCTGTTTGGATGATCTATCCATAGCTGTCAATGATGTATTTAAGTCCCCTAGTATAATTGTGTTTTGGTCAATTTCTCCCTTTAGTTCTGTTAGTAGTTGCTTGGTATATTTTGGTGCTCCCAGATTGGGGGCATAAATATTGATGACTCTTATGTCTTCTTATTGTATAGTCCCCTTTACCATTATGAAATGTCCATCTTTGTCTCTTGCTGTCTATTCCACCCTGAAGTCTGTTTCATCCAATATCATTAGGTTACACCTGATTTTCCCTGGGTACCATTTGCTTGGAGTGTCAATTTCCACTCTCGCTCTTTGAGTCTATGCTTGTCCTTTTGCTTTTGCTTGGAGTGTCAATTTCCAGTCTTTCTCTTTGAGTCTATGCTTGTCCTTGTAGCTTAGATGTGTCTCTTGGAGACAGCATATGGTTGGGTTTAGTTTTTTGATCCAATCTGCTACTCTGTGCCCTTTTATTGGTAGTTAAGTCGATTTACATTTAGGATGATTATTGATATATGAGGATTTCCTGTCATTCTTTCTTTAGTTTTCTGGTAAGGCTGTGTCTCCACTTTTACTTTGCCTTTTTGTTGTTGCCTATTATTTCTGTGTGGTGCTATTCTATGATGTTTCCCTCTGTTTCTTCTTTTATTACAATATGTATTTCAGTTCTGGATTTTTTTTGAGTTGTGACCCTTAAGTTTATGTAAAAGAAAGTTTGATAGTTAGAGTATTCCAGTTTCTTAAGAACGCTAACACTCTCTATTCCCATATTCCGTTTCAGGCATTTACTCTCCCCCTTTTTATGTTTTGGTTTCCACAAATTGTCCCTGTTAATGGTGGCCCAATAGCCGCCTTTATTTTTCTGTAGTGCAGGTTGTGTATTAGAAAATTCCCTCAGCTTCTGTATGTCTGGAAAGGTCTTTATTCCTCCTTCATATCTAAAGGATATCTTTGCTGGATATATTATTCTTGTCTCGTAATTTCTCTTTTTCAATAGTTTGAGTATTTGGTTCCATTCCCTCCTGGCTTGTAGAGTTTCTGCTGAAAAATCTGATGATAATCTAATGGACTTTCCTTTGTAGGTTACCGTCTTCTTTT
Organism: Rhinolophus hipposideros; assembly: GCF_964194185.1. Lineage (NCBI taxonomy): Eukaryota > Metazoa > Chordata > Mammalia > Chiroptera > Rhinolophidae > Rhinolophus > Rhinolophus hipposideros. Next base: position 1,003,819 of record NC_138050.1, read on the forward strand.
CACTGGCTGCCTTGAGGATTCTTTCTTTGTCGTTGATTTTAGACAGCTTCAATACAATGTGCCTTGGAGAAGGCCTGCCGGGATTCAGGTAATTAGGTGTTCCATTTGCTTCTTGGAATTGAGGATCCAGTTCTGTCCACAAATTTGGGAAGTTCTCATCAACCATTTGTTTGAATATATTCTCTGTTCCCTTCTCTCTTTCTTCTCCTTCTGGTATGCCCATTATTCTTATATTGCTCTTTCTGATGGAGTCAGAAAGTTCTTGTAGAGTTCTTTCATTTCTTTTAAGTCTCAAGTCTCTTTCTTCTTCCATCTGTATAAATTCCAGGTTCCTATCTTCGATGTCACTGATTCTTTCCTCCATCTGGTCAACTTTACTACCTAAGCTGGATATTTTATTGTTAATTTCTTCTATTGAGTTCTTAATCTCCAGAAATTCTATTTGGTTCTTTTTAAAAATTTCAATCTCTTTTGTAAAATGCTCATGTTGTCCTTTGATTGTGTTTCTGAGTTCATTAAACTGCCTTTCTGTGTTTTCTTGCATCTCGCTGATTTTTTGAAAACTGCAATCTTGAATTCTCTGTCATTTAAGTCTCATATTTCCATATCTTTAAGTCCCTTTTCTGGAGACTTTTCACTTTCTTTCTGAGCTGTCTTGTTGCCTTGGTTATTCATGGCAATTACTGATTTACTATTTTTCTTCCTAGACATCTACAGGAGTGGCTTCTGCAACAAGTTGATAGGAAGAGGTCTTTCTTTTTTTTCCAGTACTGTTGGTAGAATGTTTTATTTTTTTCTCTGACTGCAGCCTTTTTTTTTTTTTCTCTCACACGGTAGTGCTATGTTTTCTCTGCACTATTCCAGCTTCTCACACAATGGGGGGATTCCCTGGGAGACGGGCTTCTCCTCTGTTAATAGTTCACCTGGGTCACAGGGCCCAGTGTCTGTGTTGGTATGCGGAGAGCTTTTGAAGTTCCAAAGCTCTTCCTGCACCAGATTCAGAGCCAGTTTGTTTCTGCAGTTCTGTTTACTCCTGCAGAGATCCGCCCAGATAGGTGGGGCCAGGGGCAGAGTGAGTTGTGAGAAGTGGCCCAGAGCAATGTTGCCGACCACGACCACAGCTGGTCCTGCTTCCACAGCTCCCTCCCCTTTGCCAGAACTGGTTGGGCTGTGAATCTGTTCTACGGTACATAGTTCCTAGAACAGCAAATATTCTGTTCTTTTGATCTGACACTGCTACTGTTCCACTTCTAGCACTGGGCAGGTGGGGGTGGGACGAGCTCTGGGAGGTTAGGGAGGGGGCGGCTAGTCTCAGTGCCTAAGGCTTCCGTTCTCTGCTTGGCAGTGATGGCTTAAACCACTGTTTTCAGCCTTCTTCTCTCAGTCTTTTCTCCCAGGTCTCTGCCGTGAGTGTTGGGTTTAGCCGTGTTGTATGCTGACCCCTCAGCCTGTGTGCCACAAGCGGAGCCCTAGCAGTCCTAGTTCTTCCCTGTCCCGCAGCTGCAGTAATTCCAGGATGCAGCGGGCTCGGAGCACTGAGCTAGGTCTGCGTTTACGCCCTCGCGGCTCCGTTTCCGCACTTCTCCCCTCCCTTCTCCCCCGGTCATTCGCCCACCTGGAGGTGAATTCACTTGTGGGCCTCTTCATCTTGCCTGTGTGCTGTGCAGGGAGTCCTTTGTGGAGTTATTGTTGTTCGATTAGTTGTAAATTCCAGGGGAGCTTTACAGAGGCTCACCTCACGGCCGCCATTTTGATGACGTCTCTCCCCAGGTGGTACATTTTTGATGATCACATTTGAGGGCTGTTTGTGGGTTTTTTTTAAAAAACCAAATCCAATCTTTTTAAAAACATATAATTTTATTTTAGGAGGACTTCAAAAACTAAGCGTACTATTGGACATTTTTATCCCTAAACTGAAATAGATTTGAGGACTGTGATCTGATGATTACTACAGAGGCATTCAAACTAATACAAACTATTAAAAAATTCCGGATGTAAAGATGAAAAATAATCTATGCAGAATATGGCCTTTCAAAATCTGAAAGCAGGCATATGTCTTAGATTTCTTCCTCTGGAGCAAGAACAAGCCAATCAGGAGAGAGACTGAGCAAGGAAGGGAAAGGCTCCACTCCACTCCACTTGTGTTTTTGGATGAAATGAATGAAATGCTGACAAGTTGATCATAACCAGGTTGCTCTCTCACCATTACCACAATGAGTAAAATTTACTTAGTCCATACTTACGAGTGAGAGTTTTTAAAAACTGTATTTAAGCTGTTTGTTAAAACATATGATCTATATGGAAATATTTAGATGTTAATCACAATAAAAATCAGAAATATTCTGGAACGAATGAAGACTATTTTCCCTAGCTGGTTGCAATGTTTTCTATCCCCCTTTTTTTGTTGCATTTAATCACCCTGTAAATCAGCAAATTAAGGGCAACCTGAGTTCAGCCTGGAGGGTGTGCATGCTTTCCCTCCTCAGAAACCCCACCCTGTCTCAACTTATTAAATGCATATTGTGGCCCCCCCACAGGGAAGCCAAGCTGTCCGGCAGTTTGTGCTACATGTAGAAATATTCTACTACCTGGAGAAAACAGTGACAGAACTGCAAGCTCTAGTACTTTCCTGTATCCACTGGAAGTTCTGGCAGCCATGATGGGAAATCCTCTGTGTACCTTCACTACTGCCGAGCTAGGCCTTGTCAATGGGGAGCAAAAAGACCATTCAGACATCTGAAAATTCATTATGTGCTATCACTGCCACCTCCCTAGCCCATAAATACACCAAATTCTCAGTGTTCTGAGAGCAGCTATGCATCCTGATTCTGGGGGTCCTGGGCTGCTGGCATCACTCGGGAGGAAGATCAGCTGGGAGAAAGCTCCACAGCAGGATAACTTGCCTTTTCTGTAACAAACAAAACAAGAAAGTAGAAAAAGTAGAGAAAACGGAGCAGGAGAAAAGAGAAAATACCAGTGCCTGGGAAGTGCACTGGCCACCACAGGAACGGTGTCCAGCACCTCGGTTGGACCTGCCCCCTCACCTGCACAACAGGAAGGCTGACCCTGTGCAGTTGGAGCTCACAGGTCACGACCCTCCACCAGGACACCGTAGTTCTAAACTCCTCCGGAGACACAGCTTTGTTGCCAGAAGCTGGAATCCTAAGCCACACCCTTAGATTTTAATTGGACACGTAAGTGGACTCAGATCCTGTGTTTTGTCAGTGACCATTTTCCAACCACTTTCCAACATTACCTCATGGGGCCACCCTGAACTTCCCTTTGGTAGAGTTTTGGTGATCACATTTGAAGTATAGTAGGGACGGGAGTGAGAGCAAGCGAATCCAAAAAATTTCTTTTTGGCAGTCTGACCAGCTACCCAACCTCAACAGTAACATCTTTGTCACCCCAGGACACTGGTGCTCAAATGGCATCTGCTTAGTAAAATCAACTCAGTATTTAGCATAAAAAGTCAAAATATGCTGAAGAAAGAAAGTGAATGGCTCACACATCCTCACTGCTTCATTTCCATGGATCTCATCCCTAGGTGGACAGTTTCACACACGATTCTAGAGAACTTCCCAGCCCAAGATAGTATGCCCAAGGCCAGTCTTTGGTCTAAAATTATGGTAGAAATTCCTGAAACTTCATTTATTCACTCAAAAAAATACCACTGAAGGTTTACTATGCTTCAATAGCTTGTGCCCCTTAAAAATATTGAAAGAGGGGTGGCCCGGTGGCTCAGGTGGTTGGAACACTATGCTCCTAAGGCCGAAGGCCACCAGCTCCATTCCCACATGGGCCAGTGAGCTGCGCCCTCTACAGCTAAGACTGTGAACAATGGCTCTCCCTGGAGCTGGGCTGCCGTGAGCAGCCAGAGGTCGGTGTGGGCTGCTGTGTGCAGCCATGGGCTGCTGTGTGCTGATGTGTGCTACCATGAGCGGCCCGTGGCCATGCTGATAGGCAGCCGGCGTGAGTGGCCGGCAGCCATCGTGAGTGGCCAGCAGCCGACGAGAGCTGCTGTGAGCTGCTGTGAGTGGCCGACCAACAACCGGTGACTGACTGCCTCAGGCGAGAGGAGTACAAGGCTCATAATACCAGCATGGGCCAGGGAGTTGTGGCCTACAACTAAATTGAGAAACAACAGCTTAAAAAAATTAAAAAGTAGGGGCTGGGAGGGTGGGGGGTGGGGGCAAAAAAAATATTGAAAGAGCAAGGCAATATGTTTCATAAATTGTGCACCCTTCACCATAAACTGGGTTGAAGACAAAGAAATGTGATCTCATGCCTGTCACATTCTAGTTGTCTGGACTTAAGCAAATTTTGAAGCTTAATTTTCTTAGTAATCAATAAGCATAATATACCTATTTCAAAGGATTGCTAGGAGACTTAAGTGAGGCAAATAATACACAATTTACAGAATAGTGCCTAATACATAGAGAACACTCAGTAAATAATATCAAGAAATATTATTATCATCACATATCAATATTGTTATTCAGATGGCTGCTTCTCTTACAAAAGAAAAACAGGAGCACACAGTGAATAGTATTTGGTCTCTGACAAAAGACGGAGCTGTGACCATGGGCAAGGCCAAAGCCTGACTGCCAGCCAAAGCTCACTGAGGCATCGGTGTTCCTGTGAAGAAGTCAGTGCTAGCTTCCTGATCAAGCGTACTCGGTATCTTCCAGAAAACAGGAAGTTGGGAAAACTCACTGGAAACCTGCACACGTGGGTGAGCACCTGCACACCTTTCCTCTCCAGCCCCCAGCCCCAGAATGTCTTGGCCACACACCTAGGCATTAGATAGTATAATGCAGATGAGACCAATGGCAGCCAGATGGAAACATTCCATCTGAAGCTCCATGGGTCTAAGACTGTGGGTTCTGGAGGTCACAAAGGTGGAGAGGTGGTAGCACGAGCTGGTGAGAGGGTCCGGGGACCTGAGATGCATCATGTGTGTCCCAGAGCTTCTCTCAAACCCAGTTCCTCAAATACAGCCAAGGCACTGAAGGAAACAGTGGGAGGAAAGAGTTGGGGAGATAAAACTTCTAGAAAGATCTCCACATAAACAGAAATTTAATCACTTTAACTCTAAAATAACTCATTCGAAAGAGTCAATTCTGAACCAAAGTAAGGCAAGAGCTGGTGAAAAACTTCAGTGCTCAGAAAGCAAAGTGCCTGTGGGCACTGGGCTGCACCCCTTGCTTGGCCTGGTTATTATCTTCTTCTCTGAGGCAGGTTTTTTAAAAAAATTAAAATGGGAAAATCATGTCTGCATATTGTGAAGCTCCTTGTCAGCACTCTTTCCCTGACAGTGTCTCTTTTCTTTACAAACACATTACAGGAACCCCTCATATAACACAGCACTTCAATAACACAGTTTCACTCTAACACGGTTTAAGAATTAGAGAAATCCCCCTTATGGGGGGAGGGAGATGAGGGCAAGGGGGATCAAATATATGGTGATGGAAGGAGAACTGACTCTGGGTGGTGAACACACAATGGGATTTATAGATGATGTAATACAGAATTGTACACCTGAAATTATGTAATTTCATTAACAATTGTCACCCCAATAAATAAATTGAAAAAAAAAAAAAGAATTAGAGAAATCCCTGAACAACATGGAGGGTAATAAGAGCTTTTAAGAGCAAAAAATATCTCATTTGAAATTAGGGAAATCCCCAAATAACACAGAATATAATAAAAGCTTTTAAGAGCAAAAGATATCTCATTTGAAATTTTTCATTTGAGCCTGGATGTCGTATCAGATTTGACTGCAAACAATAATGAATGCCAACTATAATTTTATATATATATATATAAAGTGATGGCTTGGTTCGATGTCGGAGGGATAGTGGATGGGTGATGGGGGGAGGGGATTGACACAGTGTAAGGGATATAAATAATGAATGTCTAAGTATTACCTTGTCTTGTGCACCTGAAACTAATAAAAAAAATAAATTTATTAGAATTTGAAATCCATTTTGTCGGGAATATTAAGTTCAAAGGATGAAGATATCTTGTCAAAAAGAAAACGCCCTTGGTTAATAGTGCTTAGTAGTGATAACGAAGAAAACATTAGTTAATACCTATTAATATACTTCTGTGAAAATTGCTTTAATAAAGATATTTCTCTTAATTATAAAAATACAGTAGTATTTTTTTAATTTTTGGAAGCTAACCCCCTTTTTTGTACTAGTTCTTTGTTTCGTATAACCTGGATTCGCATAACATGGTATTTTTTAGGAACCTAATGACCGTGTTATATGGGGTTACCTATAATTTTTTGGAAATTCTCTTAACTCCTGCCCTGCCCCCAGCACTGACACCGCTGTATTCTGCTTAGCATTTCGTAGCATAGTGAATCCCACAGCCCACCTTCTATTCCCACCCTCGGTGTACAGCCAGCTGTCCAGTCTGCATTTCTCTAGAAGCGTTCACCTGCTGACTGATGCTAATGGTTCTCCTTTGGAAGCGACTCAGAAGTTCAGAACCATTTTATTAACCAATGCACAGTCAAGCACCCTGGCTCCAGTAGAAGCTGATGAGGAGATAAAAAGAAGCAATCAGTTAAACAAAAGTTGGCTTTTATCCCCAAGGAGGCATCCCTTCCCATTTTCAATTTAGAGAGATCTACCAAATAAATCATGTCTTTACAATGATTAGAAATACTCTGCAGGTTATTTTGCCAGGAAGTTTGCAGTTCACCTGAAACTCATATGAAATTAGAAGAATTTTGTTTTTCTCCAGTTTTGACTCAAGATAAAAGAAACTAGGGCCGTGGAGGTAAGGATGCCCGTGATTCTTTATGGAGCACCCAAACTCACAGGAATTTGAGAGGTGTGGTAAAGAATCACAAAAATCCTATCCCTAATACGTCTCTTTTGCTCCAAGGCAAAACTGTTTGTGAAAACTTTTCTTTTGATTTTTGTTATTCAAATAATTCCAGCTTAGATTGGAACTCAAATATTAATCTGATAATGACACCGTTGAGACACATTCTCTGACGACTGATCTCAAATGACTTCCAAGGGTTTACTTTACCCATTTTCTGCATTCCTTTCCAGCTGGGCTTCACCCGCCTTTACCACCAACCATCCCCCGACCAGCACCACTATCATCTGGGAGGAAAAAGACCCTGAAGAGCATGTCTTAAGATGATTACTACGTGCTTGGGAATATCCTTTAATTTAAATTTTGTTATTTTATTTTTAGCTTCAAAGGTTTTGCAGGAATGAACACCTGTCTTTCACGGCATTATAAGAAATTGTCAGGTACCTGATGTACTTTGTTTTGTCAAGTCCTCCAACAGTGACACTGAGGATAGAAGTCACATTTTAATTAATGATCAAAGCAAGGGACACCTGTAAGGCTGGGATAGAATTCTAAATTCTTTGATATTAGGTTTACAAATCTGAAAGAACCCTTTGATTCTCCCATGTGTTTGTCCTTTCTTAGAGATCAACTTAAATCTTTTTTTTTTTTTAAGGCAACATATTTAGTTAATCTGAACACTGAAGTTATGGGTGACAATGTTCACTCACACGGCAACTCCAAAACCTTGTGAAAGTCACACTCTATTATGAAGGATGCCAGGGTACTGTCCAAAGGACCTACTGCACTGGAGATTTGCTGTGGTCATACTGCCTAACATTCTGAAGCCCTCAAGAGACTTCAGGAACCCTTGAACTTGATCTCAGTTTAAGGAAACTACTTGTGCCTGTTACTGTAAAGGGCAGAGAGTGTGGAATGCATTCAGATAACTCAGAATTCTAAGTTCAGCTGTACCTGGTCCATCTTGCAAGGCAGAAATCAGTTATTTTACATAAGCTAAAATGTATACATAGATATGTTTATGTTATATCTGCTATATAAAATAATATCAACATATTAATATATTATTAATATAATATGTAAATTAATTAGCATTAATATATAAATATATTCTATATTAATATGTTTATATGTTATAGTACACATATCATTATGTACTATACAGACTATAAATACTAATAACACAGAGTGATTTTATACACATACACACTAATAATCTTCGTGGTGAAAATAGGACAATTGAGATTCAGCTATAAAAGTTTGCACTTACATGTAAAAGTAGCTTAGGGTTGTTGATTGGCTACTAGAAACAGTATTTAAAATACTTTACAATAGTGGAAATACAGAAAAGTATAAAGCATAAAACCCAGAAATAATTCCCTTCATATTTTGGTGTACTTTTATGCAATTTTAATGTGAACAGGATTTTATAATTTGAGCACACTGAATGTATAATTGCGTATTCTTCCTTTTTATAATTAACATAAGCATTTTTCTTTATTCTTTAAAGTGTCAATGAATATTATTTTATGATTATATAATTATATATCCTATAACCCACAATAATTTACATGATGATTTTTCTCTAATTTTCTGCTAGCAAGAAAACATCACAATGGAATAAAATAAAACTGTTTGTAAAGTTTCTACTGCATAGTGCTAAACTGTCTTTCAAACAGACCATCAGTTTACAATTCTACCAGAGCTATATAGAAATTCCTTTTAAAATGTTTGCGCTTTTTGTTTTACTAGACTAATCAGGGGAATCACCTTGTAAATTTTTGCACTTTTTGGATCACTAACGTAGTTGGATGCTATTTGTTGTTTATCAGACATTTTCATTTCCTGTTTTTATTTGTATAATCTTACCAACTATACACTCCAATTATTTTTTTGCGTGAGTTCTTTATATATTATTCTTCATTAGGTTTATTGAAAGTAGTTTTCCTTTTTCTATTTTTTTAAATTTTACCAATAGGTATTTTATTTTACTTTTTTAAACTGTTATTTATCTTAAGTGTGTTTTCCCAGGACCCATCAGCTCCAAGTCAAGTAGTTGTTTCAATCAAGTTGTGGAGGACACAGCTCACACTGGCCCATGTGGGGATCCAACCAGCAACCTTGTTGTTAAGAGCACCATGCTCTAACCAACTGAGCTAACCTGCCGCCCCATATCAATAGATATTTTAATGATTTTTTAAAAATCTAATAGATATTCTAAAGATGTATAAAGATTTTTAAAGTCTTGTGCAAGCAACTCTAATCTTTTGTGATTCCTCTATTTCTTACTATTTTAGAAAGTCTTTTCCCATAGAGAGATCAGATAAGCGTTTGCCTGTGTTTTCTTATTGTTTATTTTATCTTACATCAGCTCTCCCTAAACTCATATTTCTTTAAGTTAAATAATTATTTGTATTATAACAAAGCTAAGCTTTTGTTCTTCATCACAGCATATTTTGAAAATATTTTCATTATTTTTCTGAAACTAACCAAGGAAAAACTATGTCCTTCCCCATCTGAGAAATCCCATGACAGCATCCAGCTACTCTCAATGGGTCTTATGGAGTTTCCCGTCCCTTTCTGCCCTGTGTTCCTAAAGAACTAGTGTGACAGTTTAGGTCTCAGTCTATTACAAAAAGAATCGCAGTTTCTCACGGAGCAACAGTCTGAGCACAGTTTTTAACTTTATAAAGGTAATGGTAATTCCAATGGGCTCTGTTTTTCTAATGGGGTGTTCTTCTGGTTTGGTGTGACAATCTGAATAAAAGAACATTATGAACACTTACACTTGCTTCTCAAAGAGGAAATTTGATGAGAAGTAGGAGCTTAGTATTTGCTATGAGATCACTCAACTCAAAGCAGCTTTCAACATCTTCTGAAGACACCACCTTTTAAAGTTTAACTGATCAAAGTGGAGTAATGTCCTCTCCATTACAGAGGTTGACATGCAAAGGTTTCAGGACTGCAGGTCAGCAAGGCATTGGAGAGTGACACTGCCCCGTGCTCCTCCACCAGAAAGGGAAGACAGTAACCAAAGCGTCAAACTGAATGTGAGTGCCCATGTCCAACGAATCTCAAGTCAAAGGATCAAAAAATGATTTTCCCTCTGACACCAAGTGGATCAGAAACAGAGAACAGTGTTCCTCCTCTCTGTTCACAATGTCTGATTCCCAGGACAGAAAGACTCCGTGAAACGCCTTTCATTAGAACTTCTCACTTCCTTTGAAACCAACATTCAACCCCATTCTGGTTTGTTTTCTTTTAATTGGGGGCGGGGGGAACATCACTTAATTTAAACCTACTGGGAGAAAAGGAATCTGGTTGTAATGACCAGAAGGAATCAATAGCTTAAAAGTGGAGCTGTGCTTAAAAGAAATGTCACCAGGAGAAGAAAAAAAGCTTCATCTAGAAAAGAATGTAGGGCAGAGGAGGCAGAGAAGGGGGATATGCCCAGGGGGAGAGTTCCTGGATTGTCTTGCTCACCCCAGCCCTACAATAATCTCAACCTAACTTTCTGTTCATGTGAAGAGAAATAGGCTTGGATGCATTATGGTCAGTCTATTGCAAAATGTTTACCTAATATGGCGCCAGTGCAGATTACAATATATCAGACCCAGTGCAAGGCATATGTTATATTAAAGGAAAGTCCAGTTGTCGTACATGTTCCACAATATTCTTACATGGGATCATGAAACCTGGGTATGTCACAGTATGAATACTTTACATCCCAGTCTATGCAGACTAGTGTCAATTGCTAACTATTGCTTTCTATTATCTAAAAAATAATAAATCTGTTTCATTAAAAATCTGGCCCATTGCATAAAATTGTGTCACATTTTAAAAATATGATTAATGTGAGTAAGGCAACTGAAAATTGGTAGCATCTTTCTTCCTGGGGAAACTGAGGAAGAGAACCATCAACTACGGGGGTACTTTGCCTGGGGCCAACTACAACCAGATTAAACTGGGCTCCCACTCCCAGCCTGTAACTTTTTAGGCATACAAGTCATTTCTCTGAAATTGAAGCAGAGCTGGCTGCTTTTTATGAAGTTAAGTGAAAGCACACATGTAGTCATGACCATCCTGCTCAGTGTCTGAGCCAGAAACCCAGCAGAAGGATTTCACACAGAAGGGGACTGCGGACGCAGGTGTGACTGACGACATGCAATGATGTGAAGCCTTGTGCAGCCCTGTCACCCAGCACTGGCACTCCAAGGAGACCTCACACCCCGGTCCACCTCTCTTCTTAACAAGTCTTCAAAGAAGGAAGATCAAATCTGGCACTGTCCAAAGACGCGTGCCTATTTCTCCCTTGATCTTCCCTCTCAAGATCTCCCTTTGAACCAGATTTGCAGGATGAACAGAGATTAAAGGCAATTATGGTTTCTGTTATGCTTCTAATGGCCCATGCAACCCTGAACTGTGCTTGTGAAATCTACGGCCAACACCACTTCGCTGCCCTTCTTATCTGTCAAGAGCCATATTTCATTGCTTCCAAATGCCATTTCTGGTGTTTTCTTTCAACTTCAGGCTAAAAGCTTTACTTTCCATGTGCTTTAAGTGCTGGGCACCAGCATGAGAATTAAAACAGCAGGGCTCTGAGGGCGGAAGGGAGGGATGCTAAGAGATCCCCTAGTGAGATCCTTACCCCTCCTCCCCCCAGGATCCTGCCCATGTGAAAACAAAGGCAAGCAGCAGAGACAGGAGCTGGGACCACATTCCTGAGACTTAGGAGTGACGCCTCAACAGTGCATGGAGTCCTGGTAGGCTGTTATCTTCTGCCTTGTCAGATTCAGATTCGGAAGGGGAAGGGCCTGGAGAGCCAATCTTGCTGACACAGAAATGGCAGCTGGTGTTATTGCCCTTTAAATAAATGCTTGATGCTAGTGCTGTCCGTATAATCTTCCCTACAGCTAAAACTTCACCAGAACAAAAGGCATGACAGAAAAATTAGGTGCGTGCCAAAGTGTTCTGAAGTGGGAAGATGTGAGACATTTCCTGGTTGGGGCCTTTGGACCCACCGCTCACAGCTTTTATGCTTCCCAGGGACCTCAGTCAGGACAGTCACCTGCCTTGCTTCTCAGTGAACAAATGAGGACTGTTCCTTGTGCTCGCAGACAGCCAGGGAGATCAGGTTCTGAGCCTTCTTTGACAGGCAGACTCTGTGACACAGGAACAAATAAGGAGCTAGAGGGTAAGTAATAATAAGCTGTGTTGAGGGACATTGCTGTGACTAGTGATACGCTTGCATTCAACCTGCAACGCCAGGGGCCGCGGGAATGGGCTGGACCCCAAATTAGGGGCCCTGGCTCTCCCTCTTAGTTTACGTAAAGATTTTACCCCAATTGCCATAAAAAAAAAAAAACATGAAACCATGGTAATATTAGTCTTCAAATAATTAACTGGTCAGGGATTAGAGGACAGTGGAAAGAGCAGGTGAAATCTGAATCCCACAGAGCAATGTATCTAACATACGCATATCTGTCTTTGGTTCCAGTACTAGTATATTATTAATATAGTAACATAAATTTATACACACATATGTGTGTATTAGTATTTTTAATTTTAGGAACAGTTGTCAAGTGTCTAAAATGTGTGTGAGGGTCACACGGTATGAGACAAATGGCCTCTGTTCTGAGGAAGCACATGCCTGTGATCTATTTACTGAATATGTTTCAGTACACCCAGTAATAACTGGAATGTCTCCTCTGTCACATGTCACACTGCTACCTAACAACTTGACACCTACTCTTCAGACCAACTTTCAGAGGAATGTTTTACTTCCATTATCTGTGGAAAGGAAGTAATACGGGAAGGTGGTTCCATAAGGTAGGTTAACCCCTCGAGGCCACATGGCCTGGCTGTGAAATCTGCGTTCCTTTTGATCAAGTCATCATCAGGCAGTGGCTATGGCACAAGCAAGACACAGCAAGAGCTATGAGGGTCACAGGCTCAGGTCACCGTGCAGGGCCACACAACACAATTTTCCACCAAGAGGGAACGGGCTAAGCTTCATGGGAGAAGGGGCATCTGAGTTGTGTCATGAACAACCTGTCCATACTTACAGAACTGAAAGTTAGAATTATGCTAAGAAACAAGCCTAGATGTTGGTCATTAACTAAATGATCATATGACCAGTGAACCATTTCATCACAACTTTTGTTTTAGCCCAGGAGTTGCAGCTGGAGCAGACCAGGCCACTTCCGCAGCATTCCATTCAGGCTGAGCACCCATCTCTGTGCCCGTCCATTGGCTGAGTGACACGGAGCAACACATTAGGAAGCAGAGCCCACTAGGAGCCTCCCGTAGTCCTCCCTGCATGGATCTCACACAGCCGAGAAGAAGTAAGAGAATAATTTCAGTTAATCACCTATTTCTGAACAGAACACCTTTGGTGTTGGGTGATCTGAACACTTGCATAATGGCATCTAGTGACTGAATCTGAGACAAGGGCAAGTGACGTGGGCTGTCAGAATCTCCAGGTCAAAGCTAAAATTCTGGTTCCACCAATAGTTGTGTGACCCCTTCAAAACTTAGTTTCCTTAAATGTAAGACAGTGGCAATAATAATACTTACCTCACAGAAAAGCCATGAGGACTAAATGAGACACATACAGTAAACCATGTCCCATGAAATCCTGTCACGTGGCGAGCAGGTACTGCCACTGCAGTTGTGAGCTCCCACCTCAGCAGTGGGACAGCCTCTCAGACTGCTGAATAAAGCGTTAACAACACTGTAGGGTGTGTGGAAAGAAGAAGATTCTAAGAAAAAAACTAAGTTGTATGATTTAAACGTTTGCTTCTACATGAGTTTAAATTTTAAGTCACCATCTAGACTTGAAATTTTCAGGTATCTTCATGGGCAAACATCTTACTGACCCTGTGCCATGTCCAGGCCAGTCTTCAACTGCCTAGAAAATGGTCCATGCTTCCAAACAGGCAAAAGAGGGTCGTGATAGCAAAGATGACAGGCACAGGTGGCAGTGGCCTTGAGAAAGCACACGTCTGCCCATGTCCTGCAGAGAACCTACCCAACCACACACAGCTCTCTGGGCCCAAGATTCCCCATTTGTGAAATGATGTTGAGCTAGGTGTCTTCTAGGTCAAAACTCCTACATTCATGTCACTTGCCTACAGAAAAAAACACATGGTTGGCCCTTCCTTCTTCCAGCCATCTTCCAAACTGGATAAGTGAGTGTGTGAAATGTCAGTAATCTACCTGACTGTGGTCGTTTTAGAGAAACTGAGGCACCATGAGGTTGTGTCAACTGTGTATGGTCACCTGTGGATTGCCAAGGAGTCAAGGATTAAAGTAGCCACTTCTTAGTCTCCTGCCCCTGCTCTCTCTCCCCAACTTCAAAGTGAGAAAGGTCACATATCAAAGCACAGTTTGGTTCCCTGCTGGCCAATGCTTCACAAACCATCAGGTAATGTTTATTCAACCTCACACTTTAGCAAATATACACGAGCAGTGTTTACAAGTTCCAGAGATTGCCCTGGCCATTATTAATGTTGCAAAAACGAAAAGCCCTCTAAATGTGTTAATCTAGACAAAACACAGGGGCAACTCCAAAACAGTGTGCGATATTCTGTCTCCTGGTTTACTCAAGTGTAATGCACCTTTAATATCAACTTAGGTATTTCAACTCTTGTCAAAAGCCTCACAGTAATTACAGCCAACAGAAAAGTTGAACTCAGCCAACAAGACAGCACAACAGGAAACTGTGGGGAAATTTTAAAAACAAAACCAAAACAGAGACAAAAAAGCCTGACAATTTTAAGAAAGACTTAGAAGAATTAAAGCTTGTCCCAATGTAATAGAATGCAAGGACCCGGCCCCCTGAAATCTGCTCTGACAGATACACAGGTCCACCTGGGCGGGGTCAGCAGGAGAGGGCCTGCCCTCTCCTCCCCCTGGAGCATGCCAGCCAATCATCAGCCTATTTTTGGTTACACAGCCAGCCATCTATTGGTACCCACGTTTCACTTTGTCACAAGGAGGGCTGCAGCTGAAGCACAGCTGGCCTCTTGTTCTCCCAGCCCTTTAATTTGGTTTAACAGCTTTAGGGATAAGAGGAAATGGCAAAGTGCCCTGGAGCCCCCACACTTGCTTCAAAACTTAGTTTTGCATCATGCTGTATATATACTCACAAGTATTTTAGGCAAACAGTGTAGGCAGGTTAGGCCCATATGGGTGCAAAGCACTGCTTCCTTGGGTTCCTGGCAGGACAGTCGGGTTTGTATGAGGCGTGTGTGTGTGTGTGTGTGTGTGTGTCTGTGTGTCTGTGTAAAGCAAGCCCCTGTGGGTGGGTGGGTGGGCAGGTAGCTGAGTGGGCATATGTGTGGGACCTTGAAAAATATGTGAGGCATATTTTACAAACAAGTCAGAGTTAGAGAAGAGCACTACCCCACACTAAAATAGATTTCCTGGCAACCAGTGTGGCTGCCTCTGGAAGGGACCCTGCCTGGCAGGTGAGTACCTCAGCTCCCGACTTCACCTTGGAACCTTATAAAAATACCTGGGGTGGTGGAGCGGCAGGCTAGAAGGGGGTTTGTGTAAAATGGCGCCACATTTCTTAGCGCCTCTGGTTCAGTACCAGGAAATAGTGTCTGTACCAGGGAAAGCATCTCGGCCAAAGGCTCATCGTGCACCTTGCCCTTGAGACAGTTCCAGGCTTTGGGGAACCTTGTGGTCGGCCCATGTGTGGGGTGGATGGCCAGAAAGCAAAGGTGGTGAGAGCAGGGCAGGGCCGAGGAGTGAGGAGCAGAAGTCAGACCCTGTGGCAGAAACGAGGAAGGTTCAGGAGCCAGAGGCAGCTGCCCAAGGGACAGGAGAGGCTGAAGGGGCTTTGGGGAAGTTTGGCTGTGTCACACACCACGTGGCTTCTTTCTGCTGTTTCCACTGGTTCTGGCCTTGGGTCTTCAGGGGAAGCAGCAGGCAGAGAACTTCCTGGGTCAGCGACACTCAGGGCAAGGAAGATGTGGGAGTGGGAGCACCAGGAAGTCCACTCGCAATTTGTGAGCAGCAACATTCATTCATTCACAGGCACAGAGGGACATGGGGTCCAGAAAAATAAGATAACCTCACCCAGCAGAGAACTCAGAAGTGAAGCCACTGCACAAATAATTTTTCAGTCACAAATACAGAATTAAAATTCTCCCCTCACTGTGACATCATTTATTCCTTAACTTTCCATACTTTCGTTCCCACCAGCCCACCTAGGTAAAGGACCTTGGTATGTTTAATGTGAGTCCAGGAAGGATAGAGAGCTCCCTGTCTTATCTCAGTGCTTTGTCCCTGGGACCCAGCATGGTGGCTGACATGTAACAGGGGGAGTGTGAGCACAAGCAGGCTGAACAACTGAGCCTTGCTTCCTTTACCTCATGCCTGAGTGCGATGGGACAGCACTGACCTTTCTCCTGGCTCATCTCTGTCACAGTGCTTAGTCCCCTTCTTTGACACAGACAACTAAAGACACAAATATCGAGTCTCTTTCCAGAATAGCTGGAGATTCCCCTTAAAATGTTGATTTGTCTCACTCATCTACTGAACTTTTACCTGGTGGGAGTGTGGTCCATCATTATCAGAGTAATGTGGTCACTGCCATACAAATTATGACAGGTAACCACATGAAACATGACCCAAAGAGAGAAAACAAGATGGATTTTGCATAGCGAGCTTGTCAAGACGGAAGTCAAACAATATTCACTGTTCATAAATGGCACATAAAGCTTGAAGCTGGTTCTCTTCAAGATGATAGTACAATTTCTGGAGTATTACAGATATTAGGAAACACGATCATATGACACTTTAATGAAAAATGTCCTTTTGTTTTTCCCTGAGCCTCTCCAAGCTCCCATGGTTCACTGAGGAAAATGCCCCATTAATAGATTAATAACGGCTCTGCTTCCCTCAACCAAGACATAGTTCCTGTGGTTAATTAATCTTTCTGGGACTTTGACCAATTTAAATTTGGCCAATATGCCTTGAGAGGAGATTTTCTTAATGGATCTCACTCAGCTTCAATTGGGGAAGGCCTGCCGTCTTCTCAAGCAGGATATCCTCCTAACTATGTCTACCACCCTTGCCATGTGGTCTGTCATCGCCAATAAAATGAGATCATGTGTGCCTGAGTATCTCTATATCCAAAGGTGAGTGAGAACCTTCTCTAAACTCACTCTAAAAATCAGCCAGTCCATAAAATGTGGGCTCAGGAGCATACGCAATACAAGCATGTATGTATGCATGCACATGTGTACATGAGTGAGTAATGTGATTTACATTGTTAATACATTTGGTTTCAAAGAATGAGGCCACCTTGCTTTCATGGGACCTCACCTTTTCTTCCATAAAGCTATAGTTGGTTTTTAAGTAAATTCCACCCTTCAGCTCTTACTCAGAACACAGTTTTTCTCTATCTAGGTCAGCCTGTGTGATTTTTACCAGGGATCTCTAACCTATCTTCCATGAATGGTTTTTAGAAGATCAGTGAATGCCTTGACATTTTCTGCAAATTATGCATCTGTGTTTGCACATTATTCAGAAGAGGGAGTCTTAAGCTTATGTCAGGTTCTCAAACAGGTCTAGGACTACTCCAAAATTAAGAATCACTAAATAAAAGGATGAAAAATTGATGGTTAGGAGCCCAACCTCCGAAGGCAGACTTTCTAAGACATTTATCCTCTCTAAATCTCTCACAAGGGAATAGTGATACCTATCCCACGGGTCATTTGTAGGGGTAAAGAATTTGATGTTTGTACAACACTATGAAAATGCAGAGGCACTTACAGAGTGTTTGGCAAATACTCAACACTAGTCAATATATTTATAAACTTCACAGCACCCCCCACTCCCAAAGGAGCCCATCCTCCCTGTCCCCGGATTGAAGGCAAGGCCATGGGGAAAATTCTCCTGAACATAGCTCAAGTTCAGGTCATCTGGATTCCACTGTCTGTTGCCTGTGGAGGTGTCATCTACTCATGAACTGGAAGACCAAGATGTGAATTCTTAGCACCTCTCATTTCAGAGGTACGGGTATAAGGAGAATGTTCTCCAGAAACCAGAGTTCTGAAAGAAGCTCCAGGAAGAATATCTGTTTTCTACAATGCAGGTGTCCCCTAAGCTTTCTTGGGAGTCATATCATAAAGACACCCACAGTGAGCACATTGGACTTTAGCAATTACAGTTTGCTTATGGTTGCTCAACTTACCACAGGCCTTTAGAGCCACTTTTGGTAACAGTCTATTTTCAACACACCAAGCAGTGAGGGGTAGAGACCTCGGTTCTGACCTAATTACAGCCCTTAGCATTTGTCTCCCTCACCAGAGCATGAGCAAGCACCTGGGGGGCAGGGACTGTCTCTTCAACATCTTATCCCATCTGCAGGCGGACCTGGTGACCTGCTAGGCATTTTGCCATGGCTGACAAGTTAGCTCCAATTCTGATTTCAACTGAGGAGATCACATGAAATGACCTAGATCCATTGCATGCCCATCACGTGCAGAGTAACACCATGACTCTTTCCTTCAAGACACCCACAATCTAGTCAAACACTGAATAGTTAATGAGTTAATATTCACTTCCGAGAGCAATCTGTGGCAGACTGTACTATTTTCTCCCATCCCACTACAAGCATGGCCATGTGGACAGTAGAAATGGGATGGAATTTCTTTGGACAGTAGAAATGGGATGGAATAGTCATGTGTCAGCTCCAAGCCAAAGCCTTCAGAAACCATCTCTTGCTATTACCCCTCACCGTATGCCTAAGATCCATCAGGAGGAGCTCCACAGCCTGGGTGCTCAGGTGAGACACAGGTAGAGCTATTCTGAACTGACAGGTAGAGTCTGGGGAGCAGCCTAGATCCCCTAAGTCTAAGTGAACCAATCACAAGTCATAAATGTTTGCTACTTTAACCCATAAGGTACGTTGTTTATTGTTTACCCCTGTTGGGCAGTTGATTATGCCACACAGCTTGTTTTCACATTGTCCATATGGAAACAGCATAGAGCTTCCCTTCTCCACACTATGAGCAGACTCATGGGCCACAGCACTCCCAGGGCCTCAGCTTCTATTTAAAAGCTAAATTATCTGCTGGCAAACTCTCAAGCTCCATTTCTTTATGCTCTATAGCAATAGAAAGGCAGACTAAAATTTGTCTACAAAATGATTACCGTTCAGAAAACACAAAAGGAAACCAATAGAAAAAATTCGATGAAACCAAAAGCTGTTCTTTGAAGAAAAAAAAAATCAACAAGACTCTAGCCAAGCAAACAAGAAAAAAAGAGAGTAGATACAAACTACTAATGTCAGAAATGAAACAGAAGACATCACTACAGATCCTATGGACATTAAAAGGATAATAAAGAAATATTATGAACAACTCTATGCCCACAAATTTGATAATGCAGATGAAACAGACCAATTCCTTGAAAGTCACAATTTGAAAAAGCTCACACAGGAAGAAGTACATAAGCTGAATAGGCTTGTATCTACTAAAGAAATTGAATCAGTAATAAATAACCGTCTAAAACAGGAAGGATGGGCTCATTAGTGAATTCTCTCCAACAGTTAAGGAAGAAATTATACCAATTCTCTACACTAGCTTTCAAAGAATATAAGCAGAGGGAATATGTCCTAAATCATTCTATGAAGCCAGCATTATCCTAATATCAAAATCAGACAAAGGCATTATAAGAAGAGTAAACTACAAACCAATATATCTCATGAACAAAAACGTGAAAATCCTCAACAAAAATATTAGCAAGTTGAATCCAACAATGTATAAAAAGAATTATACACTATGACTACATGGGATTTGTCCCAGGTAGCAAGGCTGGTTCAACATTTGAAAATCACTTAATATAATCCATCATATACACAGGCTAAAAAAGAAAAATCATATGATCATATCAATAGATGCAGAAGGAGCATTTGACACAATCCAATACCCACTCATGATAAAAAAAAAAAAACTCTTACTAAACTATAAACAGGGATTAACTTCCACAGTGTGGTAAATATTATCTACAAAAAACCCACAGCTAACCTCACAAGGTCAGATACAAGGCAAGGATGGCCCCTCTCACCACTTCTTATCAGAAGTTCAAACTAATGCAATAAGACAACAAAGGGAATAAATGTTATACAGATTGGAAGGAAAAACTAAAACTGACTTTGTTTTCAGATGATGTAATCATCTATGTAGAATACCTGAAAGAATCAAGAAAATAATAATAATAAATCTCCTAAGACGTCATCAAAATGGTGGTGTGAGGTGAGCCTCTGTAAAGCTCCCCTAGAATTTACAACTAATCGAACAACAATAACTCCACAAAGGACTCCATGCACAGCACACAGGCAAGACGAAGAGGCCCACTACTGAATTCACATAAAGTTGGGCGAATCACGTGAGCGGGGGAGGAAGAAGGGGAGAAGTGCGGAGACGAGGCCACATGGGCGCAGGACGCACACCCAGCACAGTGCTCCAAGCTCCCTGCTCCCGGAACTACCGCAGCTGCAGAAAGGGGAAGAACTCGGACTGATACGGCTCCGCTTATAGTCCACAGGGCTGAGGGGGCAGCATATAACATGGCTAAACCCAAAGCTCATGGCAGAGACCTCAGAGAAAAGACTGAGGGAAGAAGGCTGAAAACGGTGGTTTCAGCCCTCACTGCCAAGCAGAGAACAAAGCCATAGGCACTGAGACTAGCCGCCCACTCCCTAACTTCCCAGAGCTTGCCCCGCCCCCACCTGCCCGGTGCTAGAGCAGAACAGAGGCAGTGTCAGATCAAAAGAACAGAATATTTGATGTTCTGAGAACTGTGGACCGCAAACACAGATTCGCAGACAAGTAGTTCTGGCAAAGGGGAGGGAGCTGTGGAAGCGAGAATGGCTGTGGTGGTGGTCGCCGCCATTGCTCTGGGCCACCTCTCACTACTCACCCGCCTCTGGCCCCAAATATCTGGGCGGATACCTGCAGGAGTAAACAGAACTGCTGAAACATATAGGCTCTAAATCTGGTGCAGAAAGACCTTTGGAACTTCAAAAACTCTCCGCATACCAACACAGACTGCACCCTGTGACCCAGGCGAACTGTTAACAGAGCAGCCCGTCCCCCATGGAATCCCCCCATTGTGTGAGAAGCTGGAATAATGCAGAGAAAACATAGCATTACCATGTGTGAGAGAAAAAAAAGCCTGCAGTTGTAGAGAAAAAAAAACATTCTACCAACAAGTACAGGAAAAAAAAGAAAGACCTTGTACTATCAACCTGTTGCAGAAGCCACTCCTGTAGATGTCTAGGAAGAGAAATAATGAATCAATAATCACCGTGAATAACCAAGGCAACAAGACAGCTCAGAAAGAAAGTAAAAAGTCTCCAGAAAAGAAACTTAAAGATACGCAATAATGTGACTTAAATGACAGAGAAATCAAGATTGCAGTTCTGTACATCAGAAGCTAAACATTAATGAATGCCAACTATAATTTTATATATATAATGTGATGGTTCAGTGTGAGGTCGGAGGGATAGTGGATGGGGGGAGGGGGTTTCACAGTATGAGGGATATAAATGATGAACGTCTAAGTATTACCTTGTTTTGTACACCTGAAACTAATAAATTAATTAATTAATTAAAAAAAAAAAGATTGCAGTTCTGAAAAAAACTCAACGAGATGCAAGAAAATACAGAAAGAAAGTTTAATGACCTCAGAAACACAAAGAACAACATGAGCATTTTACAAAAGAGATTGAAATTTTAAAAAAGAACCAAATAGAATTTCTGGAGATTAAGAACTCAATAGAAGAAATTAAGAATGAAATAACCTGCTTAGGTAGTAGAGTTGACCAGATGGAGGAAAGAATCAGTGACATCGAAGATAGAAACCTGGAAATTGCACAGATGGAAGAAGACAGAGACTTGAGACTTAAAAGAAATGAAAAAACTTTCTGACTCCATCAGAAAGACCAGCGTAAGAATAATGGGCATACCAGAAGGAGAAGAAAGAGAGAAGGGAACAGAGAATATATTCAAACAAATGGTTGATGAGAACTTCCCAAATTTGTGGACAGAACTGGATCCTCAATTCCAAGTAGCAAATGGAACACCTAATTACCTGAATCCCGGCAGGCCTTCTCCAAGGCACATTGTATTGAAGCTGTCTAAAATCAACGACAAAGAAAGAATCCTCAAGGCAGCCAGCGAAAAGAAGACGATAACCTACAAAGGAAAGCCCATTAGGTTATTATCACATTTTTCAGCAGAAACTCTACAACCCAGGAGGGAGTGGAAACAAATATTCAAACTTTGAAAGAGAAATAATTAAGAGCCAAAAATAATATGTCCAGCAAAGATATCCTTTAGATATGAAGGAGGAATAAAGACCTTTCCAGAAATCCAGAAGCTGAGGGAATTCTCTAATACACGACCTGCACTACGAGAAATACTAAAGGAGGTTATTCGACGACCATCAACAAGGACGATTTGTACCAACCAAAATGTTAAAAGGGGAAGAGTAAGGCCTGAACTGGAACATGAGAATGGAGAAGGTAAGAGTACTGAAAAACATGGAATACTCTAAATATCAAACTTTCTTTTACATACACTTCAGGTTAACCACTCAAAAAAAATCCAGAACTGAAAAATATACTGTAATTAAAGAAGAAACAGAGGAAAACATCATAGAATACCACCACACAGAAATAATAGACAAAAACAAAAAGGCAAAGAAACAATGGAGACACAGCCTTATCTGAAAACTAAAGATAGAATGACAGGAAATCCTCATGTATCAATAATCACCCTAAATGTAAATGGACTGAACTCACCAATAAAAGGCACAGAGTAGCAGATTGGATCAGAAAACTGAACCCAACCATGTGCTGTCTCCAAGAGACACATCTCAGCTACAAGGACAAGCATAGACTCAAAGTGAAAGGGTGGAAATTGACACTCCAAGCAAATGGTAACCAGAAAAAATCAGGTGTAGCCATAATGATATCAGATGAAACAGCCTTCAGGGTAAAATAACAAGAGACAAACATGGACATTTCATAATGGTAAAGGAAACTATACAACAAGAAGATATAACAGTACTCAATATTTATGCCCCCAATAAGGGAGCACCAAAATACACCAAGCAACTACTAATAGAACTAAAGTTAGAAATTAATCGAAACACGATTATACTAGGGGACTTAAATACATCATTGACAGCTATGGATAGATCATCCAAACAGAAAATAAATGCGAAATGCAGTCCTAAATGACACATTAGATGAAATGGACATAACTGACACATATAGAGTACTTCATCCTAAAACATCAGACTATACATTCTTTTCGAGTGTACATGGAACATTCTCAAGGATAGACAATATATTGGGACATAAACTCAGCCTCAGCAAATTTAAGAAGATTGAAATCATACCAAGCATATTCTCTGATCACAACGCTTTGAAATTGGATATCAACTGCTAAAAGAAAGCAGGAAAAAAAACAAATACATTGAGATTAAACAACATACTTTTAAAAAACGACTGGATCAAAGAAAAAATGAGGGGAGAGATCAAAAAGATACATAGAACCAAATGATAATGAAAATACATCCCACCAAAATTTTGGGGATGAAGCGAAAGCAGTTTTAAGAGAGAAATTTATATCATTACAGGCCTATCTCAAGAAACAAGAAAAATCCTAAATATATAACCTCATATTACACCTTAAAGAACTACAAAAAGAAAAACAAGTCAAACCCAAGATCAGAAAAAAGGAAGTAACAAAAATTATAGCAGGACTAAATGAAATAGAGAACAAAAGGACAATAGAAAACTCAATGTGACAAAGAGCTGGTTCTTTGAAAAGGTTAACAAAATTGACAAACCCTTGGCCAGACTCACTAAGATAAAAAGAGAAAAGACATTAATTAACAAAATCAGAAATGAAAAAAAGGTAAGTTATCACACACACCACAGAACTATAAAGGATCATCCAAAAATACTATGAAGGATTCTATGCCACCAAATTCAATAACCTAGAAGAAATGTACAAGTTCTTAGAAACATATAGCATTCCAAAGCCTAACCATGAAGAAATGGAAAATCTAAACAGACAGATCACCAGTAACAAAATTTTGTTTTGTTTAATTTATTGGTCTGACAATTGTTAGTGAAATTACACAAATTTTAGGTGTACACTTCTGCATTACATCATCAATAAATCCCATTGTGTGTTCACCACCCAGAGTCAGTTCTCCTTCCATCACCATATATTTGATCCCCCTTGCCCTCATTTCCCTCCCCCCCAACCACCCAGACAATAACCACTAAACTATTGTCTATGTCTATGAGTTCTTGTTTCTCATTTATTTGTCTTGTTCTTTTGTTGTTTTCGGTTTATATACCTATATCAGTGAAATCATAGGGTTCTCTGCTTTTTCTGTCTGACTTATTTCACTTAGCATTATTCTCTCGAGATCCATCCATGTTGTCACAAATGCTCCTATATCATCTTTCCTTAACGCCGAATAGTATTCCATTGTGTATATGTACCACAACTTCTTTATCCATTCATCTATCGAAGGACATTTTGGTTGTTTCCATGTCTTGGCCACCGTAAACAAAGCTGCAATGAACATTGGAGCACGCATGACTTTATGGATAAATATTTTCAGATTTTTTGGGTAGATACCCAGGAGAGGGATTGCTGGGTCATATGGTAATTCTATTCGTAATTTTTTGAGGAACCTCCACACTGTCTTCCATAGCGGCTGCACCAGTCTGCATTCCCACCAACAGTGTATGAGAGTTCCTTTTTCTCCACAGCCTCTCCAAGACTTGTTACTATTTGTCTTGTTGATGATAGCCATTCTGACTGGGGTGAGGTGATATCTCATTGTGGTTTTTATTTGCATTTCTCTGATGATTAGTGATGTTGAGCATTTTTTCATATGTTTATTTGCCATTTATATGTCCTCTTTGGAGAAATGTCTCTTCAGGTCCTCTGCCCATTTTTCCATTGGGTTGTTTGTTTTATTGTTGTTGAGCATCATGAGTTCCTTGTATATTTTGGATATTAGCCCCTTATCAGAGGCACTGTTTGCAAAAATCTTCTTCCACTCAGTTGGTTGCCTCTTTATATTATCGATGGTTCTTTTGCTGTGCAGAAGATTTTAAGTTTCATATAGTCACATTTGTTTATTTTAGCTTTTATTTCCATTGTCGTTGGAGTCAAATTCATAAAATACTCTTTGAACCCAAGGTCCATAAGTTTAGTACCTATGTTTTCTTCTATGCAGTTTATTGGGGCATGTCTTATGCTTAAGTCTTTGATCCATTTTGAATTAACTTTGGTCCATGGTGACAGATAGCAGTCCAGTTTCATTCTTTTGCATGTGGCTATCCAATTCTCCCAGCACCATTTATTGCAGAGGCTGTCTTTTCTCTATTGTATGTTTTTAGCTTCTTTGTCAAAAATTATCTGTCCATATTTATGTGGTTTTATTTCTGGGTTCTCAATTCTATTCCATTGGTCTATGTGTCTGTTTTTCTGCCAATACCATGCTGTTTTGATTATTGTAGCCCTGTTTTACAAGCAAAAATCAGGGAGTGTGATACCTCCAGTATTGTTCTTTTTTTTTAATATTGCTTTGGCTATTCGAGGTCTTTTCTGGTTCCAAACAAATCTGATGATTTTTTGTTCTATTTCTTTAAAAAATGCCATTGGGATTTTAATGGGGATTGCATTAAATCTGTATATGGCTTTGGGTAATATGGCCATTTTAACTATGTTGATTCTTCCAATCCATGAGCACGGAATGTCTTTCCATTTCTCTGTGTCTTCTTCAATTTCTTTCAAAAATGTCTTATAGTTTTCAGCATATAAATCCTTCACATCCTTGGTTAAGTTTATTCCTAGGTATTTTATTCTTTTTGCTGCAATTGCAAAAGGAATTGTTTTTTCTATCTCTTTTCCTGAGATTTCATTGTTGGTATATAGGAAAGCAATGGACTTTTGTACGTTGATTTTGTAGCCAGCAACTTTACTGTATTCATTTATTGTTTCTAATAGCTTTTTGGTGGAGTCTTTAGGGTTTTCTATATATAGCATCATGTCATCTGCAAAGAGTGACAATTTAACTTCTTCATTCCCAATTTGGATGCCTTTTATTTCTTTCTCTAGGCTGATAGCTCTTGCGAGGACTTCCAACACTATGTTGAAAAGCAGAGGTGATAGGGGACAACCTTGTCGTGTTCCTGAACGTAGAGCAATGGCTTCAGCTTTTCACCATTAATTATGAAATTAGCTGAGGGCTTGTCATATATGGCCTTTATTATGTTGAGGTATTTTCCTTCTATACCAATGTTAGTAAGTGTTTTAATCATAAATGGATGTTGTATCTTATCAAATGCTTTTTCTGCATCAATTGATAGAATCATATGATTTTTGTCCTTTATTTTGTTTATGTGATGTATCACATTGATGGATTTGCGGATGTTGAAACATCCTTGTACCCCATGGATGAACCCCAATTTGTCGTGATGAATAATCTTTTTAAAGCATTGTTGTATTTGATTTGCTAGAATTTTATTTAGGATTTTTCATCAGTATTCATCAGAGATATAGGTCTGTAGTTTTCTTTTTTTGTGTTGTCCTTACCAGGTTTTCGTATCAGGGTAAAACTGGCCAAATAAAATGAGTTAGGGAGTACTGTATCTTCTTTAATTTTTTGGAAGAGTTTGAGCAGGATTGGTATTAAATCCTGTTTGAAGGTTTGGTAGAATTCACCAGTGAAGTCATCTGGTCCCAGACTTTTGCTTTTGGGAAGGTTTTGGATGACTGATTCAATTTCGTTATTGCTGATTGGTCTGCTTAGATTTTCCAGTTCTTCATGGTTCAGCCTTGGAAGGCTATATGTTTCTCAGAACTTGGCCATTTATTCTAGGTTATTGAATTTGTGGCATATAGTCCTTCATAGTATTTTTCCATGATCCTTTGTATTTCTGTGGTGTGTCTGATAACTTCCCCTTTTTCATTTCTGATTTTGTTAGTGTCTTCTCTCTTTTTACCTTAGTGACTCTAGCCAAGGGTTTGACGAATTTATTAATCTTTTCAAAGAACCAGCTCTTTGTAACATTGATTTTTTTATATTGCCTTTTTGTTCTCTATTTCATTTAGTTCTGCTCTGATTTTTGTTATTTCCTTTCTTCTGCTGACCTTAGGTTTCACTTGTTTTTCTTTTTGTAGTTCTTTAAGGTGTAACATGAGGTTATTTATTTGGGATTTTTCTTGTTTCTTGAGATAGGCCTGTAATGATGATATAAATTACCCTCTTAAAACTGCTTTCGCTGCATCCCCAAAATTTTGGTAAGATGTATTTTCATTGTCATTTGTTTCTATGTATATTTTGATCTCTCCCCTATTTTATTCTTTGACCCAGTCATTCTTTAAAAGTATGTTGTTTAATCTCAATGTATTTGTGTTTTTTCCTGCTTTCTTTTTGCTGTTGATATCCAATTTCAAAGCCTTGTGTTTGGAGAATATGCTTGGTATGATTTCATTCTTCTTAAATTTGCTGAGGCTGGTTTTATGTCTCAATATATGGTCTATCCTTAAGAAAGTTCCATGTACACTCGAAAAAAAAGTATAGTCTGATGTTTTAAGAAGAAGTACTCTATATATGTCCATTATGTCCATTTCATCTAATGTGTCATTTAGGGCTGCTATTTCGCATTTATTTTCTGTTTGAATGATGTATCCATAGCTGTCAATGATGTATTTAAGTCCCCTAGTATAATTGTGTTTTGGTCAATTTCTCCCTTTAGTTCTGCTAGTTGTTGCTTGGTCTATTTGGTGCTCCATGATTGGGGGCATAAATATTGATGACTGTTATGTCTTCTTGTTGTATAATCCCCTTTACCATGATAAAAGTTCCACTTTGTCTCTTGTTACCTTTTTCACACTCAAATCTGTTTCATCTGATATCATTATGGCTACACCTGATTTTCTCTGGGTACCATTTGCTTGGAGTGTCAATTTCCACCCTTTCACTTTGAGTCTATGCTTGTCCTTGTAGCTGAGATGTGTCTCTTGTAGATAGCATATGGTTGGGTTTAGTTTTCTGATCCAATCTGCTACTCTGTGCCTTTTTATTGGTGAGTTCAGTCCATTTACATTTAGGGTGATTATTGATACATGAGGATTTCCTGTCATTCAATCTTTAGTTTTCTGGTAAGGCTGTGTCTCCATTGTTTCTTTTCCTTTTTGTTGTCGTCTATTATTTCTGTGTGATGGTATTCTATGATGTTTCCCTCTGTTTCTTCTTTTCTTACAGTGTGTATTTTAGTTCTGGATTTTTTTTTGAGCGGTTACCCTTAAGTTTATGTGAAAGAAAGTTTGATATTTAGAGTATTCCATTTTCTTCAGCACACAAACTTTCTCCATTCCCGTATTACGGTTCAGGCCTTACTCTCCCCCTTTTATGTTGCCACAAATTGTCTCTGTTGATGGTGTTCAAATAGCCTCCTTTAGTATTTCTTGCTCCTGCTCCTTCAGTGCAGGTCGTGTATTAGAGAATTCCCTTAGCTTCTGTATGTCTGCAAAAGTCTTTATTCCTCTTTCATATCTAAAGGATATTTTTCCTGGATATATTATTTTTGGCTCATAATTTCTTTTTTTTAATAGTTTGATTATTTGGTTCCACTCCCTCCTGGGTTGTAGAGTTTCTGCTGAAAAATCTGATGATAATCTAATGGGTTTTGCTTTGTAGGTTACCGTCTCCTTTTCCCTGGCTGCCTTGAGGATTCTTTCTTTGTCTTTGATTTTAGACAGCTTCAATACAATGTGCCTTGGAGAAGGCCTGTCGGGATTCAGGTAATTAGGTGTTCTATTTGCTTCTTACATTCGAGGATCCAGTTCTGTCCACAAGTTTGGGAAGTTCTCATCAACTATTTGTTTGAATATATTCTCTGTTCCCTTCTCTCCTTCTTCTCCTGCTGGTATGCCCATTATTCTAATATTGCTCTTTCTGACAGAGTCAGAACGTGTTTGTAGAGTTCTTTCATTTCTTTTAAGTTTCAGTTCTCTTTCTCCTTCCATCTGTGTAATTTCCAGGTTTCTATCTTCGATGTCATTGATTCTTTCCACCATCTGGTCACTGTACTATCTAAGCTGATTATTTCATTCTTAATTTCTTCTATTAAGTTCTTAATCTCCAGAAATTCTATTTGGTTCTTTTTTAAAATTTCAATTTCTTTCGTAAAATGCTCATTTTGTTCTTTGATTGCATTTCTGAGTTCATTAAAATGCCTTTCTGTGTTTTCTTGCATCTCGTTGAGTTTTTTCAGAACTGCAATCTTGAATTCTCTGTCATTTAAGTCACATAATTCCATATCTTTAAGTTCCTTTTCTGGAGACTTCACTTTCTTTCTGAGCTGTCTTGTTGCCTTGGTTATTCATGGCAATTATGATTTATTATGTCTCTTCCTAGACATCTACAGGAGTGGCTTCTTTTGTTTTCCAATCCGTGTTGGTAGAATGTTTTATTTTCTCTCCGACTTCAGCCTTTTTTTCTCTGTCTCACACAGTAGTGCTCTGTTTTCTCTGCAGTATTGCAGCTTCTCACACAATGGGGAAATTCCCTAGGAAACAGGCTTCTACTCTGTTAACAGTTCACCTGGGTCATAGGGCGCCACGTGCCTGTGGGGATGCGAAGAGCTTTTGAAGTTCCAATGCTCTTTCTGCACCAGATTCAGAGCCTGTATGTTTCAGCAGTTCTGTTTCCTCCTGTAGGGATCCGCCCAGATATGTGGAGCCAGGGACGGGATGGACCAGAGCAATGGCAGCAACCATCACCACAGCTGGTCCCACTTCCACAGCTCCCTCCCATTTTCTGGAACTAGTTGGGCTGCGAATCTGTGTCTTGCAGGCCACAGTTCTCAGAACAGCAACTAATCTGTTCTTTGATCTGACACTGCTACTATTCAGCTTGTAGCACTGGGCCTGTGGGGGTGGGGTGAGCTCTGGGAGGTTATGGAGTGGGTGGCTAGTCTCAGTGCCTAAGGCTTCTGTTCTCTGCTTGGCAGTGAGGGCTTAAATCACCGTTTTCAGCTTTCTTCCCTCAGTCGTTTCTCTGAGGTCTCTGCCGTGAGCGTTGGGTTCAGCCGATTATATGCTGCCCCCTCAGCCCTGTGGGCCAAAAGCGGAGACCTAGCAGTCCGAGTTCTTCCCTCTCCCACAGTGCGGTAGTTCCGGGATGCAGGGAGCTCGGAGCACTGAGCTAGGTCTACGTCTGCATCCCACGGCTCCGTCTCCACACTTCTCCCTTCCCTCCTCCCCCGCTCACACTGTTCTCCCACCTTTAGGTGAATTCAGTAGTTGGCCTGTTCGTCTTGCCTGTCTGCTGTGAATGGAGTTTCTGTGGAGTTATTATTTTTTGATTAGTTGTAAATTCCAGAGGAGCTTTACAGAGACTCACCTCAGGCCACCATTTTGATGACGTCTCTCCACCAGTAACAAAATTGAATCAGTCATCCAAAACCTTCCTAAATGCAAAAGGCCGGGACCAGATGGCTTCACTAGTGAATTCTACCAAATCTTCAAACACGATCTAATACCAATCCTGCTCAAACTCTTCCAAAAAATTGAAGAGACTATTCCCTAACTCATTTTTTGAGGCCAAATGTACCCTGACACCAAAACATGCTAAAGACAACTCAAAAAAAGAAAACTACAGACCAATATGTCTGATGAACATAGATGCAAAAATCATAAACAAAATTCTAGCAAAATGAATACAAGAATGCGTTAAAAAGATTATTCATCACGACCAAGTAGGGTTCATCCCCAGGGCACAAGGATGGTTCAACATCCGCAAATCCATCAATGTGATACATCACATAAACAAAATAAAGGACAAAAATCGTATGATTATATAAATTGATGCAGAAAAGGCATTTGACAAGATACAACATCCATTTATGATTAAAACACTTAATAAAATAGGTATAGAAGGAAAATACCTTACATAATAAAGCTCTCAGCTAATCTCATAATTAATGGTAAAAAATTGAAGCCCTTTGCTCTACATTCAGGAACACGACAGGGCTGTCCCCTGTCACCTCTGCTTCTCAACATAGTGTTGGAAGACCTTTCCAGAGCCATCAGGCAAGAGAAAGAAATAAAAGACATCCAAATAGGGAATGAAGAAGTTAAATTGTCACTCTTTGCAGATGACATGATGCTGTATATAGAAAACACTAAAGACTCCACCAAAAAGCTATTAGAAACAATCAACGAGTACAATAAAGTTGCTGGCTACAAAATCAACGTACAAAAGTCCATTGCATTCCTATATACTAACAATGAATTCTCAGAAAAAGAAATACAAAAAGCAATTCCTTTTGCAATTGCAGCAAAAAGAATAAAATAGCTAGGAATAAACGTAACCAAGGATGTGAAAGTCTTATATGTTGAAAACTATAAGACATTTTTGAAAGAAATTGAAGAAGACACAAAGAAATCGAAAGGCATTCTGTGCTCATGGATTGGAAGAATCAACATAGTTAAAATGGCCATATTACCCAAAGCCATATACAGATTTAATGCAATCCCCATCAAAATCCCAATGGCATTTTTTAAAGAAATAGAACAAAAATTCATCAGATTTGTTTGGAACCACAAAAGACCCGGAATAGTCAAAGCAATCTGAAGAAAAAAGAACAATACTGGAGGTATTGCACTCCAGTATTGGACGTATTAACTTTAGCTTGTACTACAGGGCTACAATAATCAAAACGCATTGGTATGGCAGAAAAACAGACTCATAACCAATAGACTAGAATTGAGAACACAGAAAAAAAACCACATAAATATGGACTGATAATTTTTGACAAAGAAGCTAAAAACACAATGGAGGAAAAACAGCCTATCAATAATGGTGCTGGGAGAATTGGATAGCCACGTGCAAAAGAATAAAACTGGACTGCTATCTGTCACCATGTACCAAAATTAATTCAGAATGGATCAAAGACTTATGCATAAGACCTGACATAATAAACTGCATAGAAGAAAACATAGGTACTTTATGGACCTTGGGTTCAAAGCGCATTTTATGAATTTGACTCCAAAATCAATGTAACTAAAAGCTAAAATAAACATGAGACTGTATGAAACTTAAAATCTTCTGCACAGCAAAAGAAACCATTGACAGAATAAAGAGGCAACCAACTGAATGGGAGAACATTTTTGCAAACAGTGCCTCCGATTAGGGGCTAATATCCAAAATATACAAGGAACTCATGAAGCTCAACAAGAAAAAAACAAACAACCCAATTGAAAAATGGGCAGAGGACCTGAAGAGACATTTCTCCAAAGAGGACATACAAATGGCAAATAGACATATGAAAAAATGCTCAATATCACTAATCATCAGAGAAATGCAAATGAAAACCACAATGAGATATCACCTCACCCCAGTCAGAATGGCTATCATCAACAAGACAAATAGTAACAAGTGTTGGAGAGGCTGTGGAGAAAAAGAAACCCTCATACAGTGTTAGTGGGAATGCAGATATGTGCAGCTGTTATGGAAGGCAGTATGGAAGTTCCTCATAAAATTATGAATAGAATTACCATATTACCCAGCAATCCCTCTCCTGGGTATCTACCAAAAAAATCTGAAAACATTTATACATAAAGACACGTGTGCTCCAATGTTCATTGCAGCTTTGTTTATGGTGGCCAAGACATGAAAACAATTAAAATGTCCTTTGAGAGATAAATCAATAAAGAAGTTGTGGTACATATACACAATGGAATACTATTTGGCAGTAAGAAAAGATGATATAGGAACTGTGTGCACCAGCTACATGAGGGGTCAGACCCAGCATCATTCCACGGCACAGCTAAGTCAGAGGTTTGCGTCATTGAAACACCCAACAATATTCTACACTCTAAACATATGGGCAATTAGGAAACACATCTGTAGATCATCATTTTGATAACTACTGATGACCTCACGTCATTACTATGAAATTTAAAATGTTGGTTTCATAAAGCAGCCATGTCTTCCTGTCATTTTCTTTTCCTAAGGCTGATGACCATCCAAGCACCTCAGCTTCAATTTCAAGTCCTCTCCGTCCCCTGAAGGCACACAGCAGCCACCAGTTGGCTGTGACCCTCATCCAGGTCACGTTAGGCTCACCTGGCTCTCCCACTTCTGCTGCAATTGTCATCTCAGCAGTTGCCTATTTTCTCTTCCTCCTTGAATTCCTCAAGGAAGATGAGCACTGGTGTTTTTAGGTCTATTGACTTTTCTTTACCTGTCCAATACAAGGTGTGCCCTATGAGTTGGCATTACTCAAATTACAAAAGTGTTATGAATTAGGAAAACTTCTTTAACACAACCGCATAACCTTCACAGGACTATATGTATATATATTCACCCAGTCATCATTTTTCTAGCATCCATCCACTATAATGGCACTTCTAATTTGTATGACAATGCAAGATCAACAACACATACCACTGAATTTTGTATTTTCCTGCTCAATAAATCTGTGTATTTAAAATATATTTTAATAAGAAAATTGAGTAGGTTTCTAATCTACTCTCCTCACATAAATATTACCCATAAATTTCTATTTCTACTGGACTTCCTAATTACTAAAAAAAAAAAATAGGTTTGACATTTATACAATTACTCAGCTATAAAAAAGAATGAAATCTTACCATTTGGAATGACATGGGTGGACCTTGAGAATATTATGCTAAGTGAAATAAGTCAGACAGAGAAAGACAAATACCGTATGATCTCACTTATATGTGGAATCTAGAGAACATAATAAATGAGCAAAAAAAACAGAAACAGACTCAGAATATAGAAAAAATAACACGTGTTGTTTGCTAGATGGGAAGGGGGCGGGGATGGGGAAGAAGGTAAAGGGATTAGAAAGAGCAAATTAGTAGATACAATACAGTCATGGGGATATGAAATACAATATGAGGAATATAATCAACAATGTTGTAAAGATTATGTAGGGTGCCAGATGGGCGCTGGACTTATCAGGGGGATCACTTCATAGACTGTGTAGATGCCTGACCACTGCTCTGTACACCTGAAGCTGAAGTAGACTAATATTGTATGTCAACTATATATATATATATATATATATATATATATATATATATATATATATATTATAGTTGACATACATATATATATATATATATATATAGAGAGAGAGAGAGAGTACGGGAGGTAAAATATAGCACAAGGAGGACAGTCAATGGTATTGTAATTATAAATGATGGCAGAAGGGTAGTAGAATGGGGGAGGGGGTTATCACTTTGTGAGGAGGTGTAAATGTCTAACTATTAGGTTCCTTTGTACACCTGAAACTAATAAAAAAGAGATGGAAAAACAGAACTTTGAAATTGCTTTAGAAAAAGCCTAGAGATTTTTTTAAAAAACACTGCATACTGTTAAATATTAAATTAATGTTCAACTTAAATGTCCTATAACAATAAAAATCATTATTAGAGGTAAAAACCATGCCCTTATTCACTCACACTGTTTCGGCATATCAGAGCAAACATTTTTTCTAAACAATAAATCTAGTGTCTTTTCAGCAACCTAGAGTTAATATTCTGATGAGCTAGCATTCACTGTCTCTAAGACATCTACAAGACATCATGGTCAAACATCATATATGTATGTATGTATATATATATATATATATATATATATATATATATATATATACATACATATATATGTGTGTGTGTGTGTGTGTATTTAATTTATTGGGGTGACAATTGTTAGTAAATTTACATAGATTTCAGGTGTACAATTCTGTATTACATCATCTATAAATCCCATTGTGTGTTCACCACCCAGAACACACTCCTTCTCCTTCCATCACCATATATTTGATCCCCCATAAAACACCATATATTAATAGACTAAGAAACTGAGGCTCGGAGAGGTTCAGAGCTTTGAACACATTCCGCAATTGGTTGGTGACAGAGGGGAGTGAGAACGGACTCAGCACAGGGCTCATTTTACACCACCAGGTTTCAACCTGGCCTTTCTGTGAAAGTGCAGGTGGGTCTGTTGTCATTTAACATAGAAGAAGGAATTCTGTAAACTTGGTTTTCAAATGTGAATTAATTAATGGCTGGAATTCCATTAGCTGATTCTTTTTCATCTTTATCTGTGCCAAAATGATCCTTATATTAGAGAAAAATTAAAATCACTCTATACCAAACCCTTTGGCCTGGAAAACAGTTTCCTTTAAAAAAAAAGAACCTAAAAGAGATACAAAGATTAGTTGAAAGAAATACTATCTTAAAGATAAGTCCCTTAAGAGAAACTTAATTTAGCAGTAGATAATTCAGATCAACTGGATGATGAAATAGCAAAAATTTAGCAGCAGAAAAACTTTGAAACAAAGTAGCATTTGTCCATTGTACACGCGCGCGCGCGCACACACACACTTTAATAATAACTTTCAAAGAAAGGTAGAAAATGAACAGAAGTTGAAAGAAATACAAAGACAGACGGAAATATAGAATTGTCCACAAAAGAACATTGTGCCTGTGTGCTCTGCTGACTGTAAAACTCTGATAAAATGAGAAATTGGTTTAAAATTCTTTCCCAAGAGAGCTTAACAGTTCAAGTATCTAGGAACACTTCATCTTTTGCATGCACAGTTGGGAAGGCCTGTGACTGTCAGGAAGAAAGAAGTCAGAGTATGCAACATTACATCACGTAATGTGAAATAAGTAGTGAAAACGGTTTCGGGGTAGTTGGATGTTTCTTTGATTAAGCAATGAAACATCCTTAAAACTCACTTCAGAGTCCATCTCTCTTAATGCTGATAATTAAAAGTGATCATTAGTTCTGTAAGTATGAATATATATTTTTAAGTAAAAGATTATTACAAAAACCAAAAATATATTTTAAACACAGAAATTTGTGAGCTTCTTCAAAACTACCTCACAAATTCCTGACTTAATCAAGCTTCACAAACAGCACTAATTATGTACCTGCTTTTGTAGCCTAGCTCTCTCCAAAGACAATAGTTTAGTGGTTACCAGAGGGTAAGGGGGCAGGGGGGTGGTAAACGAGGATAAGGGGGATCAAATATATGGTGATGGAAGGAGAACTGACTCAGGGTGGTGAACACACAATGGGATTTATAGATGATGTAATACAGAATTGTACACCTGAAATCTACATAACTTTACTAAGAATTGTTACCTCAATAAACTTCAATTAAAAAAAGAAAAAGATATTTTAAAGAATATTGTTCTGGTCTTTTCAGAACCTGAAGCAAAATTTTGGCAAAAATATTTCCCCATACTCCAGGCTCATTATACCATAATGAAGTGGTATAAAATATAAAAATATCTACTTTGTGGATGACAGCAAAGCAGCAGCAATAGCTAACATTACTTACAAGTGGCTGACAATGCAATACATAGTATGTAGTGTGGCCCAGAGAAACCATCGTGTTCAGTATGACCATGGACTCTGGAGCCACTTTGTAGGATACATTCCCTCTTCTGCCCCTCGCCAGCTGTGGACACTTGGAAAGTTACAGAATGTCTGTGCCTTCGTTCCTTATCGGCAAAAATGCAAATAAAACCTATACTATTGCAGATCAGTACATACTGAAAAAATAATCCATAAGCAATGCTTAAAGCAATGTCTAGAACACAGTCAGCGCTCAGTAAATGTTCACATGTTACAAGCACTATCCCATTTAATTCTCACAAAAATCATATGAGATACATATGTAATAGAGGCTCAGAATAATTAAATGACTTGCCCATAGTCATATAGCTAGTACCTGCTAGAGCTGGCATGCACACCTAGCCAGTTTCAAGGCTCTGGAACACTGAAATGACAACATAATAATAATTGTTTCATAAAGCTTAAGTTGGAGAAATTATTTTTCATTTAGAACAACTGTAGTCAAGCTATTTTCCTCAGAATCCTATGTTCAAAGAAATTATCTACAAAGTTCATCAACTTAACTCATCATATTCAAAGAAAAACCGTATTAGCATCACAATTGGAGCAGGAAAGGCATTTAACAAAATCTAACCCCATTTATGATTTAAAAAAAAAAAAACTCTCAGAAAACTAAAAACAGCAAAAACTTCCTCAACTCAAAAATGGCATCTATGAGAAAGCTACAGCTCGCATCATACTTTGAGATGAAAGACTGAATACCTTCCTCCTAAGATCAGGAACATACAAGAATGTCCACTCTCAAAAAATTACAAATAGAATTACCATATGACCCAGCAATCCCTCTCCTGGGTATCTACCCAAAAAATTTGAAATCATTTATACATAAAGACACGTGTGCTCCAATGTTCATTGCAGCTTTGTTTACGGTGGCCAAGACATGGAAACAACCAAAATGTCCTTTGATAGATGAATGGATAAAGAAGTTGTGGTATATATACACAATGGAATACTATTCGGCGTTAATGAAAGATGACATAGGAACATTTGTGACAACATAGATGGATCTTGAGAGTATAATTCTAAGCGAAATAAGTCAGACAGAAAAAGCAGAGAACCCTATGATTTCACTGATATGTGGTATATAAACCAAAAACAACAAAAGAACAAGACAAACAATTGAGAAACAAAAACTCATAGACACAGACAATAGTTTAGTGGTTACCAGAGGGTAAGGGGGGTGGGGTTAGGAGATGAGGGTAAGGGGGATCAAATATATGATGATGGAAGGAGAACTGACTCTGGGTGGTGAACACACAATGGGATTTATAGATGATGTAATACAGAATTGTACACCTAAAATTATGTAATTTCATTAACAATTGTCACCCCAATAAATTAAAAAAAAAAAAGAATGTCCAGTCTCAACACCTCTACTCTTCATTGTCCTGGAAGTTCTAGCCAGCAGGACAAGAAAGAGAAATAAAAGGAATGCAGATCTCAAAGGAAGAAGTAAAGCCTTTGTCATTTGCAGATGACATGGTTAGAGATGGAGAAAAATCCTAAGGAGACTACTAAAAATTATTTGAAATAAGTATATTTAGCAAGGATGCAGGATTTATGATCAATATTTTAAAGTCCATTATATTTCTACATCCTAGCAACAAAATAATGTTCAAAACCATTATGTATTTAAGATGTATTTAGTAAATATAAAAAAGACACTGAAAACAGCAACAAAAATTCTGAGAGAGATTAAAGACCTAAATAAATGGAGGGATATACTATGCTCAAGGTTTAGAAGTCAGTATTGTCGAGATGTCCATTCACCCCAATTGATCCAGAGAATCAATGTCAACTCAAACAGTATCCTAGCAGGATCTTCAAAATGCAAACAACCAAAAAGAACCCCCCCAAAAAAAACTGTGTAAAAGAAAACAAATTTGAGGAATTATAACATACATAAGGATTTATAACAAAGCAATAATAACCTAGACAGAGTGACACTGGTAAGGACAGACACATTCATCAATGAGCATGATAGAGAGTCAAGAAAATACCCACACATATATATGGACATTTGATTTTTGACAAAGATGTCAATGAAATTCAATGAACAACTAATAATCTTTTCCAGAAATGATGCTGGAACAAATAGATAGTTGTATGGCAAAAAAAAAAAAAAAAAAAGAAAAGAAAAAGAAGAAAACACCTAATTTCTTACGTTATATTACACACACACACACACACACACAAACACACACCTCAAAATAAACCATAGAACCAAACTCAAAAACTAAAAATCTTTAGGGAAAAAAACAGCAAAAACAAAAATCTTTACAAACTTGGAATCAGCAAAGTTTAATTTGATATGATAAAGAAGCAGTTGACTATTTAAGAAAAATTCATCAAAGTTCAAAATTAAACATTTTTTTCTATAAAAGACACCATCAAGAAAATGAATAGACAAGCCAGAGAGAATATTTGCAATTTAAGTATCTGACAAATGACTTATTTCCAGAAAAATTTAATAAGAAAACAAATAACCCAATTTTAAAAATGGGCAGTCTAAAAGATACTCATGAAAAATGTACAAATGTCCAAAAGCTCATGAAAAAGTGTTCAACTTCATTAATCATCAGGAATATGCAAACTAAACCATGAGAGAGCACTATACATCCACTAGAATAGCCAAACTTTAAAATTATTAATAATACTAAGTATTGGTGAGGACACAGATCAACTCGAAATACTGTACATTGTTGGTGGGAATGTAAATGGTACAGCAATTTGGGAAACAGTTTTTCAATTTCTGTTAAAGTTAATTAATCCAACTCCTAAGTATTTTCCCATGCAAAGTAAATAATTTTCCCACACAAAGACTTTTACACAAATGTTCTTAGCAGCTTTATTCACACTAGCTCTCAACTAGAAACTACCCACACATCTGAAACAGGTGAATATACTATACAAATTATACTATATCCATGCAATGGAATACTACTCAGCAGTATAAAGAAATGAACTACTGATACACACCACAAAATGGATGAACGTCAAGAAAACACGATGCTGAGCACAAAAGCCAGAAACAGGAAGTATGTCTGTATAATTCTGTTTATATTGAATTCTGAAAAAGCCAAACTAATGTACAGTTACATAAAGCAGATCAGTAATTTTGTGAGATCAACAGCGGAAGGGCACCAGGAAGATGTATGGAATGAAGGAGAAGTTCTATGTCTTCATTGTCATGGTGGTTACATGGGTGGTTACATTTGTCAAAACTCATCTAACTGTGCTATAAAATCAGTACTTTTTATTGGCAGGCTATGAGACAATTTTCATGGTCCAGGTGAGAGAGCATGGTAGTTTAGACCAGAGCGGTTTTGTGTAAGGGGTAGAAATAAAAAGAACTGGGAAGATATAAAAATATTTAGTAGAAAAATGAGGAGCATTGGTGATAGTATGAGGAAGAGGGAGGTGTCGGAGATGCCCCTCAGGATGCTAGTTGTGGGGCTGGGTGGAAGGTGACATCCTCATTGACCAGAGGACAGTGGCTTGCACATGAGGGCTTCCATTTATTGAAGGGAGAGGACTGAGCCTGGGAGACGAGCTTAGGTTTTATTTTGAAACACTGAGTTTCACGTGCCTTGAAATATCCTTGAGCTATCAAGCAGACAGATTTAAGCAGCTTTCAATTATAAGATGAACAGAAAGTCTGTTCTGGTGAACTGCTTTTAACAACTTGTTGAAGGGGGAAGATATTTGCATAAAAGTCATCATGAACATCACCATGGGAAGTAAGCACAATATTACAGAAAAATTGACCTAATGCATGTGAATTAGCAGATCTAACATAATCCGAAGAGAGTTATTTATTATGCCTAATGCAAAGTGCTGACATAGTTATTCATAGAGCAATTTACTATTCTGGAAAATGTGCTTATATCTTGGAACCCTAGACTAGCCCACATCCTTAAAAAAGAAAATTGTGACATGGAATTCTAAGGTCTGGATTCTAATTTCTCTAGCCACTCTTGCTTAAATTTGGGGAAGCCACTCACCTTCCTGCTCTCCCTTGTTTTCAGCTGTAAAAAATACCCAGAAGGACTGAGCACTACTTCACAAAGTGGCTCTCCATGAGGCAAAATATCAGAGAACATCTTTCTAAGTTGTTACCTTACACCATATACAAAAATTCACTCAAAATGAATCAAAGACTTAAATGTAAAAACTAAAATTATAAAACTCCCAGAATAAAACATAGGGGAAAAAAGTTTAATAACGTGAAATTTGACATAAGAAATCTTTATGCATCAAAAGACACTTTCAAAAGAATGAAAAGGCAACCTAAGAAAGGGAGAAAATAATTGATAATTGCAAATCATATATCTGATAAGGGATTAATATCCAGAATATATAAAGAACTCATACAACTCAACAACAAAAAACCCAAACACCAATGTAAAAATGGATAAAGAATGTGAGTAGATACTCGATCAAAATGGCGGCGTGAGGTGAGCCTCTGTAAAGCTCCCCTGGAATTTACAACGAATCGGACAACAATAACTCCACAAAGGACTCCCGGCACAGCAGACAGGCAAGACGAAGAGGTCCACTACTGAATTCACCTCCAGGTGGGCGAATCACGCGAGCGGGGGAGGAGGGAAGGGAGAAGTGCAGGAA
This sequence comes from Rhinolophus hipposideros, assembly GCF_964194185.1. Lineage (NCBI taxonomy): Eukaryota > Metazoa > Chordata > Mammalia > Chiroptera > Rhinolophidae > Rhinolophus > Rhinolophus hipposideros. The sequence goes on from NC_138050.1 coordinate 1,044,820, forward strand.
CTGAGCCACTCGGGCACAGGACAAAGACCTAGCTCAGTGCTCCCAGCTCGCTGCATCCGGGAACTTCCGCAGCTGCGGGAGAGGGACGAACTCGGACTGCTAGGGCTCCGCTTACGGCCCACAGGACTGAGGGGGCAGCATATAGCACGGCTGAACCTCGGAGAAGGTTCACGGCAGACCTCGGAGAAAAGACTGAGGGAAGAAGGCTGAAAACTGTGGTTTAAGCCCTCACTGCCGAGCGGAGAACTGAAGCCTTAGGCACTGAGACTAGCCGCCCCTCCTTACCCTCCCAGAGCTCACCCCGCCACCACCTGCCCGGTGCTAGAAGGGATAAAGTAGCAGTGTCAGATCACAAGGACACGATCTTTGCTGTTCTGAGAACTGTGGACCGCAGAAACAGATTCGCAGCACAACTAGTTCGAGCAAAGGGGAAGGAGCTGTGGAAGCAGGACTGGCTGTGGTGGTGGTCGCTGCCATTGCTCTGGGCCACATCTCACAACTCACCCCGCCCCTGGCCCCACCTATCTGGGAGGATCCCTGCAGGAGTAAACAGAACTGCTGAAACATACGGGCTCTGAATCGGGTGCAGAAAGAGCTTTGAAACTTCAAAAGCTCTCCGCACCCCCAAAGGGACGTGGTGCCCTATGACCCAGGTGAACTCTTAACAGAGGAGAGGACCGTCTCCCAGGGAATCCCCCCATTGTGTGAGAAGTAGGAAAAGTGCAGAGAACATATAGCACTACTGTGTCAGAGAGACCTCTTCCTATCAACCTGTTGCAGAAGCCACTCCTGTAGATGTCTAGGAAGAAAAATAATAAATCATTAATTGCCATGAATAACCAAGGCAAAAAGACAGCTCAGAAAGAAAGTGAAAAGTCTCCAGAAAAGGAACTTAAAGATATGGAAATATGTGACTTAAATGATAGAGAATTCAAGATTGCAGTTCTGAAAAACCTCAAAGAGATGCAAGAAAACACAGAAAGGCAATTTAATGAACTCAGAAATGCAATCAAAGAACAACACGAGCATTTTACGAAAGAGATTGAAATTTTAAAAAAAACCAAATGGAATTTCTGTAGATTAAGAACTCAATACAAGAAATTAAGAATGAAATAACCAGCTTAGGTAGTAGAGTTGACCAGATGGAGGAAAGAATCAGTGACATCGAAGAGAGAAACCTGGAAATTGCACAGATGGAAGAAGACAGAGACTTGAGACTTAAAAGAAATGAAAGAACTCTACAAAAACTTTCTGACTCCATCAGAAAGAGCAATATAAGAATAATGGGCATACCAGAAGGGAAAAAAGAGAGAAGGGAACAGAGAATACACTCAAAGAAATTGTCAATGAGAACTTCCCAAATTTGTGGACAGAACTGGATCCTCGAATCCAAGAAGCAAATAGAACACCTAATTACCTCAATCCCAATAGGCCTTCTCCAAGACACATTGTATTCAAGCTGTCTAAAATTAACACCAAAGAAAGATTCCTCAAGGCAGCCAGGGAAAAAAAGATGGTAACCTACAAAGGAAAGCCCATTAGATTATCATCCGATTTTTCAGCAGAAACTCTATAAGCTAGGAGGGAATGGAACCAAATATTCAAATTATTGAAAGAGAGAAATCATGAGCCAAGAATAATGTATCCAGCAAAGATCTCCTTTAGATATGAAGGAGGAATAAAGATCTTTCCAGACATCCAGAAGCTGAGGGAATTTTCTAACACACGACCTGCACTACAAGAAATACTAAAGGAGGCTATTCGACCACCATCAACAGGGACAATTTGTGGCAACCGAAACATAAAAAGGGGGAGCGTAAAGGCCTGAACCGGAATATGGGAATAGAGAAAGTAAGCGTGCTGAAGAAAATGGAATACTCTAAATATCAAACTATCTTTCACATAATCTTAAGGGTAACCACTCAAAAAAAAATCCAGAACTGAAATATATACAGTAATAAAAGAAGAAACAGAGGGAAACATCATAGAACACCACTACACAGAAATAATAGACAACAACAAAAAGGCAAAGAAACAATGGAGTCACAGGCTTACCAGAAAACTAAAGATAGAATGACAGGAAATCCTCACGTATCAATAATTACCCTAAATGTAAATGGACTGAACTCACCAATAAAAAAGCACAGAGTAGCAGATTGGATCAAAAAACTAAACCCAACCATATGCTGTCTACAAGAGACACATCTCAGCTACAAGGACAAGCATAGAATCAAAGTGAAAGGGTGGAAATTGGCACTCCAAGCTAATGGTACCCAGAGAAAATCAGGTGTAGCCATAATGATATCAGATGAAACAGACTTCAGGGTGAAAAAGATAACAAGAGACAAAGATGGACATTTCATAATGGTAAAGGGGACTATACAACAAGAAGACATAACAGTCATCAATATTTATGCCCCCAATCAGGGAGCACCAAAATACACCAAGCAACTACTAACAGAACTAAAGGGAGAAATTGACCAAAACACAATTATACTAGGGGACTTAATACATCATTGACAGCTATGGATAGATCATCCAAACAGAAGATAAATAACGAAATCACAGCCCTAAATGACACATTAGATGAATTGAACATAATTGACAAATATCGAGCACTTCATCCTAAAACATCAGACTATACATTGTTTTGGAGTGTACATGGAACATTCTCAAGGATAGACCATATATTGGGACATAAAAGCAGCCTCAGCAAATTTAAGAAGATTGAAATCATACCAAGCATATTCTCTGATCACAAGGCTTTGAAATTGGATATCCATTGCGAAAAGAAAGCAAAAAGAAACACAAATACATGGAGATTAAACAACATACTTTTAAAGAACGACTGGGTCAAAGAAGAAATTAGAGGAGAGATCAAAAGATACATAGAAACAAATGACAATGAAAATACATCCTACCAAAATTTTGGGGATGCGGTGAAAGCAGTTTTAAGAGGGAAATTTATATCATTACAGGCCTATCTCAAGAAACAAGAAAAATCCCAAAGAAATAACCTCATGTTACACCTCAAAGAACTAGAAAAAGAAGAACAAGTGAAACCCAAGGTCAGCAGAAGAAAGGAAATAACAAAAATCAGAGCAGAGCTAAATGAAATAGAGAACAAAAAGACAATAGAAAAAATTAATGTGACAAAAAGCTGGTTCTTTGAAAAAATTAATATAATCGACAAACCTTTGGTAGACTCACTAAGATAAAAAGAGAGAAGACACTAATTAACAAAATCAGAAATGAGAAAGGGGAAGTCATCACAGACACCAGAGAAATACAAAGGATCATTCAAGAATACTATGAAAGACTATATGCCACCAAATTCAATAACCTAGAAGAAATGGACAAGTTCTTAGAAACATATAGCCTTCCAAGGCTGAAGCATGAAGAACTGGAAAATCTAAACATGCCAATCACCAGTAAAGAAATTGAATCAGTCATTAAAAACCTTCCCAAAAGCAAAAGTCTGGGACCAGATGGCTTCACTAGTGAATTCTACCAAACCTTCAAAGAGGATCTAATACCAATCCTGCTCAAACTCTTCCAAAAATTGAAGAAGAGTCAGTACTCCCTAACTCATTTTATGAGGCCAACATTACCCTGATACGAAAACCTGGTAAGGACAACACAAAAAAAGAAAACTACAGACCTATATCTCTGATGAATACTGATGCAAAAATCCTCAACAAAATTCTAGCAAATCAAATACAACAATGCATTAAAAAGATTATTCATCACGACCAAGTGGGGTTCATCCCTGGGGCACAAGGATGGTTCAACATCCACAAATCCATCAATGTGATACATCACATAAACAAAATTAAGGACAAAAATCATATGATTCTATCAATTGATGCAGAAGAAGCATTTGACAAGATACAACATCCATTTATGATTAAAACACTTAATAAAATAGGTATAGAAGCAAAATACCTTAACATAATAAAGGCCATCTATGAGAAGCCCTCAGCTAATCTCATAATTAATGGTGAAAAACTGAAGCCCTTTGTCCTACGTTCAGGAACACGACAGGGCTGTCCCCTATCACCTCTGCTTTTCAACATAGTGTTGGAAGTCCTTGCCAGAGCCATCAGGCAAGAGAAAGAAATAAAAGGCATCCAAATTGGGAATGAAGAAGTTAAAATATCACTCTTTGCAGATGACATGATACTATATATAGAAAACCCTAAAGACTCCACAAAAAAGCTGTTAGAATCAATCAACGAATACAGTAAAGTTGCTGGCTACAAAATCAACGTACAAAAGTCCATTGCATTCCTATATACTAACAATGAAATCTCAGAAAAAGGAATACAAAAAACAATTCCCTTTGCAATTGCAGCAAAAAGAATAAAATACCTAGGAATAAATTTAAGCAAGGATGTGAAGGATTTATATGCTGAAAACTATAAGACATTTTTGAAAGAAATTGAAGAAGATACAAAGAAATGGAAAGACATTCCATGCTCATGGCTTGGAAGAATCAACATAGTTAAAATGGCCATATTACCCAAAGCAATATACAGATTTAATGCAATTCCCATCAAAATCCCAATGGCATTTTTTAAAGAAATAGAACAAAAAATCATCAGATTTGTTTGGAACCACAAAAGACCCCGAATAGCCAAAGCAATATTAAAAAAAAAGAACAGTGCTGGAGGTATCACACTGCCTGACTTTAGCTTGTACTACAGGCTACCATAATCAAAACAGCATGGTATTGGCGGAAAAACAGACACATAGACCAATGGAATAGAATTGAGAACCCAGAAATAAACCCACATAAATATGGACAGATAATTTTTGACAAAGAAGCTAAAAACATACAATGGAGAAAAGACAGCCTCTTCAATAAATGGTGCTGGGAGAATTGGATAGCAATGTGCAAAAGAATGAAACTGGACTGTTATCTGTCACCATGTACCAAAATTAATTCAAAATGGATCAAAGACTTAAGCATAAGACCTGACACAATAAACTGCATAGAAGAAAACATAGGTACTAAACTTATGGACCTTGGGTTCAAAGAGCATTTTATGAATTTGACTCCAAAGGCAATGGAATTAAAAGCTAAAATAAACAAATGGGACTATATGAAACTTAAAAGTTTCTGCACAGCAAAAGAAACCATCGACAAAATAAAGAGGCAACCGACTGAATGGGAGAAGATTTTTGCAAACAGTTCCTCCGATAAGGGTCTAATATCTAAAATATACAAGGAACTCATGAAACTCAACAACAAAAAAACAAACAACCCAATTGAAAAATAGGCAGAGGACCTGAAGAGACATTTCTCTAAAGAGGACTTACAAATGGCAAATAGACATATGAAAAAATGCTCAACATCACTAATCATCAGAGAAATGCAAATAAAAACCACAATGAGATATCACCTCACCCCAGTCAGAATGGCTATCATCAACAAGACAAATAGCAACAAGTGTTGGAGAGGCTGTGGAGAAAAAGGAACCCTCATACACTGTTGGTGGGAATGCAGACTGGTGCAGCCGCTATGGAAGGCAGTGTGGCTGTTCCTCAAAAAATTACGAATAGAATTACCATATGACCCAGCAATCCCTCTCCTGGGTATCTACCCAAAGAATCTGAAATCATTTATACATAAAGACACGTGTGCTCCAATGTTCAATGCAGCTTTGTTTACGGTGGCCAAGACATGGAAACAACCAAAATGTCCTTCAATAGATGAATGGATAAAGAAGTTGTGGTATATATATACACAATGGAATACTATTCAGCGTTAAGGAAAGATGATATAGGAACATTTGTGACAACATGGATGGATCTTGAGAATATAATCCTAAGCGAAATAAGTCAGACAGAAAAAGCAGAGAACCCTATGATTTCACTGATATGTGGTATATAAACCAAAAACAAGACAAACAAATGAGAAACAAGAACTCATAAACACAGACAATAGTTTAGTGGTTACCAGAGGGTAAGGGACGTGGGGGGAGGGAGATGAGGGTAAGGGGGATCAAATATATGGTGATGGAAGGAGAACTGACTCTGGGTGGTGAACACACAATGGGATTCATTGATGATGTAATACGGTATTGTGCACCTGAAATTATGTAATTTCATTAGCAATTGTCACCCCAATAAATAAATTTTTTTAAAAAATCAAAAAAAAAAAAAAGAATGTAAGTAGACATTTCTCCAAAGATATACAAATGGCCAACAAGCAAATGAAAACATGCTCAGCATCACTAGACATTAGGAAAAGAGAAATCAAAACTTCAATGGGATACAATTTCATATCCATTAAGATGGCTATTATTGAAAAACTGGAAAATAACAAGTGTTGACAAGGATGTAGAGAATTTGGAATCCTTGTGCACTGCTGGTGGGAATTAAAATAGTGCAGCCCCTCTAGAAAACAGTGTGGAGGTTCCTCAAATAATTAAAAATAGAATAACTTGGTATTGGAGGTCCAAGATGGCGGCAGCATAGGAGACCCCTGACCTCGTCCCCGCTGGCGAGGGTAGCGAGTACTCCTGCCGACACTACCAAGCCCTGAATGAACAGCACTGACACCAAAAAACAGAAAGAGACTGAATAGAGAAGCTGGGAAGACAGGGCGCTCGGGACCTCTCCAGCCGGAGGGACCGGGGGCGCCATTGTTACATCCCCTCCACCTCGCTAGGGCTGTAGGAGCTGGGGCTTTGGCCGACCTGCAGGATCACCGCAGAGCAGTCACAGCCACAAGGCTGTGGCTTTGGGCTTCCAACAAAGGCAGCAGGAACATCAGAGCGTCACCACACAGACCAGGCCTTCCTGCTGGCAGCTGCTCCAGCCTGCAGGTAGTGCTGCGACCACCGGAAGTGCCTGCTGGGCTCCAGGGGCCGGAAGTGACTGTTCAGCCCAGACACTGGAGTGTTTGCTTGCATGCTAAGTCCCAAAGTTTTCTAACTGTACCTTTCCAACCAATGCTAGAACCATCTCCCACACCAAGCTTGCTTTCTAGATGATGCAGGTAGCTACTTCACAGCAGTTTTCTTGACATTTAGACTGGGTATTCCAGACTCTTATCAGCCTCACAACCAAGTCAGTCGTTAATACGCATACCATACCATTATTTAAATCAGGGAAATACATCCATTTCATAACTGATTCCAACTTTCATTACCAGAATAACAAAACGTTCTTGAATTGAATGCCACACTCAAGCACAGCGGATGTCTCTCTTCATCCCACAAAAGATATTTAGCAGCTAACTAGAAATACCAGCAATAAAAATATGAAATCAGGACCAGGGGAACTCAGGATAGTGTCAGTACCGGAGGGAAAGGAAACTGCTTCTATGCAGCCTTCAGCCCCTATATTGATGGCGGTGGACCTGTGAGTGAACACAGAGAACATAATCGCCAAGCAGTTTTTCAGGAGAGAAAAAACAAACCCATTCCTCAAAAAGAATAAAGTTTCTCCCAGTATTCACTTTAACTGTGGGCTTCACAAAGGGACACAGAGAAACAGTAAACCATGTCCGTAATAGTGTCACAACAGCAAATACATGGGTTCTGCAAAGTTGCTTCTTAGAGCATCCTCCATATGTCACTTGTATTATACCAAAGCCTAATTTAATGAATCTCATTGTGAGAAGTGCAAGGCAATGTCGTCAAAAAAGCGACTGCCTGAAAGTCATTACAATAAAGTTCAAACTTACCTTATCTTTTGCTCAGGCAAGATGTTTAAATAAGCCATTGTGATAGCAAAAGAAAATTTCATTCTGTAACTTTGCTTCCAAAAAATCCTTTTCCCTTCAAGGTAGCCCCTCACCCCTGGATGAACAGCCATCCAGAGTAAAAATCACAGACAGACGGACTTGGTACCAGAGATAAATCTCAAACCAGATACAAGGTTTTCATGCACATTTCACTAGATTTTACATTAGGCCATGGTGCTACAAGTCAGTATTTCCACTGGAAATAGTGGCTCTCGGCCAGGGTTTGGTGTGATATTTTTCCAGTAGTAACTAAGTACCAGCTATGTCTCTTTTCCAAGAATCTTTTTCTTCTGCAAGAAGAAAGAAAATGTTAGATATGTAAGAACTGGCCGATAGCTCAATTTGTCCTTATTCACAGTTCCTCACACCCACTTCAGCATGTTAGAGGCTGGGAATTCAAAGCCCACACTTGCTGAATGCGCAGAAGTTGTCTCACTCTTTTGAAATGTCTAAAGAGTTGGATACCTTGGCCACATCTATGTAATTATGGCCCAACAGTTCTAGAATAAACAAACAAAAAAATTAATCCTTCTGGAGATATTCAGATATTCAGCAATGCAAAGCTGCTGGTTCATTCATTTAGCAAAAGCATAATAAGTGCTTAGTATGTGCAGGCTTTGTGCTATAAACCACAGATATCAATGTCAGTGAGATGTGGTCTCTATCCTCTTGTTGCTTACAGCAGATACGAGTGGTGAGACCCATAGAAGCAAGGAGAGTCAGCAGATCCTTACTACTGGTTTCTTGCATGTTCAGTATACGTACCTAGTCTTACTGGTGGAAGGACGGGACCCAGTCAGTTTCACCATCTTCCATAGCAGACAGTGAGAAGAGCATCTGCTAGTTCTTCATGAGCAATATTTCATAAACCAGTCATTTATGTATGTCACAATTTTGGCACACCCATATGCTACTTGCCAGGCTCTAGTATTCAATAATTTTCCCTAACTCGACTAATGTTTAGTTTATGAGGAATTTAATGTACTTCAAAAGGCAATTTCCTACCATTATGAAAAATGGAAAACAGGATCAGCTCCCATAAATGGAGGGTAATTATAAAAATAAATACAATTTAAGCAAAGCTATATAATGTTTCATTTAAAAATGAAAATTAAAAATGAGTGCACATGGCAATAAATCTGATCAATTTGCAAAAAAATACATATAAGAAAATAAACTGCTTCACATTCAGTGAAAGACGGACTAGTTTATAATTAGTAAGCCTGACTTTCATTTCATAATTAAAGCTAGTAGTCAAATTTCTATCACATTATTCACCTTGGTAGAGTTTTAAAAATCCTGTTTTATTTTCTTATCTATAGTGGATTCAAAAGGAAAATTGTTTCTAATCCCCAGAATCTCTACCTGCCAGGGTGTGCTGGCTTCCCCTGGATGCCTGTCCTGGAGAGAGTACATTTAGCTCCTGGGGGGACCTGCTGGGCAGCCCCTGGGGAAGGGGCTTGGCCCAGACCAAAAAAAAAAAAATCCCAAATATCTGTGAGGAGGGGTGAAGAAAACAGGTCTGTGGAGACCAGTCAGGCTGTAATCCTGTGGCTGATACTGGAGTTACGGCCCCCAGGCTTTCTAACAGGTCTCTGAGCAGAACCCACCTGGCATCCTAACTCCAAACTGTCCTGTGTGACAGTGTGTTCCAGTCACTCACCTGCTGGAGGACTTTCAGGGGCTCTCTCGGCTGAATGGCCCCATGGACCAATGCTGGACCTGAGATTGCGGCCCTGTGTAGCCCCCCCAATCTGAAGGAGCCGTGGAGTCCCAGGGCTCTGAGAGCCACTCCCTTCCTCCTTGCCTTCCTGTCTTAAGGGAGAGACTGAGCCAAAGGGGCTTCTGACCCCATCTCCAACAATGCTCCTGCCCAGCCCTGAGGGCAGTGTCTTCTGCTCCCTCCCTATGTGTTCAGACATCACTGTATTACCCATTCTACACATATTAAACCAGGTCCAGTCCTCCCTCTTTCTGTAAACATCCCAGCCACAGCGACCGCCCCCTCCACCAAAACAAGGAAGCTTTCTGTGTTTCCCCCTCACTTGGCATTCAGTATAACCACTCTGGATGGTCATCTTTCTCAGTGTAAGTGGTGTGCCTTCCACCTGGGTCATCAGGAATGTAGGGCAGTGCCATGTTTAAATGTCTTTGCATTGTATACGAGGCCTCACACCAAGCAGGAATTTTAAATTATTATATGTGAATTGTTTCAGCCATAGGGCATCAAGCCACTCCAGTTCTGAGAGAGACCCACCCCACCTGCTCAGATATGGCAACTCACAGTGGCTCACAGGTGAGACTGCATGAACTCTGACCCCAGCAGGCGCTGAGGACAGAGGAAATGGAGCGCCTGTAGCTGAGACGCATTCACCTGGCCACTTCTAAGGGAAACGCTGAGTGTCTCTAGGCTGGCAACAGAGCTGAAGGGGGAATTTTACAGTTGTGTTCAAGGAAAGGCTTCGGAGTGTGAACTCAGGTGGACAGATCCCAAAACATCGGCCAAAAAATCCCTGACCCACAGATACCAAATGCTGAGCTTCTCTAGTTCCAAACTCTATTGTCAGAGTCCCTTAAAGCAGACAGCCACCACCCCCTGATGGATGGCAGTCACTCTGTGACCAGAACGGGCAGAGTGGGCTCTGCTGAGGGTGAGAGGAGGAGACCCCAGCACAGTGAGCATTCATGAAACTTAGCTAAGATGAGTTGGATGCTCATAGAGACAAAACCCACCCGAAGAAGCCATTGAATCACACCTTGGCCAACACTAGTGCAGCTGCCACAGTGTTTCATCAAACTCTGAATGTACTCCCAGAAGGAAAAGTAAGTGACTTTGGAGGATGACGTGTTCTTTTATTTAAAAGCTGCACCATTTCAAATCCACTATTAAATCAAGCGGCCTCCAGTCATTTGACAACCCCCTTCCTCGGCATGTCAGATTCGGCTTCCCTTACATCATTGATCGGCACCTTGTCTTTCATCACCTTTTGGGTCCTGGACCTTGGTCTTTGTGTCCTTTCCTCGCTCCAGAAAATTCAACTCATTTGCCCGTTAATGCTCCATCTGTTCTGGAAATGTCCACTTGGCCAGAACTTTTGGGATCTGTTCACCTGGGTTCAACTCTGGTGTAAGCCTGACCCAAACCTCCAAGTGTTAAGTCACCCCCTCTGAAGCCCTTTTCTTCCAGAAAACCTGTCTGATCAGAGCACTAGAGATGATTCCACCTTGGGGAACAGACATCTCAGAGTTCCTTCAGTGTTGAGCTTCCTTCTCCAGCCACTCAGGCTTATGAACAGCAGGGTCCATGCCATTCCTCCCACAGAGCAGTCAGCCTGTCCCAGAGCCCATCCTTTCACACTGTTCCAAAGTGTTCGGCATGACAACTAGTTAACGTGGAAGGAAGTCAGACTCAATCTTCTTGTTTTCTCTTCTCCCAGATCTTCTGGAGTCTTCTAGAGTCTTCTGTAGTTGTGTAACTAACAGGAATGTTGCTGAGACAGAAAATGAGGTGACAGACAGGGGAAGGTGACGTGAGCAGAGCAGAATTCTGTGCTTTGCAAAGTGTGTCACACAGAGGCCCTGTAAGCTGTCACACTGCCCGCAGAGTCCTGATGTTGACGGTCACAGCTCTGCCACCACCAGCCCAGCCTCAGTGTCACGAGTACTGCTCCCCCCTCGTTCCCTCAGAGAAAACAAAAAAGCACAATGTCCCCTAAACTGCAAGTGTCCAAATGTGTGACTGCCTCGTGGGGCTGCCCTACCAACACTCTAGAAGTGATTAATGAGGACTTGTTGAGGGGGAGGGGAGTTGCCACTGCCTCTTGAATCATCCTCCAGCATCCTGAACTACACAATAGCATAAGATGCCCACTAACGGGGGACCAGCTGTTATGTGTGAGGTAAAACGCATTGGCAGGTGCCTTAAGCTGGAAGGTAGCTGCCTCATAGCAGGGGGGCAAAGCCCTATCCCCATTCCAAACGAGGAGTAAAAACCTTCTTGGCCTCTAGCTGGAATGATGGCAGTAACTGAGGCAGACACCACATAATCCCCAGGATGGATGGCAAACATCATGCCTCCTACAGTGGAGAAGTGGCTTCCTTGCTTTGGACAGTATGACTTTGTGGTAAGTTTGAATCGGGGGGCGGGGAGGGCTAATGAAATGAATTGGGAAATGTCAACCTCATATTAAAAGCTACATTTCCTTGACGTACCCTTTTATTAAAAGCAATCACCCTTCTCTAACTGTAGTCATGTGCTTTCCATCTGTTCAGAGCGATAATATTTCTTCTCTTCTGGAAACCAAGGGACGACCTGGAGCAAGCACCTCATGGGCAGGAACTTCGGCACAGCTCTCTCTAGCGTGATCTCCTGGGCCCACTGTGTGTATTAAGTCACAGTTAAGTTTTCATCCTCTTCCGTTAAATTCTCACATTACAATGTAATAGTCACTATTTACAAAGCCTCTCAGCTCCCCTTTTCCAGTGACCTGACACGCCAGTCTTCACATAACCCAATCTGAGCAGTGACCAATAAAACAAGAAAATGCTGATCATCTGATGTTTGTGGGTAAGGAATTTCCAAAACAGCGCAGGGGTGGTGGAGCCACATGACTTCATTGATGCCATCCCCAGAGGGAACGAAATTCTGCTTCAGCAAAGAAAAAGCTGAGGGTCAGAATTTTATGAGGACATCTTTGAAATAGGTCTTGATTAAACTAGGCAGGGACCTAGGGGTTTCCAACACGTTAGTGAAGAGTTTCATGTCAGTTACATCGTCCCGAGTCTGCTCTGGTTATGGCTCTAGAGAGTTACAATGGACTTATCCATGTAGATTAATAATAGACATTTTTAAATTCATATATTTACTTTAATGATAAACATTTCATTTCAAGTAAGATGCTTATGAAGTTTACCTAAAAGCATAAGTTTCTAAATTTTTTTTTAATTAAATTTATTGGGGTGACAATTGTTAGTAAATTTACATAGATTTCAGGTGTACAATTCTGTATTACATCGTCTATAAATCCCATTGAGTGTTCACCACCCAGAGTCAGTTCTCCTTCCATCACCATATATTTGATCCCCCTTACCCTCATCACCCACCCCCCAACCCCTTACCCTCTGGTAACCACTAAATTATTGTCTGTGTCTATGAGTTTTTGTTTCTCATTTGTTTTTCTTGTTCTTTTTGGTTTATATACCACATATCAGTGAAATCATAGGGTCCTCTGCTTTTTCTGTCTGACTTATTTCACTTAGCATTATACACTCAAGATCCATCCATGTTGTCATAAATGCTCCTATATCATCTTTCCTTAAGGCCGAATAGTATTCCATTGTGTATATGTACCACAACTTCTTTATCCATTCATCTATCGAAGGACATTTTGGTTGTTTCAATGTCTTGGCCACCGTAAACAAAGCTGCAATGAACATTGGAGTACACGTGTCTCTATAGAGAAATGCTTTTATATTTTTGGGGTAGATACCCAGGAGAGCGATTGCTGGGTCATATGGTAATTCTATTCATAATTTCTTGAGGAACCTCCACACTGCCTTCCATAGTGGCTGCACCAGTCTGCATTCCCACCAACAGTGTATGAGAGTTCCTTTTTCTCCACAGCCTCTCCAACACTTGGTACTATTTGTCTTGTTGATGAAAGCCATTCTGACTGGGGTGAGGTGATATCTCATTGGGGTTTTCATTTGCATTTCTCTGATGATTAGCGATGTTGAGTATTTTTTCATATGTCTATTTGCCATTTGTATATCCTCTTTGGAGAAATGTCTCTTCAGGTACTCTGTCCATTTTTCAATTGGGTTGTTTGTTTTTTGTTGTTGAGTTTCATGAGTTCCTTGTATATTTTGGATATTAGCCCCTTATCAGAAGAACTGTTTGCGAAAATCTTCTCCCATTCAGTTGGTTGCCTCATTATTTTGTCAATAGTTTCTTTTCCTGTGCAGAATCTTTTCAGTTTCATATAATCCCATTCGTTTATTTTAGTTTTTACTTCCATTGCCTTTGGAGTCAAATTCATAAAATGCTCTTTGAATCCAAGGTCCATAAGTTTAGTACCTATGTTTTCTTCAATGCAGTTTATTGTGTCAGGTCTTATGCTTAAGTCTTTGATCCATTTTGAATTAATTTTGGTACATGGTGACAGACAGCAGTCCAGTTTCATTCTTTTGCACGTAGCTATCCAATTCTGCCAGCACCATTTATTGAAGAGGCTGTCATTCCTCCATTGTATGTTTTTAGCTTCTTTGTCAAAAATTATCTGTCCATATTTATGTGGTTTTATTTCTGGGTTCTCAATTCTATTCCACTGGTCTATGTGTCTGTTTTTCCGCCAATACCAAGCTGTTTTGATTATTGTAGCCCTGTAGCACAAGCAAAAATCAGGGAGTGTGATACCTCCAGTATTGTTCTCTTTTTTTAATATTGCTTTGGCTATTCGGGGTCTTTTGTGGTTCCAAACAAATCTGATGATTTTTTGTTCTATTTCTTTAAAAAATGCCATTGGGATTTTAATGGGGATTGCACTAAATCTGTATATGGCTTTGGGTAATATGGCCATTTTAACTATGTTGATTCTTCCAATCCATGAGCACGGAATGTCTTTCCATTTCTTTGTGTCTTCTTCAATTTCTTTCAAAAATGTCTTATAGTTTTCAGCATATAAATCCTTCACATCCTTGGTTAAGTTTATTCCTAGGTATTTTATTCTTTTTGCTGCAATCGCAGAAGGAATTGTTTTTTCTATCTCTTTTCCTGAGATTTCATTGTTGGTATATAGGAAAGCAATGGACTTTTGTACGTTGATTTTGTAGCCAGCAACTTTACTGTATTCATTTACTGTTTCTAATAGCTTTTTGGTGGAGTCTTTAGGGTTTTCTATATATAGCATCATGTCATCTGCAAAGAGTGACAATTTAACTTCTTCATTCCCAATTTGGATGCCTTTTATTTCTTTCTCTAGCCTGATAGCTCTGGCGAGGACTTCCAACACTATGTTGAAAAGCAGAGGTGATAGGGGATAACCTTGTCGTGTTCCTGAACGTAGAGCAAATGGCTTCAGCTTTTCACCATTAATTATGAGATTAGCTGAGGGCTTGTCATATGTGGCCTTTATTATGTTGAGGTATTTTCCTTCTATACCAATGTTAGTAAGTGTTTTAATCATAAATGGATGTTGTATCTTATCAAATGCATTTTCTGCATCAATTGATAGAATCATATGATTTTTGTCTTTTATTTTGTTTATGTGATGTATCACATTGATGGATTTGCAAATGTTGAACCATCCTTGTACCCCGGGGATGAACCCCACTTGGTCGTGATGAATAATCTTTTGAATGCATTGTTGTATTCGATTTGCTAGAATTTTGTTTAGGATTTTAGCATCTGTATTCATTAGAGATATAGGTCTGTAGTTTTCTTTTTGTGTGTTGTCCTTACCAGGTTTTGGTATCAGGGTAATGTTGGCCTCATAAAATGACTTAGGGAGTACTGACTCTTCTTCAATTTTTTGGAAGAGTTTGAGCAGGATTGGTATTAGATCCTCTTTGAAGGTTTGGTAGAATTCACTGGTGAAGCCATCTAGTCCAGGACTTTTGATTTTGGGAAGGTTTTTGATGACTGTTTCAATTTCGTTACTGGTGATCGGCCTGTTAAGATTTTCCAGTTCTTCATGATTCAGCCTTGGAAGGCTATATGTTTCTAAGAACTTGTCCATTTCTTCTAAGTTATTAAATTTGGTGGCATATAGTCCTTCATAGTATTCTTGGATAATCCTTTGTATTTCTGTGGTGTCCGTGATAACTTTCCCTTTCTCATTCTGATTTTGTTAATTAGTGTATTCTCTCTTTTTATCTTAGTGAGTCTAGCCAAGGGTTTGTCGATTTTGTTAATCTTTTCAAAGAACCAGCTTTTTGTCACATTAATTTTTTCTAGTGTCTTTTTGTTCTCTATTTCATTTAGTTCTGCTCTGATTTTTGTTATTTCCTTTCTTCTGCTGACCTTGGGTTTCGCTTGTTCTTCTTTCTAGTTTTTTAAGGTGTAACATGAGGTTATTTATTTGGGATTTTTCTTGTTTCTTGAGATAGGCCTGTAATGATATAAATTTCCCTCTTAAAACTGCTTTCGCGGCATCCCAAAAATTTTGGTAGGATGTATTTTCATTGTCATTTGTTTCTATGTATCTTTTGAGCTCTCCTCTAATTTCTTCTTTGACCCAGTCGTTCTTTTAAAAGTATGTTGTTTAATCTCCATGTATTTGTGTTTTTCCCTGCTTTCTTTTTGCAGTTGATATCCAATTTCAAAGCTTTGTGATCAGAGAATATGCTTGGTATGATTTCAATCTTCTTAAATTTGCTGAGGCTGATTTTGTGTCCCAATATATGGTCTATCCTTGAGAATGTTCCATGTACACTAGAAAAGTATGTATAGTCTGATGTTTTAGGATGAAGTGCTCTATATATGTCAATTATGTTCATTTCATCTAATGTGTCATTTAGGCTGCAATTTCGTTATTTATTTTCTGTTTGGATGATCTATCCAAAGCTGTCAATGATGTATTTAAGTCCCCTAGTATAATTGTGTTTTGGTCAATTTCTCCCTTTAGTTCTGTTAGTAGTTGCTTGGTATATTTCGGTGCTCCCTGATTGGGGGCATAAATATTGATGACTGTTATGTCTTCTTGTTGTATAGTCCCCTTTACCGTTATGAAATGTCCATCTTTGTCTTTTGTTATCTTTTTCACCCTGAAGTCTGTTTCATCAGAAATCATTATGTCTACACCTGATTTTCTCTGGGTACCATTTGCTTGGAGTGCCAATTTCCACCCTTTCACTTTGAGTCTATGCTTGTCCTTGTAGCTGAGATGTGTGTCTTGTAGGCAGCATGTGGTTGGGTTTAGTTTTTGATCCAATCTGCTACTCTGTGTCTCTTTATTGGTGATTTCAGTCCATTTACATTTAGGGTGATTATTGATATGTGAGGATTTCCTGTCATTCTGTCTTTAGTTTTCTGGTAAGGCTGTGTCTCCATTGGTTCTTTGCCTTTTTGTTGTTGTCTGTTATTTCTGTGTGGTGGTATTCTATGATGTTTCCCTCTGTTTCTTCTTTTATTACAGTATATATTTCAGATTTGGATGTTTTTTGAGTGGTTACCCTTGAGATTATGTAATAGAAAGTTTGATATTTAGAGTATTCCAGTTTCTTCAGTACGCTTACTTTCTCTATTCCCATATTCCAGTTCAGGCCTTTATTCTCCCCCTTTTTATGTTTCGGTTGCCACAAGTTGTCCCTGTTGATGGTGGTCTAATAGCCTCCTTTAGTATTTCTTGTAGTGCAGGTCGTGTATTAGAAAATTCCCTCAGCTTCTGGATGTTTGGAAAGGTCTTAATCCTCCTTCATATCTAAAGGAGATCTTTGCTGGATATATTATTCTTGGCTCATGATTTCTCTCTTTCAATAGTTTGAATATTTGGTTCCATTCCTTCCTAGCTTGTAGAGTTTCTGCTGAAAAATCTGATGATAAACTAATGGGCTTTCCTTTCTAGGTCACCGTCTTCTTTTCCCTGTCTGCCTTGAGGATTCTTTCTTTGTCATTGATTTTAGACAGCTTCAATACGATGTGCCTTGGTGAAGGCCTGTTGGGATTGTGGTAATTTGGTGTTCTATTTGCTTCTTGGATTCGAGGATCCAGTTCTGCCCTCAAGTTTGGGAAGTTCTCATCGACGATTTGTTTGAATATATTCTCTGTTCCCTTCTCTCTTTCTTCTCCTTCTGGTATGCCCATTATTCTTATATTGCTCTTTCTGATGGAGTCAGAAAGTTCTTGGAGAGTTCTTTCATTTCTTTTAAGTCTCAAGTCTCTTTCTTCTTCCATCTGTGTAAATTCCAGGTTCCTATCTTCGATGTCACTGATTCTTTCCTCCATCTGGTCAACTCTACTACCTAAGCTGGATATTTTATTGTTAATTTCTTCTATTGAGTTCTTAATCTGCAGAAATTCTATTTGGTTCTTTTTCAAAATTTCAATCTCTTTTGTAAAATGCTCATGGTGTTCTTTGATTGTGTTTCTGAGTTCATTAAACTGTCTTTCTGTGTTTTCTTGCATCTCGTTCAGTTTTTTCAGAATTGCAATCTTGAATTCTCTGTCATTTAAATCACAAATGTCCATATCACTAAGTTCCTTTTCTGGAGACTTTTCAGTTTCTTTCTGAGCTATCTTGTTGCCTTGGTTATTCATGGCAATCACTGATTTACTATTTTTCTTCCTAGACATCTACAGGAGTGGCTTCTACAACAGGTTGATAGGTATGCGAAGAGCTTTTGGAGTTCCAAAGCTCTTTTTGCACCAGATTCAGATTCCATATGTTTCAGCAGTTCAGTTTACTTCTGCAGGGATCCGCCCAGATAGGTGGGGCCAGGGGCGGGGTGAGTTGTGAGATGTGGCCCAGAGCAATGGCAGCGACCACCACCACAGCCAGTCCTGCTTCCACAGCTCCAACCCCTTTGCCGGAACTAGTTGAGCTGCGAATCTGTGTCTGCAGTCCACAGTTCTCAGAGCAGCAAATATTCTGTCCTTTCATCCGACACTTCTACTTTATCGCTTCTAGCACCGGGCAGGTGGGGGCGGGGCGAGTTCTGAGTAGGTAAGGAGGGGGCGGCTAGTCTCTGTGCCTAAGGCTTCCGTTCTCCGCTCGGCAGTGAGGGCTTAAACCACTGATTTCAGCCTTCTTCCCTCAGTCTTTGCTGTGGGGAGCGTTGGGTTCAGTCGTGCTATATGCTGCCCCCTCAGCCCTGTGGGCCGTAAGCAGAGCCCTAGCAGTCCGAGTCCTTCCCTCTCCCGCATCTGCGGAAGATCCTGGAGCAGCGGGCTCCGAGCACTGAGCTAGGTCTGTGTCCTGTGCCCACGCGGCTCCGTCTCCGCACTTCTCCTCTCCCTCCTCTCCCGCCCACGCGATTCACCCACCTGGAGGTGAATTCGGTAGTGGGCCTCTTCGTCTTGCCTGTCTGCTGTGCAAGGAGTCCTTTGTGGAGTTCTTGTTGTCCAATTTGTTGTAAATTCCAGGGGAGCGTTACAGAGGCTCACCTCACACCGCCATTGTTTTCCCCTCCGGTTTCTAAGATTTTAATGCAACTTCGCAGTGTTTTGGACAATGCAATGGATTGCCCCATTCTTCCACAAATTTTGCGTGATGCTCAGAATTTGGTATCCAGTAGTTCCTTCTTTCACTGTCTTAGTTTCTTTATCCACAATATGCAAGCCAGTGTCTTTCTCTCCTTTTTTTGAAGAATGTTAGAGAGCATAGTGTTGTATTCAACTTGTACTCTCAGTTCCTTAAAGGAAGACACAGTAAACCTCCTATCCATCCGTGATGGACCATGGCGATGAAACAATGAAACGGGATGTCACGTGAGGACATCCACCTACCCCAACCTGCACCCTCTGCTGAAAGGCAGGGGCTTTTCTCCCTCTTGTGAGCCACATGCTCAGCACTGGCAGCAGTGCCCAGGTGCTGCGTAGGAAACAATGGAACACAAGGAAATGGTTTTGTAGGGACTCTCTGAGACTTCATGGCCATAAGAAAGAATCAAGAGGACAAACACCATTATCAGGAAGTGGTAGTGTGCTTATGACAATTATCTAGCCACTTGAGAACTAACGAAAATTCTTAACTGATTCAACTCTGTGGACAAATTTCTCTGACAGGTTTGGGATTCTGCACTATTGAGTATAGTGCTGTCAATATTGAACTCACCTTTTAAAATAACTCTTGAAGGAAATATTATCTCTTATAATAACTTACAGTTTTACAAATATAAATATTGAAAGTATCAGAATTTACCTGAATCCCTACAATATATATTTTGAATTTGTATATTTCTCACTGAGGAAAAAAATTGTAGTATGATTGATTAATGTACTATCATATGACATTTTATCACAACAGAAATGCTTGGAGGCGACTGTTAACCAGGGCCCTTATTCCCATATGTGGGATAGATTGTAATTGCTGAAGGACTGAAACTTAGACTATTAAACAGCTTAGGTAACATAAGACAATCTCAGAGAGCCACAAGTGGCAGCGCTGATACAAGGAAGCACGTGTAAGAGCTCTGAATTTAACTCAATTTCACGAATGTGGGTTGCATTTCTACAAAAATGAGCCAGGCCCTGGGGCAGAGATGTCACAATCCTTGAAGTGCAGAAGCTCACACCTGATGGGAATGTGGGTGAAACAGACAATCGTGACACGGTGTGATCTGTGTTCTGAAAGGTGTGTAAGACTTGTGTGCAAGAAAAAACTGAGCTTGACTCAACCTGGGAACAAGCAGAAGTTCTGAGTAGAAGGAAGGACGTTTGAGTCGCAGTTTAATGAGTAAAAAATCACTAGGAAATTAAGAAAGAGGATCAGTATATCCCTGCAGAGGAGGTACAAGTACGGTGTGGCTCTTCCCCACCTTGGTGGCAGCCAGCACTGTTTTGACACGCACATTCTTGTTTCCTTACAACAGCCCTGAAAGGGGAGCACTAACACCACCACTTACAAGTGAGAACACCATGATTGAGCAAGTTCATGTAACTTACTGAGCGAAACAACTAATAAGTAGTCAGAGCGTGATTATACTGAGGTCTGCCTCCTACCAAACGCTTGCCATGTGGTATTATGCAGTACAGGTCAGCAGTAGGAAAAATCTCTCTAAGTCCATGCTTGCTCATTAATTCTTATTTGTCAGAACTGGTCTACATACATAAATATAGATAAATAGAGTACATTATTATAGATAAGTAGATAGATAAATAATAGATACCTAGGTAGACCGATAGATGTAGACTGATGATAAGGAGATTGGTAAGTAGATAGATTAGCTAGCTAGAGACATGATAGATAAGATAGATATGGGTAGATAGATAGACAGATAATAAGTAGATATAGATTGATGACAGTAGATAGATATACATAAATAGATGGTAGATAGATGGATAGATGATAAATAGATAGATGTTAGATAGATAGATAGATGATAGATAGATAGATAGATAGATAGATAGATAGATAGATAGATAGATAGATAGAGTTTTCCAAAGAGCTTGTACCATTTCACAATCCCACTAGCAATGTGTCAAGTTCTGGTTGATTCATATTTTTGTCAAATTTGATCTTTTCATTTTGACCACTTCTTGTGTGGGAAGTGGTATCTCATTGTGATTCAATTTGCATTTTACTGATGTTGTGATATCGAGCACAATATTGTGTGCTTATTGATCATTCAGATATCTTTTTTACATATTTCTTTAAATCTTGCCTTTTTTACTTTATATATATAGTCTTACAATTTATGGATTTCTGCTTCCCCAAACCGTTTCAAAAATGCTTTCTGATAACAAATTGATTTATGAGGCATGATCAAAAAATATGATGAATGTTTAAATTTTAAAATATTACAGTAAAAGACACATTGCCATTAATCTCCCTCAAAATATTCTCCTTCACTTCAAACACACTATCCCATCGTTCTTGCCACTTTCTGAAGCAGTTCTGAAAGTTCTCTTTCAGGAGTATCTTTAGTTGTGCTATTGTGGCTGCCTCGATGTCCTGAATCAATTCAAAACGTTTATCTTTCATGGTCATTTTGATTTTGGGAAGAGCTGGAAGTTGCACAGTGCCAGATCTGGTTAATAAGGTGGATGAGGACACACTGGAATGTTTTTATTTGACAGAAAGCAATGTGTGACATGGAGTGCTATCATGATGGAGGATGAAGTAAAGACACTCATGAAAGCGGACTTCCAGAACTGCTTCAGAAAGTGGCAAGAACAAAGGGATAAGTGTGTTCAAAGTGAGGGAGAGTACTTTGAGAGGGATTAATGGCAATGTGCCTTTTAGTGTAATAATTTTTATTTAAACATTCACCATATATTTTGATCACAGCTCATATGTTTATTACAGATTTTCTTTAAAAAAAAGGAAAACATAAAATATAAAAATTACTATAATGCGACATACTATTCTTAATTATTTTGGTCAATTGCCTTCCAATCTTTTTGACATATGCATGATTTGTGTGTAAGAGAATCATAGAGTAAGAAAGAGAAAGAGGTAGGCATGTGTGTGTGCATATTAATTAGAATTATATCCCAATGCCAAGAGTTAAGGCATCTGTATCATGTTCAGATTGTCCTAGAGATGTGAACACTAGGTTGGAAGAATAAAGAAGGAATTAGACAGAGGGGTGTGACAGTCCCTAGTCAAAGCAAACAAAATTAATCTACATACCTCAGTAAAGTATGTGGTAGGAAGGGTCGCTTGCAATTCAAACCATCTTGTTGTTGTTTTTAACGAGTCATCCTTTGATGCAGATGAGCAATACCACCTTGTAAAGAAGCAAGTGAGGTCTCTGGATCATAAACATCAAATACACCTCCAGCATTAAAGGACCCATATGTCCCTTGGTGCTAAATTCTCCCTCACAAGCCTGAGTCTCAGTTGTCAGCATTTGTTGGCATTTGAATGGCTGTTCTGGAGTTAGGGTTTGCCCAGTCTGATTCTTCATATACTAAGCTCTTGCCTCTGGCTGAGTGGTGGCTACTCTGCTAGGGGTTCTAGTGAGACATCCATCACTCACTATAGGCATCAGAGAGAAGTGGACTTGTGTCCTGGTCACCTACTCTGTCAGGACAAATGGGTGGCATTGGCTTTGATGGTCCACTGTTGTGCATTTTCACATTTGTGAGGTTACTCAACACTGCAAGCCATGGACTTAAAAGGTAGACCTTTTTATACTAGTTTTAAAACATCCCACAATCTTTGACATTTTAAGAGAATGTGTCAGTTGAGATATCTGGCTGGTATAAAGGTATTTGTTTTGAATCCTAAGGAATATTCTTTTCAGTTCACTAATTAGTGCATACTTAAAAGAATTGGGTGATCTTATAGAATAGTGTGAATTTTTGTAGTATTCTGCAGACCGAAAAATATCCTAATCAGCTGGAGTGTAAGTGGGTGGGATTTGGAACATCCAGTCAGTATGACCTGCCTGGGGTTAGGAAAGAATTGAAGCAGGCACTGTCTCACCTAGCACAGCAGTAATACCCACAATGTCATGGCCACAGGCGTTGCAAAGAGCACACACAGGAAGTGAGGTCTAGGTGGCCTCCTCCCTCCTCACTTGCCCAGCTCCTCAGCAGCAATCATGGCAGGGGGACAGAAGGTGCTGAGGGTGAGCAGGAGGGAACAGGGCTGAAATAATGACTGCTCGAGTAATTCCATCTATTTCTGGCCTCAGCTCTGATTCCTAATTTGCTTTGGAACTAGTTTACAGAGATGGGCAGGACAGCATAGCCCATTATGTGCAACTGGGCTTCAGGGACAATTAATTAATTACCAGGCATGAGCAATGTCTTCACTCTGGTTCAAGCATGTCAGAGCTACTGCAACCTCAATTTTGAAGACAAACCAAATTTAGAGATGAGAAATACAAACACAAAAGTAGGCATACATGGATGGTAGTCACAGGGGCCCTTTCTCCATTGTCTTCAGCATAGTAAACACCTCAGGTAAGAGAAACTTCACTGGGAAGCTTTACAGAGAAATTGGTTTGAAGCGGGGGAACATGACTCTGGACAGCTGTCCTTGAGCATCATGACAACACCTGGAGGATTTTACCTGAACAGGAGAAAATGATACAACTAAGAAAATGAATTCAAATGTGTCCATCCAAATAACATTATTGTCTGCCTTATGGCTCTGACAGTGTGCAAGGATATTGGGCAGAAATACAGAAGAAAACTTGAAATTAAAAGTAAAGCTACCTATGACCCAGCAATTCCACTTCTGGGTATTGATCCGAAGAAATCCAAAACGCTAACTTGAAAAGATATATGCATCCCTAAGTTTACTGCAGTGCTATTCACAATGGCCAAGACATGGAAGCAGCCCAAATGCCCATTAATAGACAATTGGATTAAGAAAAGGTGGTACATATATAAATGGAATACAACTCAGCCATAAAAAAGAACGGATCTTACCAATTGCGACAACACGGGTGGGTCTAGACAGTATTATGCTGAATGAAATAAGTCAGACAGAGAAAGACAGATACCATGTGATCTCACTTTTATGTGGAATTTAGAGAGTAGAATAAAACAGAAATAGAACAAATAAAACAGAAATAGACTCATAGATGTAGAGAACAAACTGATGGTTGCTAGATAGGAGGGAGGTTGGGGGTTGGGTGAAAAAGGTGAAGAGATTAGGAAGTACAAATTTGTAGTCACAAAATAGTCATGGGGATGTAAAGTACACAATAGGTAATATAGTCAGTAATATGTTAATAACTATGTATGGTGCCAAGTGGGTACTAGACTAATTGTGGGAGATCACTTCTTAAATTATATAAATGCCTAACCACTATGCTATACAGCTGAAACTAATATAAAATAATATTTAATGTCAACTGTAATTGAAAACTTAAAAAGAAATATATTTATAGAAGAAATGTCCTCTACCCTCCAGGGAACAGACAGCATGACAGCCAACTAACCAGTGATTATTTTTATTTTTTTTTTCAGTCTGTTAGAAATGTACAAATCCATCACCTAAAACAGGAATGAGGTAACTTTAACAGCAGATAATTAGATTTTTTTATAATATTAACTTGACTGTTTTGTAGGCCTATCTGTGTAATCCTAGTTGATTAAATGACTCTCAATATGCAGAAATCTAGTACATCACAAATCCTATCACTTCATCTTAGTCACTTTGGCATTCATGGTATATATAGTATCACAGGTTTTTACGTTTTTAAATAAGCTTTTGTGAGAGAGTAAAACTATAGAATGAAGACATAGAATAATTGACATAAACTTCCCCCTCCGACACACACACACAAATAACTATAAGGTATAAGTTCTGTACAAACTGAAGCCCTGGACATGCTTGATTCATTACCTCCAAATTTAAAAAAAAAAAATACTCTCAACTCTTTTAAAGGTAAAAAATACTCTCAACTCTTTTAAAGGTAAAAAAAATACTCTCAACTCTTTTTTCTCCCGTATTTGTCTGTTTATACTGTCAACAACTGAAACTTTTCATGTGGTCATTGCTTGTCTCAGCAGCAGTCTGAAGTTCCCAACAGCAAAGAGCATTTCTCATCCATGTCACCAAATCGCAGGACACAGAGAAGCATTTTTACCACTTGGCACAGGAAGGGGATATTTAACTCATCAAGCACCTTCAGCAGCTCTGGGGTGCGCCCTCCGTGCCTCTGACTCAGCCTTGGTTATTCTGGGTCCGGCAATGCAGCGTTGCAACTTGCATTCCAATAGCCAAAGCCAAAAGACGAAATGTGTCAGAACACAGCATTATCCAACTTTCATAGCATTTAAGTTGAATGCTATTTAAAAATTTAAATGTCAACTCAAAACTCCGCCCAGGAATTCTGATGCTGTATTTACATCTACTATAAAACAGTATGACCAGAGCGCTGAACATCTGTTCAACACAAAAGGCTTGGGCTCCTTCATCTTATCCAGAAAGGGACAAAATTAAACATAATCTAGAAGCCCTTCCACACATCCCTGGCCCTTTAAACAAAGATTAAAAGAGAGATCCTATAAAAATGTTTTTGACATTTCCCATCTTTAAATATAAACACACTGATGTATATTTAATACCATAAAACAGATAAAAAGAGAGAAATATTTTTAAAGGGTGGAATACTTTAGGATAAAGTAAACAAAACAAAAGAGCTGTCCAGGAAGTCAAAAGTTATTATCCCTGAGAAGAAGCATGTTTTTTTCATTACAGAAACAGGCAGGTCCAAATGCATCAGACATGTGATGTCCAAGGCTGGGCGCGTGCTCACAACGCATTCATGTGCACATGAAGCATTCTCCCCATGGCAGGGAGAGCCAACTGCCCCCGGAGAAGAGAAAGACATCCTCCACAGGCCACAGGTGAACAGGGGGACGTCTTTCCTCCATGCCTTTCTCCTGCACTACACAAGCACACACACACGTACAATACTCACATGCACACATGCACATGTATACACATTGCACATACATGCAGAGCACACTCACATGCACATGCGTGTGCACCCTTATGTGCACACAAGTGTGCACGCTCACATGCACATGCTCACACACATACGCACACCCAAAACTGCTTGAGCTGGATCTTGTATGAGCAGAGCTGTGCCAGTTGGACTTAAGTGGAAAGGATGTTCTACAAGGTGAGAGACGGGAAGACAAAAGAGCAAGCTATGCTCAAAGAGAGAAGAATGAAAGTGGACGAACACAAGGACGTGTATAAGTGCAGTGATGGGAACCGATGATGAAGTGTCTTAGACGTCTGCCTAAGAAATATGGACTTCATCTTCAACACTTTAAGGAGTCTTCCATAGGAAAACTGGTAACTCTGCATTTAGAATAATAGAGACTAGAGAAGAAAGGATAGATTCAAGAGGTATTTAAGAGATAAAATCCACAATTCTTGGGATGGAGGAATAGAGAGAGGAAAGAATAAAAAATAACTGCAGTTATTTGGGTATTTGGTAACATCTTTAGGAAGATCTGGGTTTGGGGATGTGTCTCTGAGGCTTGGAGGACACGTGGCCTCTGGGGAACGCATGTGCAGGTGCCTGGTGGAGAGCTGGACACAGGATGCCAAAGGCTCAGAATTGGGGCTCTCTAGAAAACAGGTGGAGGTCAAAAGTGGAAGCGCACGTCCCCACCCCACAGCGGATGGAATGAGACTACAACAAGCCCTAGGTGGGAATAGTGGGGACTGCCAATGCTTAAGGAGCGATCTGAGATATAGAAAAGCATCAAAAATCATTATTCTCATTCTGGAATTCATAAAACAACTTGGCAAGGAGGCTTACAAATATTTTCAATTACTTAAAGGCAGTGAAACTTTACTAAGTGCCTACCGTGTGCAAATCGCTGTCTTCAGTGTAGTGACTGATGTGAAGGCCAAAATAATTAGTTAGAAACACTGTCAGCATCAAAAAAGCCTCTTGAACAGAGAAGGACACATGAATGCATATAAAAATGCAAGGTCATGAGCTGAGGACACTGGGGTGAGGACGGAGGGAGGGCTGGGAAGACCCCACCTGTGGCAACATGGGACTGTGTGTGAGCTGAATTTGGACTAGTCAGTGTCTCCTAAAGCACCTGGAATGTGAACGGGTGTTTCTGTGTGGAGCCGGGGTGGGCTTCTCAAAGCGGCCACGTGGTTGTTGTTGAAGCGTTCTACACAGACAACAGGGACACAGGACCAGAGAGAGGAAGGGCGCATGGACATCTCTGGTCAGTGTGTCTCATGGCAGCCACAACCGGTACTTTACCCAGTCCTACAGCATGAGTGACAGGATGACCTTGCCACAGATTCGGCAATGTACACGCAAATCATTCCTGGACATGTTGGGAGCTTGCATTGCGCCGCCTCGCTGCCTCCTCTTCCTTCCACATTGTCCTGAAGTCCTTTGAACTATCAAGTGCCGGGGGCGCCATGGGATATGACCATTAACAATATCTGTTGAGTGCTCTGTGCTAATTGGAGGTAGATTCTACCAGAACCAGTACCCCCTACCAGTACCCCCTCTCTTTTCCCACCATTTTCTTTCTATACGTTTATATTCTGTCAAACATAAACTTAAAATTTTAAAATTTAGACTCAAAGTTTAGATCTAAAAATTATAACACACTTTAGAGCCCTTTATTTTTGAGACTTAATTTTCTTTGCAAAGAAAAATCACATTTACTTCAAAGAAACTCATAAGCTAAAAGCCATTGTCCATTCAAGAGTCATAAGCTGTAATACACAGTTCATGTCCCTTACACACATGCTCAGCAAGAGCCTTTTGGAGGTGCTGGGACTGAAAATGTCAAGACGCAAAATTCCTACTTTTTAACAATAGCAATGCCATTTCTCACATTTTACGTATCATATATATAAACTATAAGACATACAATTTTATATCTATTGCATATGCCATAGATATATATGCATATATATATATATATATATATATACACATATATATCTATGGCATATGCCATATATATATATATATATATATATATATATATATATACACACACACACACACACACACATATATACATATAACACAATTTGTGTTAATTAGGTCTTCTGTGTCCATATAAGATTTTGTTGAATAACATCCATCCCAAAATGAACAGAGAAAATCAGTCTATTAGGGTAAAGATGGAGAGAAAGGAAGCAAGGGCAACACAGAGTTCTGGCCTATGCCATATTGCTCTATTGGATGTTTGTGATTGTCTTTATGTAACAGTGTGTACACATGGGAGGGGGGTCTTTGTTACAAAGAACAAACTCTCCCACTATGTTTGTAGTCATTGAATTTTGACTGACAGAGTTAATGCCATCCCTTGCCTGTCCAAATATCTAGAATGTAATTTTAAATACTTAATAGTAAAACTTTCCTGAATGCATTCTGAAGGTATCTTTGGGTATTCAGAAAGCATTTTGGAAATTTGTAGCATTTCAAAGATATCACTATAAACAGTAATTGCATTAGCAAGAAACAAAAAAAGGTCAGGTTACTGGAGATTTGGGGGTCAATAGAATGGGGGTAAAAAGAGTTTTCTGCAAATTTTTTAATTGCACTCATCCTGAGACCTCAAAATTATTTCAAGAACATAGTGTAATTTATCTCTGTGCCACATCTAGGATGTCTTCTCATTTCATTCATGGCGAAAGAACAGCCTACAAATGTTCCTCTGGTCCCCCTGTGCTTGTGAGTTGGTGCTTTCTATTTAAAACCCAAATGCCAGGGGACGGCTGGTTAGCTCAGTTGATTAGAGCCCGGTGCTCTTAACAACAAGGTTGCTGGTTCCATCCCCCACATGGGCCACTGTGAGCTGCATCCTCCACAACTAGATTGAAACAACTACTTGGCTTGGAGCTGATGGGTCCTGGAAAAACACACTTAAAATAAATAAAAGTTTAAAAAAAAATCCAAATGCCAGGTGGAGTGGACTGTCCAGCGGACAGATGTGCAAAGGTGTCTCCAGCCAGTCTTGGGTGTCACTTCTGGGTGCCAAAACACTCGTGGAAATCTAGGAGATTGGAGATCATGACATTTTGTGAGTCTAGTTACTACTTTTAATTTGTCTGAACCAAACCATCTATGTTTATTGCTAATTACTGGTGCTTTGATTTATTGTGTGGTATATGCTAGGCTTGCCCTTTTCGAAAGTTTTGCATAAAAGAGGGTTTTATTTAAATACATATGTTTCCATGTATGTCGCCTACTGCTGCCCAGCTCCACCCAAAACAGGCAGGGGAAGTCTCCTGCAAGGGGACTGGGGTTGCCTGGTACAGAATTACACACAGGGACAAGGATGTGACCCTCTCTGCTCCACTGCCCCCTGAATATAACAATTACGCAAATTCTTTTGTGCAGGCTTAAGAATGTGCTATGTGCATTTCTCCGTGGGCCTAGAAAAGCAGCCTTCCTAGGGATGATAGAAATGGTATAATTATATCATTTCAAATGATTTGAATGTAACATGGAGTTACTGTGTCCTCTGTAGTCCATAACTGTCTTAAAGAAAGTCTTAGACTTGTATCCTTCTCAAGATCTCTGGTTAGAGTTTCTTGTTTAAGAACAAAGGGAAGGTTGAACCGCTCATTAGAAACAAAGTTATAATTCAGTGCCCCTGCATTTCCTCCAATGCGTTTGGCTCTAGCGACATATCAGGAGCAGACTGTCATCCCGGGATTCGATAAAACCCTCATTTTGGCAAAACAAAAATTTGGCCTCAGGAAATCATGAGTCATCCCTGTGATCCCTCCAGCTGTGCTTTAAACTGAAGGTAATAAATCATGCGTAAATAATAATCACCAAAATTAAATGTGTGCATGTTGGGTAACTCTTCGTCGTTGTTCCTCAGTAATAACAGTAATTTGGTCAAGTAAATCGTATTGGTATCGCCTGTTCCTCGGTCGCAGCTTTCAATTAGCAGCTCGCACATTCCATTGTCAATGACTCAACCTTTCGCTTGATATTTCCTCCCTGATCATATTTTAGAGAGTTTCTCTCCCGTTAGTTCCTGGTGCCTTCTCCTTTTTGTTTTTCTAGTCTAGTTTTCTTATACGGCCAACACCCTATCAGGCTGTGCCACTAAGAACAGGCCCAGTTGGAGGTCAAACAGGGTGGCTGTCACTGCCTAGGAAGTGACAATGTCTTCCTCATTGCCATGCTAGCAGCCTAGCTGAGCAAAGTTGCCGTCACTGCTCCCTTCCTAAGGAATGCACAGAGCTTACCCGAGCAGGATTTACAACCTCTTACAGTCATGGGGTCCCATTTTTGTTCAACCAGCCAAAAATTGGACATAACACTTGAGTGTAAAATGGGGAGCCCTCTTGGGAGAGGTGTTGTGACTCTAGAAGACCCCACAGAGCTCCCCTTAGCTCTGCACAGCAGATGCACCCACTGGATTTTTCCACTCAAACTGCAAGTTCCCCTCAAACTGGTGAACGATTTGCCAGACTCTGCTCATGCTGTTCTGATAGAAGCTATGTCCCCTTTGATCCCCAATTTACACAGTGGCCCTCACAGGACATGTCCCTGTACCCTCCAAGAATACCAAGGTGCCAGATGTGGATTCACACATCTGCGCTCCAGCGACTTGCCTGAGCTGCCTAAAGCACCAGAATGAAGGCTTCCGCTCCCTGGTGCAGAGTTTGGTCCCCAAGGTGGAGGTGCTGGGGAATAAGCCAAGCACTGTGTCACAACTACTCCTATAGGGCTGGACAACACATAGAAACCAGGGCTAAACCGAGTCTGTCGTCTGACAGGCTGTGCGGAGGGCAGGCTCGGTTCCACGGAGATGCGCTGTTCCCAGCCCAGTTCTCTCCCAGTTGCCTCTGCCCCCCGCACAAAATGAGCCTCTGGGTGCAACTCAGGGCCCCTACCTAGATTCCACATTAGGACTGTCCCTTGGAAATGTAATGTGAGACACAGACACAAGCCACATTTGTAATTTCAAATTTTCTGGTAGCCAATTTAAAAAGTACAAAGATGTGGATGATAGTAAGTCTAGCAATGTGCTTTATTTCACCTAATATAGCCAAAGGTGGAAGCAATTTTAAACATTCTTGATGAGAGTCAAGAATTGCACTCTTCCGTCCACACCTTCTCTTTGAAACGTGGTGTGTGCCTCACACGCTGCAGCACATCTCGGCTTGGAGCAGCACATTTTGTGCTCAGTAACCACATGTGGTCCGTGGGCGACACCTCCCCTCCTGGGGCATGAGCAGCCTTGCTGGGTGATGCTCCATTGTGGGCCCCACAACGGCAATGTCCCTGCTCACCCAGGGGCAGGCTTTGGCCACACTGTCCATTTCCAAGCCTAAGATGACATGATAATGGTGATTCTGAACTTGCTCACAGCACTGAGTCCACTGTGAACTGGGTGAAGTGTCCCCAGAGGTCATCTGAAGGTTAAACGCAAGAGGCCAGGCACACCCTAACAGTCCCAGCTGATTAATCACAGCTAAGGTACCCTGACCAAATCGAGAGCACTTTACCCCATACTGATGTGATGCACAGAGAGCCATGATACCTGAAAAACTACTGTTGCTTTCTAATGTTTTGTAATTTCTACAGTAGAAAAATGCTGCTTCCAAATGACACAGTGGAATACGATAGCCCGGCACATGCTGGACGCCAAGTCATTATGCCAACGTTGAACTACTGAAATAATGCCTTATTGACTTAGTGAAACTGCCCCCCTCTAATAGTCAGTATATTTCCTGCTTCAAGAAGGAAGCGAGATGACTAGAAGTGAGTTACTTACAGTCTACTTTAGACAGATCCTCTGAACACAAAACCTGAAATCCGTCATATTGACAGAACTAGCCAGCCACCTACACGTCCTGCGGCAGCGAGCGTATGGCCAGCGGGTTGCCTAACACCGCCCTGCAGAGGCGGATGAGGGGGTGGCATGGCAGGGGCTGGCGGGTCAGGGGTTGGCAGGGTTGCCCCTTGAGAGAGTGGAACTCAGGGAAGAGGCATGGGGAGGGTGGAACCAAGAGCCACCAGAAAGGGTGACAGCTGGGAATTCAAAAGAAAAAGCAGGAGAGGAGATGAAGGACAGCAGGTCTGAACACTTGGGGGAAACCAGTCATTGAACGGTTTGCAGTGGGTCCCAGCATCGATGCCCCCAGATAGGTGGGCGCACGTCCCACAGTCACATAGGAAAGGCCTGGGAAGTGTGAGAGCCTCACAGAGAGGACCCTGTCCCTGGGGGAGATGGCTCTGCTGCATCAGACAACCACTGCCGGACAGTGACGGGACCATTCTAAAAAGAAGGACCATTCATCCGTCTTTTCTCTAAACAGTTGTTGGTAGTTGAGGCTAGAATTTGATCGCTGGCATAGTTTGTGCTATTTGAGTCAACTTTGTTAGCTCCTGGTGTCACTCACAGCAGCTGGAAGGCCCCATCAGAACAAAGGGCAGGAGAGAAGGCGCTGCACAGATGAGTAGCGCTCAGTGCCCCAGGCTTTGGGGACACCGACAGCCAGGATGGCTAGGGGCAGGCACACATGGTCCCCATGATGGTGGCGACTTCCATTGCATAGCAAAGCAGAAACAGCATCTGAGCCCCGACATCTGCTCTCGTGTCCAGGGCCAGCACCAACGTGGTGCTTCCTCTCTGTGTCCCTCCACCTACCAGCCTGCGCCCTAAAGCAGGCAGCTGGCATCGTGCCTGAGCGGTGCGTCCTGAGCAGACCGCATAACTACCTAACAAAAGTGCTGTTGTGAGCCTTAGCTGCATGCACACATGGCCCTCGAGATGCAAATCCACCTGCCTGCTCCTTATACCATTGGACGCCACCATCACCACAACCACTGACGTGTCCCGGGTATTGCCCAAGAGCACGGGTTCCAGAGAGGAACCAGTGTACATATCACTGGGGGAGGTTCCTGACCAGTGCGGACTTGAGCCCACAGTGAGTCTTCGACGTGGAAGTGACAACAAGAAGGTTCAGCAGCACAGGGAAGTGGCTGTGAGGTGTCCCAGCCTCCCTGCCACTCACCTGCGGCCCCAGTGGGAGCACCCAGGCACTTGGATAATATTAGAAAGCATTTTTTGAAACTGGAAACAACAGGAAAATGTATAGGTATTTTAAACAGAAAATTCAATGAGTGCACAACTATGAAAGGCACAGTGGAGCTAAGCGCTCAGGCCTTGGGACCCACGGACCTGCTCACAGCAGGAGCCAGTGGGCACAGATGGTGATCTGGGCTGCAGCAAGCGGCAGAAGCTCCCCGAACGGTGAGGGTCTTCATGCTGTTGTGGTGTCTAGGCTGAGACAGGCCTCCCGCGCTCCAGGGAGGGGCCAAGCACAGGGACCAAGGACGGCCATGGTTTCAGGCAGCACAGGGGCTGCTTAGGGGAAAGGGGGGTGTCCAATGACTGTTACACTGTGTGCTGCATCCCCTCTGCGAACTGGGTGACCTGGCCTAGCACCAGGGTGGGGGTGGGTCATGCTGAGGGTAACACAGGAAAGCATTCCAGCCCAAAGCTGTGTTTTCCTCTGCACATGCTCCCCTCTCAGGGCACTCAGCTCTGGAAGCAGAGAACATACCCCAATGGCTTGGGCCTCCAGGCACTGGGGCTCAGGTACTGCTGGAGCCACTCTCCTCCTTGTGCCTCAGTAACATGTCAAAGTGCTTGACGGTGGGGATCCTGGGGCAGCTGTGAAACGTGGAGCAAAGGAAGCGCCCCACCCCGCCCACCTGTCACTCACCCACAGTGCCTGCTCCTGAGAAAGATGGGTCCACCAGAGGGAGGATACAGATGGTGCAAAGACAGCACCGGAGGCAGAAAGCCGCTCCCAACAGCCCTCCTGCCACCCTCCCCCCACTGAGCTCCATGGTCCTCCACCCAGTCTCGGCTCCACAAGTATCCCCCCTGGCAGCACTGCAGGATGCACTGTCTGGGCCCTGCTGCCTGTCCTGAGTGTGTGTCTGTGTGTGTCTGTGTGTGTTTGTGTGTGTTTGTCAGTGTGCGTGTGTGTGTGTGTCTGTGTGGGTGTGTATCTGTGGAGCATGTCTGTGTGTGTCTTTGGAGCATGTGTGCCTGTGTGTGTTTGTGTCTATCAGTGTGTGTGTGTGTGTGTGTCAGAGTGTGTGTTGGGGGTGGCAGGCTCAGCCTCTTACTCCCCCAGGTTTCCTGCAGCCCTGCTCAGGCCTGCGAAGAGCTGTTGAGGGAGTGAATGGTCTGTGCACGTGCTGATCAAGGGGACTTGGGAAACTGACCACAGTAAATCCACCTTCAGTTTTCCTTTTGAAAAATACAAGTGCTGCGAAAATCCTGTCAAGTTTGCTCAGGTTGTATCAGAAGCAGCACACGCTCGATACGGAAAATGTGGTGGACAGTAGGAGAGGGAGCAAGAGAGGGCTGCCTCCACACAGCCCCCTCCACAAGGCCACGAGCACTGGCTGGTGTATTTACTTCCAGAATCTTGAAACTTGATCTAAACTAACACGTCCTTCATAGAACTAAGTGAATGGGCTGGGGTTGGGGACGGTGTTATGTAAGAAATGTTAATGTCCATTAAAAGAACAATAATGTAATACCCTGTGAACAGAACCACACTGAAAAATTAAGAAGCAGGTATTCTGTGCCCCCAAACTCCACTCCCACCACTCATGCAGCCCTCTTACTCAGCTCCACCACAAGTCATCTCAAAGGCCTGCTCACCTCCCACACTCCCACCTGTCCCAACTTCTTCCCCTCCACAAACCAGGGTCCCAGAGAACTCACCTGTTTTGTGGATCCAAATTTTATTCCTAAGAAGTGACAAGAAAAACCTATTCATAGGAAATTGTGCCTGATAGGTAAGATTTGACCTAGTTATTCTCCAACTGGGCATTGTCATAGAAACAGTGAGCCAAGCTTTGATCTAAAGAGCTGAAAATTAAGGAAATTCAGGCCTCAGCTCTGGGTTTGGGGAGGAAGGGAGAGAAATGCCACCACCCTGGCGGTCACGCCACTTGGACAACACCAGCCCACACTCCCCTCTAACTGAACATTCTCCTTTTCCGATTTGAGAGAAAAAGAAGTAGCAGCTCAATACTGGGCCTGCTATTTGCCCAAAGGAAAGTCTTCCTGATTTCTCCAAGGGCAAAGGCAAGGCAGCCACCACCAGCTTCGGCTTCATCACAGCCAGGCCTGCACCTCCCTCTTCCGTGCCCCCTCACCATGGAAGCCCCTGACTTCAGCTGTGAACTTATGTTTTCTCTGCTGAGGTGACAGCAGCTCACTGATGTCACTGGTCGTGGGGGCTCCCCGCCTCAGCACATGTGTGTCTCACAGTGGGGCCGTTAGCAACTTTGCTGAATCGTGGAGTTAATCATAAAGCTTAGAAAACTGTTACGAAACACTCTGTGTTTGCTTAAATTAAGTCTACTTTGGACTTGCCTGACAAATTTCATTAACCTATCCTTAAAAATCCTTTTTCTGAAAAGTGAAATTTGGATCAAACTAATAATGAAATTTTGTTCAGAGTCTATACATCAGAGATACATTTCCTGTCTGAAAATTTGTACTACATTGAAAACAGCTGTACCTTTCCCTCAAGACATCTCAGTGAGGAGATGGCAACCTGAATACATCCAACTCTCTAATAACGAGGTAGAAATTTTCCTGAGTGAAAACAAGCTGATGCTGCTTAAAAATAGACATTTCTAGAAACTGGGAAATGTGGACAAGTGTGTATTTCTGGACTGTATCCATTCCAAGGCTCCTGTGGGTTCCTGAAAAGAAGCAAGCATGCTGATCCATCTAAGTGACCTGCTGTGAGGGTCACCAGGTCACATGGAGATGCCAACAAACAACCAAAGTGGCAGCTGTTTCTCCCAGAAATTAGAAGATGCTTGCTTCACAGATGCCACCAGAGAGGCTGCCGGACTTTTGCAAGGAAGGAGCTGCAGGGGCAGACCTGAGCAAAATGTCGGGGCTGCTCCTGCCTCTTGTCTGGTCACTCATTCGTTTAATTCTTGCTACTCACACTAGAATGTTTTAAAGCACATCTTATAGGGGATAAATAGTAACCAAGATAATAATTCCCTCGTGAACTAATGAGTTGACACCAACTACTGTCAGCGCTGCTGGACAGTAGGCTTCCCAGGGTGGACAGAGCAGCATGGGCTCAAAGTCCAGCAAGGTACCTAAATGGAGAACAATGCACAGAACTGTGACTACATCTGGTCACGTGCTTAGAAGGCCAAGTTGTGTGGATTGTATGACAGGCTCCTAGTCCACAGTATGAGAAAGACCTCTGTGAAGAAGTGCATTTGATTAGAAAATGAAGGCTGAGTATGAGTTAGCAGGTAAAGAACAGAAGCGAACCTCCTGGAAGAGCCCATGTACAAGTTTCAGGGCAGAAAACACTGGTATGAAATGAAGGAATGAAAGAAGGACAGATGTGAGACTATGAAGGTGACCAGGGGCAGATCCTCGAGTGCCAACAGGCCACATAAGACTTGCATTTTATCAACATGCAATGGCAAACATCATAGATTTTCAAGATTGCCATGGCTGCTCCATAGAGACGGAATTGGAAGATGATTATGCCCATTATTCAGCAGCTATCTCTCAGCCTCAAAATGCCTGTCTGGACCCTGCCTGTGATGCCGGAGCTGAGCTTCTCCAAGTCATGCTTCCCCTTTGCCCACTGCAGCTCCGTCATGCTAGGCTCTGCCAAGGGAAGCCTACAGGGAGACTGAACAGCGTGGGTGCAGGGCATGGGAAGCATGTTTGGACGTGCCCTTTTTTATCCTTTTATCCTTGTCAGGATGGCCCAGAAACACATCTTTGACATAGCTGCAAAAGTTGATTGCAGTGTTCTGTCCATCCCCTGAACAGCCTCACTGAGCCCCTGACAGATACCTGAAGCCTGGGGCAGGTCCACTCCTCTGAGTGGTGAGTACCAGCATGGTCAGGGCCCCATGAAGCCTCCGGGTTTGGTAACCCAGACCCCTTCTTTGTTTCATCAGTCCTGGACAATGACACTAATGACCTAATTTACACATGTGCTATTGGGTTCTCTGAAGGAGAGACGTGGGAGGTGGATATAGGAAAACAGTTAAAGAAAGAATGGTCAAAAAACATTTAGCAAAAACATTCTTCAAAATAGAGTCAAAATAAAGACTCCAGTAGCTTCACTGGTGAAATCCACCACCAGTGAAAGAAGAAATCATGCCAATGTCGCACAAACTCAGAAATGTGGGAAGGAGGGAGCACTTCTTGACTTGTCTTATGAAGCTGACATTATTCTAATACCAAAATCAAATAAAAGATTACCTCTCCTCCCAAAAGACACCATTATACTTAGTGAACATAGACTCAAAAATGTTAGCAAATTAAGTTAAACCAAGAAATATATTAAAATGATAGTATATTATGACGATATCAATATATCAAGTGAATTTAGGCTAAGAATATAGTATTGGTTTATCATTCAACAGACCATAAAACAAAAGCTGTAAGATTGTCAAAATACATGCAGAAAAAGCATTTGGCAAAATTCAACACCCATTCATGACTTAATAACAACTTTCCGTAACCTAGGAATAGAAGGGATTTCCCTCAATCTCAAAAAGAGCATCTACGTAAAACAGCAACTAACATTATACTTAACAGTAAAGCACAGAACTCTGTTCCTGTAGGGCTGGGAATTAGACAAGAATGTCCCATCTCTTCTATTCATTATTGTCCTGGAGATCTCAGTGCATGAAGCAAAAAAGAAATAAAATAAATGAAGACTGGATAATAATAATAAAGCTGTCTTTATTCACAGGCAATGTGAGTTTCTATGTAGAAAGTCCTTAAAAGTCTATTAAAAAAAAAAAAGTATTCCCAGATGAGTTAGTATAAAGTTGCAGCATACAAGGTAAATACAAAAACTATCAATGGTATTTCTATATGTTAGCAACAAATGATTTGAAAATATAGTTAAAACACAGTAGTAATTAAAATCACATTAAAAGCCTAAAATGCTTGAGATACAGTTTTAAAAATAGGTACAAGAACTGTACACTGAGAACTGTAAAATATATCTTAGAGAAAAATAAAAGAAAAGACCTAAATTTGGAGAGCTATACCTGTTTTGGAATTGGAAGACCCTCTCAGTATTGCTAACATGACAATTCTCAAATTCATCTACAAATTTGATACACACTCCATCAAAATTTGAGCAAGGTTTTACTTTCTCTTTTACAGAAATTGACAAGTTCTTTGTAAAAATTTATATGATATGCCAAAAAAAAAAAAAAAGGAAAATTAGAATAACCAGAACATACTTGGGGAAAAAAAAAAAATTCAAAGAAATACATTCTCTGACTTCAAGTCTTGTTATAAAGCAACAGTAACCAGTCAATATGGAATTGAGATAAGGATCAACAAATACATTTCTGGAAAATGACAGAGAGGCCAGAAATAGATTCACACTCAGTAAATTAATTTTCAACAAACATGCTGAAGTAATTCAATGGAGAAAGAAAAGTCATTCCAACAATTGGTGCTGGAACAACTGTGTATCTATGTGAAAAAGATGAAGCACCGGCCATGCTTCACATTTTACACAAGAAGTAAGTTAATATGGACCACGTACTTAAATGTTGATTCTACAGCTGCAAAACTAATAGAAGAAAACATAAAATTGGACCACTCTCTTACACCATACTTAAAAATTAACTCAAAATGGATTCAATATTTGACATAAGACCTGAAACCTAGAAGAAAACATAAGAGGTAAACTTGACATCAGTCTTGGCGACAAATTTTTAGATTTGACACCAAAAGCAAAGAAAACAAAAGCAAAAATAAATAAGTGGGACTACATCAAACTAAAAAACTCCTGCACAGCAAAATAAACCATCAACAAAATGAAAAGACAATCTACTGAATGGGAGAAACTATTAGGAAATCATATACCTGATAAGGGGTTAATATCCAAAATATACAAAGAACTCTTATGAGGTCTGACAATTAAGTTCGCAAACTTGTTGCAACAATGT
This sequence comes from Rhinolophus hipposideros, assembly GCF_964194185.1. Classification (NCBI taxonomy): domain Eukaryota; kingdom Metazoa; phylum Chordata; class Mammalia; order Chiroptera; family Rhinolophidae; genus Rhinolophus; species Rhinolophus hipposideros. The sequence continues at coordinate 1,083,677 of NC_138050.1, forward strand.
CGCTAACCTTTTTTTGATCTCAGAGGGATTATTCATTATGAATTGTACCAACTGGACAAACATTTAACCGAGTTTACTATTTGGAAGTGCTGAAAAGGCTGTGTGAAAAAGACGACCTGAACTTTACACCAACAATTCATGGCTCTTGCATCACGGCAATGCACCAGCTCACACGGCACTGTCTGTGAGGGAGTTTTTTTGCCAGTAAACATATAACTGCATTGGAACACCCTCCTGACTCACCTGATCTGGCCTCCAATGACTTCTTTCTTTAACTGAAGATAAATAGGAACATTTGTGACAACATGGATGGATCTTGAGTGTATAATGCTAAGTGAAATAAGTCAGACAGAGAAAGCAGAGAACCCTATGATTTCACTGATATGTGGTATATAAACCAAAAACAAGACAAACAAATGAGAAACAAAAACTCATAGACACAGACAATAGTTTAGTGGTTACCAGAGGGTAAGGGGGGTGGGGGGAGGGAGATGAGGGTAAGGGGGATCAAATATATGGTGATGGAAGGAGAACTGACTCTGGGTGGTGAACACACAATGGGATTTATAGTTGATGTAATACAGAATTGTACACCTGAAATTATGTAATTTCATTAACAATTGTCACCCCAATAAATAAATTTAAATTAAAAAAAAAGATAAAGGAAATCTTGAAAGGAAGACATTTTGATGACATTCAGGACATCAAGGGTAATACAACGACAGCTCTGAAGGCCATTCCAGAAAAAGTTTCAAAATTTCTTTGAAGGGTGGACTAGACACTGGCATCAGTGCATAGCTTCCCAAGGGGAGTACTTCGAAGGTGACCAGAGTGATATGCGGCAATGAGCTATGGAGCACTTTCTCTAGGATGAATTCGCAAACTTAATTGTCAGAACTCGTATGACTCAACAGCAAAAAACAAAAATTGATTTAAAAAATGGGCAATGGTACTATGCAAGGCAGTGTACAGGTTCCTCAAAAATTAAAAATAGAATTACCGTTTGACTCAGTAATCCCTCTCCTGGGTATCTACCCAAAAAATCTGAAAACATTTATTCATAAAGTCACGTATGCTCCAATGTT